>NC_133120.1:85442894-85760898 GCF_033568475.1 Henckelia pumila
AGTTGAATCGTGTCACCATCAAGAATAAATATCCTTTGCCGCGGATTGATGATTTGTTCGATCAACTACAGGGTACTTCTGTTTATTCTAAGATAGATCTGAGATCTGGATACCATCAGATGCGGGTACGAGACTCAGATATATCTACGACTGCTTTCAGGACCAGATACGGGCATTATGAATTTCTAGTGATGCCATTCGGTTTGACGAATGCACCGGCAGTCTTCATGAATCTGATGAATCAGATATTTCGAGAGTATCTGGATAGATTTGTCATCGTCTTCATAGATGATATTCTTGTCTATTCTCATGACAAGGATGAGCATGCACACCATTTGATGATTGTTCTACAGACATTACGAGATAAGCAGCTATATGCGAAATTGAGCAAGTGTGAATTCTGGCTTGATCGGGTAGTGTTTCTCGGTCATGTGATTTCTAATGAAGGAATATCTGTTGATCCTAGTAAGATAGAGGCAGTGCTGAACTGGTCTCGTCCGACGACGGTTGCTGAGATTCGTAGTTTCTTGGGTCTAGCTGGATATTACCGTCGGTTCATCGAGAATTTTGCACAGTTGGCAAGGCCTTTGACTCAGCTTACACGGAAAGATGTTGCCTTCATTTTCCTCGGATTGTGAGGAGTCATTTCACGAGCTGCGTAGACGTCTTACTACTGCACCTGTGTTAGCTCTACCTTCTGGATCAGGAGGTTATGTTGTCTATACTGATGCCTCTGGTCAGGGGTTGGGATGTGTGTTGACATAGCATGGACATGTTATTGCCTATGCTTCTCGACAGTTGAAGACGCATGAGAATAACTATCCAGTGCATGATCTCGAGTTAGCCGCCATTGTATTTGCGCTCAAGATTTGGAGACATTATCTTTATGGCGAGAAATTTGAGATATTTACGGATCACAAGAGTTTGAAGTATTTATTCACTCAGGAAGAGTTGAATATGCGACAAAGACGCTGGATGGATCTCCTGAAGGATTATGATTGTGAAATCAAATATCATCCAGGTTCTGCTAATCTTACTGCTGATGCCTTGAGTCGGCAGGTGAGACTGTCTGCACTTCAGACTAATGAAATATCTCATATGATTCAAGAGTGCTGTTCATTGAGTTTTACTCTCAAGCACAAGAAAGGGAGGAATGGGGTTCGTTTGTATACTATTCTATCTGAGCCAGCATTGTAT
The DNA here is from genome assembly GCF_033568475.1 of Henckelia pumila. Taxonomy (NCBI): domain Eukaryota; kingdom Viridiplantae; phylum Streptophyta; class Magnoliopsida; order Lamiales; family Gesneriaceae; genus Henckelia; species Henckelia pumila. The sequence goes on from NC_133120.1 coordinate 85,444,092, forward strand.
TCTCGAATCAGAGATGCTCAGATATCTGATGTTAAGACTCAGCGATTGGCACGTCTAGCCAATGGAGTTAATACATCTGGATTCCATTTTCAGGCAGATGGTTTATTGTGCCTATCCAATAGAGTGGTTGTACCTAATGTTGCGGAGCTCAGGAATGATATTCTATCTCAAGCTCACAGGAGTCGATTATCAGTTCATCCTGGAAGTATGAAAATGTATAAGGACTTGCGAACTAGATTCTGGTGGAAGGGGATGAAGCGAAGTGTGTATCAATTTGTTTCGAGATGTTTGGTTTGTCAACAGGTCAAGGCTGAACATCGACGACCAGGTGGATTACTGCAGAATCTTGAGATTCCCGAATGGAAGTAGGAGCACGTGACTATGGATTTTGTTACCCACATGCCTATGACTTCACGTCAGTGTGATGCTATCTGGGTTGTCGTTGACCGTTTGACAAAATCAGTACATTTCATTCCTTATAATCGGGAGTATTCTTATGATCGCATGGCACACTTATATATCCAGGAGATTGTGCGATTACATGAGATTCCAGTGAGTATCGTCAGTGATAGAGATCCGCGATTTACTTCACGTTTTTGGGGTAGTTTTCAGCAGGCGTTGGGTACCACTCTGAGTTTGAGCACTGCGTATCATCCGGAGACTGACGGGCAGTCAGAGCGCACTATTCGTACGCTGGAGGATATGCTACGTTCTTCTGTCATGGATTTTGGCTTATCTTGGCAGGATCAGTTACCTTTGATTGAATTTGCCTACAATAACAGTTATCATCGTAGTATTGATATGGCACCTTTCGAGGCATTGTATGGTCGACGGTGTCATACTCCGTTATTCTGGGATGAAGTCGGGGAACGGCAAGTCGAGGGTCCTGAATTGGTGCAGCAGATTGTAGACAAGGTAGATTTGATCAAGCATAGGATCAAAGTTGCTCAAGATAGACAAGCCAGTTATGCGAATATTCGCCGCAGGCCACTTCAGTTTGAGCCCGGTGAATATGTTTTTCTGCGAGTATCACCTTTCAGGAAGGTGATGAGATTTGGTGTGAAAGGCAAGTTGTCTCCTCGTTACATTGGGCCTTTCCAGATACTGGAGAAGATCGGAGATGTTGCTTATCGTTTGGCTTTACCGTCATCTCTTTCCAGTATACACAATGTTTTTCATGTGTCGTTGCTTCGACAGTACATAGCTGATGAATCTCATGTGATTCAGTCTACTGATATTCAGCTAGAGCCAGATCTGTCTTTTGTTGAACGACCAATCTGTATCCTAGACAGGAAGGAGAAAGTTCTTCGGAACAAGACTATACCACTTGTGATGGTACAGTGGCAGCGCCGAGGCGTTGAAGAAGCAACTTGGGAAACTGAGAGTCGTATGCGAGCAGAATATCCTGAGTTGTTTGCTTTGTATTTTTTATTACCATATAAGATGTAATTACCGTTGTTGTAATAAGACATGGTTTGATGTTTCATATTGTTATCTTGATTTATCTTTAGATGTTATTTCGCGGACGAAATATCTAAAGGTGGGGAGAATGTAGTAACTCAGATACCATTTTAAGATAATAATATGATAAACATGATTAAGGGTTGGTATTTAACCAATTTCGGAGTGTTATTGGACTTCAGAAGTAAAATTTGGGCTTTTTCATTTTGGGCCGGATAGTAAGCTCCGATCCCGGATAGTAAGCTCCGATCGGAACGGAAGCTCCGATCCTGGAACGGAAGTTCCGATCCCCAGCTGTCAAAAATGATCGATGACTCAGTCGCGAGTTTTGACAAGTGTCGGTCATAGAGCAGATCGGAAGCTCCGATCGTAGATCGGAAGTTCCGATCCTGGCGTGGCAGACATGCACGCAATGAGCTGGATCGGAAGCTCCGATCCCGAAATCGGAAGTTCCGATCCTGGCCGAGAAATTTGGCTATAAATAGGGCCGTTCAGAGTTCATTTTCAATTACGAATTCCCGAGTTTCCTTCTTCAGTTATATAGTGTGAGTTATACACTTGAGGGCCCTATCGGTTATAATAGAGGTTCTGGAATAACCAAGGTGTGGTTATAGTCATCCGGGACTAGCGACTTCAAAGGGCTATCGACGGACGAAGGTATGGTTCGGGAATCTATTTAAGTTTTGGGAGTACTTATTAGCTTAGTTAAGGCTTATAAAATTTATGTAGTGATACGGTGAACTTTTGAATATAGGCTTGGAACCTAGGATCTACTTTACTTGAACTAGCCTAGAGGTACGTACACATTGACTGAGATTGCCAGCGAGTATACATGTTTATATGTTGCATTTATTTGGCATTATTATATGGCATGATGTATGCTTTACCGTCTTCTATACTCATATGTCATGTGCATATACACGTTGAGCCTATACCTTGTTATACCTGATTATAGAGCCGCTCAGCTCTATACTCGATAGTCTGTCACTGAGGGTACCGCGACGGCGGGGACATTTATGTCTGTCTACTCTGGTGTACTAGACGAGTGTGGTTGCACCCAGAGGTTGATCCGTGCGGTGGCAGCACTCATATGGCGCCGGTTCTGAGCATGATTTTTCAGATGATCTTTTACCAGTCATCATGTTGCATGCATTATATACATATGTTTACTCATGTCTATGTACTGGGCGTAGCACTCACGTCTTAGTTGTTATCTTGGACACCCTATTCCATGGGGCAGGTCGCAGGATGGACGGAGCTGGTAGTTCAAGGCAGGACTAGGGAGCAGGAGCCTTGAGGATTTTATTATACAGCAGGATTCGATATAGCTGTATAATGTTTACTGTTTAAGATTTCGATTTGGTTGTATCACTACAGATTTAAGCCTGAATTATATTACTAAGCTGATATGTAATTTATAGTTAAGTTTTCGCACGTTTTTACTCTGTTAAGTATATTGTTGTATTAAGTTTAATGCATGCTATTAGTTGCCAGTTAGTAGGTGATTCCATGCAGGGCCACTACAGGGGCTCCCCACGGGGATGCACTCGGTCTAATTTGCTTCTTGTCCAGCAACTCTTGCAGTTGCTCTTTTAATTCCTTGAGCTCCGCTGGTGCCATTCGGTAAGGAGCTTTCGAAATCGGAGCAGCACCAGGTTCTAGCTGAATTTCAAATTCAATCTCTCGGTCTGGAACCATTCCGGGCAGTTCCTCCGAAAAGACATCCGGAAACTCTCGTACAATCGGAAGGTCTTCTAGTTGGAGCTCTGGCTCTTCTTTTACCTCGCTCACCATAGCTAGGTAAACTTCTTCGCGACCTTTTATCGCCTTACATGCTTAGGAGGCCGACAAGAGGGGTTTTCGCATCTTGATCTTACCTTGGAATGTAATTTATTTGTGGTTTGGGGTTCGAAGTTTAACATTCTTATCCCGACAGTTAACCATTGCATGGTTTCTAGACAACCAATCCATCCCAAGGATAACATCAAATTCTACCATGTTGAGTTCAACCAAATCAGCATCAAAGATTTGTTCACAGACACACATCTTACATTTCCTATGTATCTTGAGTGTCTCAATTATCTTGTTAGTAGGGGTTGCTACTCTCAGTGGTTCAGTTAGTTTCTCATGGACAAGCCCTATCTTCTTAGTAAATCTCTTAGATATAAACGAATGAGTGGCACCACAATCAAATAAAACATATGCAGGCTTAGTATTGATTAAAATGGTACCTGCCACGACTTCATTCGCGTCATCAGCCTCTTCTTGTGTGATAGCAAACACACGGGCGTTGGGCTTTGTCTCTTTAGGTTGGGCCTGTGTAGCACTACCATTCGGCCCGGTCCTTGGCTTCACAGGATCAGGACAATCAGACATTCGGTGTCCCAATTTGCCACAGTTAAAACAAGCGCCAGTCTTCCGACGAAACTCCCCTTCGTGTCGAAAATTGCAGGTAGGACATGGTTTGATCATTGGTCGATTAGGCGCAGGGGCAGTTCCCTTGAACGATCCACCAGATTGGTTCGGGCGCTTGGGTGTTGGCCCGATAGCAGAAGATTGACCAGACAGAGGTCGTTTGCTCTTGAAGTCGTCTTCCCGACGTTTGATATCCGATTCAGCTCGGATAGCTGCTCCCATCAAGTCTGCAAAGTTGGCAGGTTGAAAAACTGCTAATGCCGACTGGATTCGGCTATTCAATCCCTTTTTGAAACGGTGCAGTTTCAGTTCATCATCTCCCATAATGGTAGGGGCATAAGATCCGAGCTCATTAAACTTAGAAGTGTACTCCACCACTGTCATATCTGAAGTTTGTATGAGATTTTCAAATTCACTTAGCTTCTGAATTCGAACCTCAGCTGGAAAATACTGCTTCAGGAACGCAGTGCGAAACTGTTGCCATGTGATTGCTCCAGCAGCTAACATAGCAGGCGAGACAGCTTCCCACCATTTCCTTGCTTTATCCTCCAGAAAAGGAATTGTTACCTCCACTTTAAGTACTTCAGGGACTTCAAGTAAACGCAATTGGTCCTCCATTTTCTTCATCCAATTTCTTCCCACTTCTGGGTCAGCATCTCCCTTAAACATTTCAGTTCGGTTCTTACGGAGCGATTCATAATGGAATTTGACTCCGTTCTGAGCAGGTGAGGGAGGTGGCGGATTTCCGTTGCCATTGGTATTTCCCATCCCTTGGAGGGTCGTTGCTACTATTGCTGCGATAGCCGCAAGGTCTTCTCGGCTTAGATTGATTCCTGGAGGTGGATTCGCATTCTATCCACGATTGTTGTTGCGTGTTCTTGGGATTTCTTCGGCCATTTCCTACAGTAAGGGAGTTCTAAGAGTTTGTCGAAACATGATACTAAAAAAAAGAAAGGAAATAGCAGAATAAAATGAATCAATAAATAATCCCAAGAATAAAAGTTATTTTATTGATTCTCAAAATGTCATGAAGATAAATGAAGCAAAACAAACCAAGTTTCAAAACATCAAGGTATCTTGCTGAATCAAACAAAAACAATGCTGAATAAAAGGACTAAGCTAGATGAAAGCCTAATCTATAATCTCTCCATCGCCCATGACTTCATTTTCCGCAGGAACAATTTCGGGGTTCTCTTCTGCCACCATGTCTACTTGTTGTAGGTGATTGATATGCTCGAGCAGGGCTGCGTTAAATTCATCACGAGCTTGCACAGAGTTTTGCAATACTTGCACTTGGTGTTGGAGTTCTAACGTTGCCATAATTCTTTGGTTGCTTAGGTCTTCGAGTAAAGTGATGGTAGCTAGGGACGACTCCAACTTCTTTTTCGTCTCCTCATGTTCCTTCTCTTCCTTATCAAGATAATATGCGAGTCTTTCGACGTCGGCTTCGAGGTGGTCCCGATGCTCCTCCATCTCACTCTTGTTCGCCTTTAGCTTCTTCATGTCTTCCATCATCTCCTCCTTCTCGTATTGCTCCACATATAGTGAAGTCCTCAATGACTCGATAACTTGCTCCTTGCTTTGAACAACGTTTTTGCGAGCCGTGACTTTGGTGCGAGCCATCTTCCTAGAATAAAGAGGAATGGGTTCAAGTTAGAATTCAAATTGATGAAATTTCAGGCAGAATTTATATAGAACAAGATTTTCGGGCAATATTTCCAAAAATGGAAAATTTTGAGATTTCTTTATGGGCAGAAACTACAAGTCAAGGGTGTCATGGGACAATTCGCGAAATTGGATTTCAAATTTTATAGGTGAAGTTATAAGCGTCCGAAAACTTTCCTAAAACGGCAAAAACGCAATTTCGGAGACTTAAACGATTGAATTCGGGCTAAAAGCGTCATTAGTCATACAAAGTATGAGTTTAACTCAGAAGATCGTTTCGGGTCAGGATACGTAGGGCTTTGGTCAAAATTTGACAACGTCAAATTTTTCGGTACGGAATCCCATCCGGATTTATGAACCTGGCGGCTCTGATACCACTAAAATGTCACGCCCCGAGACCGAGACGGGCCACCGGCGTTGTTTCAAATTCATACAAATTATAAAACAACCAGCCTCGTAGTACAGTATAAACCAAACCAGTCTATTATCATAAATAAACTTCAAAACATTGTCTTACAACTCGATAAATCCAAAATAACAAAACCAATGCGGAAGCGTCTAAAAACTTAATAACAAAATATTAATGCAAAAATCCCAATAATAAAAATAACGAAATTTAGTCTTAATATTCCTCTATCACCATCCCCAAAACATGTCTTGTTCACGATCCTCTAAATCGTCCTCTTCATCATCTGGAAGGGGAAAAGTAAGGGGTGAGTGTTTTGGGAAATACTCAGCAAGTGGGGGCCGATCGTTCATACCAAAATATACATATATATTTATTTCAAAACTCATGGCATAATTCAAATCATAAATATTCATATCATGTCTTAACATAACATGACATAAACAACATCATAACATATTTGACATGATATAACATAATTTTTGACAAGACACTGAAATTCATCTCATTATTCGTGGCTAACTGATCAGTCCCCTATATGTAATCCCTCTAAGGGGTGAGGTCATAGAACGGTTATTATACCCACCGTATCAGGGCCATAACATAACATGGTTCGGAAATTCCCTTTCCACTCCTAACTCGAGTCATAACAGTGTCAAAACATATTTTCAACAAATCATAATCATGAACAATATTAAATAACAAAATTCCAACGATTAACATGAGCGATCGAATTTTGTAAAACATACATATAATTTTAAAACATAAGCCCACTTACCGTTATAATTTGCGAGATCAAATATTGTATTATATGCGAAGCTTTGGGCGAAAAACTTCAACAGCGAAACTTGAAATTTCCGATTTGCTTCTTCGGGAATTGGCAGGCTAGTGGACCAAATTCTTAATAATAAATCCTCCCAATTTCCTAATCAAAATCACGTGTGAGTGGGGTAAAAGAATTGGTCCACATCTTTGCACCAAACACAACCACAATCTTCTCGAAACTTTTGAAAGTTTGGTGACTCACCTTGAATCGAGACTGGCCAAATAAGATCGGACAAAACTTGAGCAGTTTCCTTCTCCTAAAACCTTAGTCTTACCCTTCGAAAACAAGGAGAGAATCAGTAAAAATATTGAGCCACCATTTTCGAAACTGGGCAGAGAAGAGAATCACCTTACCGACTCGAGTTGTTCCAGATGTGTATCAACTTCGGCAGCGGTAGAACCTTGAAAATTCAGCAGCTATGACGTTCGAATTTCCAGCGACTACGGCGTTCGACTTCGAGCAGTCTCGATATGAAACTGTTCAGATACTATGGCTCGAGAACTTTCAGCCGCGGGTAAAATTTTTGAGAGACTGTGGGAGGTTTCGGGAGGTGTATAGCCAAGAGAAAAAGTGCTGAAGAGAGTCTGTTCTTGCACTTAAATAGAAGGCTCAATATCGGCTCTAAATCCCGAGTCTTGAGGGAGAGAAAATTATGTTTCCACTTTGATTCGGTTGCTGCCAATACAAGATTTGTGTCCAAAATCTCGGTCATCAGATCTTGGAAAAAGGTAAGAAGAGATCTTTCCATATTAGCGTAATCTTGCCGACTAAGTTTCGGGATTTCACAGATGTCACATGCACACGGAGGGTTACACCTTGGATTACACGTTGCACTTGAAATTACATAAATATCATTGATTTATTTTGGAAAGAATTTTTTCAAATAAAATGGAGGGATAATTTTGTAATTTCATGTGCAGTATGTAATCCAATGTGTAACTCAATGTGCATGTAGCATTTCCCTTAATTAAATTTGTATATATAGTATTACGAGATTCCGGTATCCACGAGATACTTCTAGATTTTGTTTGAGATACACAACTAGTCCAACTATGTTAGAATTTAGAAGGCTACATTGATCCAGACATGATTGGTAATATTGACTCTAGAAATTCCTCATTCGAACATTTGATGACATTCGCAAGATCATTAGCAGCTTCACGATAATAAATTAAAAGTGTGTGGCTTTATCGACTGCATAAGCCAAGTAAATAGCCACAACTGAAGCATATAAAAATTATTATGGTTGTAGAGGTTTCTACTTGAGTTAAACTTAAGACAAGATAATTTTACACTCTAGCTACTCTGATAGTCACTCTAATAGAGTGTAATTCATATATGTAAGAACTCTAGTACTTTTTACTAAATAATATTGATGTAAAATATCATTAGATTGTGATGTGTTGAACTATAATTTGTTACATATGTGAAAATACATACCCATGAGAATGGTTCCAAGCAACATGTATACGAATTAAGTCTTTGCCAAAGGAAAAGTTGGAAGCCGTACGTGTACGTGGTGAGTCTGATTGAACATACACAGCGAGTTTGAGGGGAGAATTGTTAACATTCAAACCTCATTTTAGATTTAGGGGGAGAATTGTTAACATTAATTCAAACCTATATATATTTTTTTTTTTTGGATCTAATCCAATTTTTCAAAATAAGTTATCTAGTCAACTTCAATATTGAATACTCACATGTTTCACCTAACTAACATCCAAAACTTTTCTTATAAATAAACACACATCGCATGTTTCAAATCACCGATCCCGAGAAAAGCAAACATATACAAGCATATATATATATATATATATATATATATATATATATATTGATTGAGTATTGTATAGCGCCTAATTTTTTGGATAAATTTTAATATGTTCCATGGTTGCAACACTTTCTGATATTCCACATTAGAAAAAAAAATATTATATTTTAGAGTTATAATTCCATTTTAAAAGTGAGATCCAGTGGTAATTCAGGAGTTATTAATTTTGAAGTTCTTGAAAGAATTATTGTTGTTTCCTATTGTTGATTAATGAATGATTTGAATCCATTATTGATATTATGGAGATTATTTTCTGTGAACTTGAGTCACGTGGTTTTTTACTATTTAGGTTTTCCATTTCGTACGTATTTAATATCCTAATTGATATTGAGTTTGGAATAATTTAATCCGAATTATTGTTAAAGGAATAAGAATCAACGCGTTCACATTACGAAAATCATTTAATTAGACTAGCTACCTTCCCCCAACAATATATGTACCATTGTTTTTTATGTGATGCTCGTACGAATAGTAATATTTATGTTGTGTGGGGTGCACTGATGTACGTACGTAAGCTTAAAATAAAGGCAGATTTTTCACATGCTCATTTCATTGTACTAATTTTCTTTACTCCTTCAATTTGTGGCTCTCGTTTCAATTCATGACATTTTCATTATCACAAATCAATTAACTTACCCATTATTATTTACTTATATAAGCTGGAGGCTCAATGCAAGCGAGCAAAAAGTACCCAGAGCCAAAAAATTAATGGAATTCAATAATTTGAAGCGCATAGTCATATATTTGATTGAATTTGTTCTTCTGGTATTGTGGAGGGTCTTTTGCTACGTGTTTGCGAGTGTAGCCAGCCCTTTGAAGAAGTTCTGGAGTCGCTCACAGCTGAAAATTATAACCTGGGAAATGGAAGGTCTCGACCCAAGTTATGTTTTGCCAGAAGAATTATGCAGGCTCTACAGATCTTAAGGTTTGGATCGAGGTCTGATCTTTTGCTTAATTCATTTAGTCGCGTATGTATAACAGTACGTAGTACTATTATTCATCCATATTTTTACAGGATCTATGTTTCGTAACGAAAGAAGATCGACGACGACGAGGAGAGCAAAATCAATGAAGTTAAGATATTTGTCAAGGCTTGGAGGTAAATTTATAGACTCGTTTCAATTAAGTTAAGATATTTTTCTTTGAAATGATTCTGAATTCTGTCAAACATGGCAAGCAACTGAAATTAATTAAGACATTTATGTTTGTCTAGTAATTATAAAGTTATTTAGTAGTAAATATGTTTTTGCAATTTTTATCATAGAAGGCCGCCGCACTTCAGAAGAGACGTGAGACGGTGAGAGGAGTTATTTCCAAATTTCATATTTAAAGCAAGACAAATTGTTTCACCGTAAAAAATTTTAAATACAGTTTCATGAGTCAAATTTGTAAACAGATGTCTTATTTGACTACTCGTAAAAAATTATTATTTTTTATATCAAAATATTACTATTATTTCACCCAAGAAAATAATTTTCGTACATAGCGAAGGGGTTACATAATACTGAACATATTATGATATGAGATTATCATCATTCAAAGTGAAAATTAATAAATAGTAGTATAGTACTATAGCCTGACAAAATTGTTTTTTTTAACATAGATTAAAAAAATATTGGAAGACTTGGGATACCAAAATAACAAAACAATTCTTAGCCATTTTTTTGTCGAGGGAATTCTGTGCTTTTTGTTTGAAAATCATAATTTAGTAAAATCGTGATCAAATAAACGTGATGTAGATATCATATAAAAAAATAGAGATCATCGAAAAACTGGACCAATAGGGATTCACGTCACATGATGCTTTCCAAAAGCTATGAGTGTCTGGACAGATGGCATAATCACGCCATAACAAACTAGCACGCTGAAAGCACAAAGTGTGGCTGGGTAGACCTATGTTCAAACACAACATGATCACGGGCAAGCCATAAACTCCAACATATCACAGTAAAAGTACAAAAATCATCAGACTTTCCTTGGCCTGCAATCCAACAAAATAAATCCAAAAACGTGGTTGCCTGAGAGGTGAGAAGAAGAGGCCAAATAGAGGAAAGTTTCCAAACAAATTTTTTTTTTTTTAATGCCAAAATGCGTGATATGTATCATACGGGCATGTTTTAGTGACTAATGCTGCTCTTGGGGTAGCTAACCCAAGAGCATTTGGATGGACCAGATCAGGGACGGAACTATATGAGGTGCTAGACTGGAGCATATAGTTAGTATATATATTTATTGAGTATACGTTTATTGAGTTTTATATATATTTATTTGTAGTTAATTGGATTTTTTTAATTTATTGATGTATATGAGTTTTATTTCAAGTTATTTAGGCTTCTAAATTTTGTGTATATATAAATTATTTCATGGAACATTTAATATATTGAACATTATATGCTATTGAGTGGAAAATAACATCGTAAATACAAAATAAATCTATAATTATGTACATTATGATCATATTCAAAAATTTATACTATATAAAATATAAAACAATTATTCAAGTTATTTTAAAGAGAAAAAATATTTATTAATTAACACATCAAATTTTCATGAATTTTTTTATAAAATACAATTTAATTATTGAATTATATTCACTATTGAATATAGAAAATATTTATAAGGATATTAATATATTAAAATTTTGTGTCATTACTAGCATTATTGATGTTCAATTTTTTTTTAAAATTATAAACAAGTTGAAAGATATATGAAAAATAAAATATTAACATATATCTAATATGTATATTGACCCTATAATTTTTATTCATTTTTTAATATAAAATTAGCCCCCCTACGCCAAAATCCTGGTTTCGTCCCTGGACCAGATCACATCAACAGATCAAATCAATTGATCTACAAAGAGATCTAGTTTATCTAATTGCTCTTGGGACAGCCACCCCAAGGGCAGCATGTACTGGACCCTAATCAACATTGTTTCTTGATTATGATGTCAAATACACATGCAGTATATATCTTGTAGGAAGAATTTTGGTAAATGGGATCATACCTATATAGGTAGTGGACCAAAGAGCATCTTGAAACGCCTACTACTAATAAAATGCGGAAAAAAACTTTTTTTTCTTTAAATAATACTATACATATACGCCCATACATATATGTATATAAAAATAACATATATTTCTTAAATAACCTGAAAAATATTAAATAAATAAATAAATCCTTAAAAATGTTTCATGCATCAATTTAAAATGATAAAAAATACTGCTGAAAAATCTCATACGCGGAAACAATAGTAAAATAAATCATGTTTCAAAACTCAATGCAATAATCTAAATAACTGCGACGGTCACGGGGTCCACTGCTCCTTGAGCTCATACGTCCTCACCACCGGTAGGAGCTACATAAATGTCATTATGCTCACCTGCACCATATAAGCGTAGTGAGCCTAGGGGCTCAACATGTCTAATCCTTTATAACAAGGTTAAAAATAATGCATCACGTAGATACTAATACATATACATGTACATGAGCATGCATGGAAACATTTTTCATAACATAAATGTTGAATCATAAATCATAAACATAACATAACTTTCTTCATCATACATAACATAATTGAGCATGTCATAAACATAAAAACTGAGTATGGTCATATCCATGAATGTGACTAATAACTGTGCCGACTGATCAGTCTAAAGAACCATCGTACGTGGCGGTGGATAAATCCACCTCTATGCTGGTAGTAAACTACCTCTGTGCCAGTGGTAAAACCACTTCTATGCCGGTAGTAGAACTACCTCTGTGTCAGTGGTAAAACCACTTATATGCTGTCACATCACTTCAATTTCCATAAAAATATTTTTCATGCTCAATTCTTAATCATAAACACATCATAAAATATTTCATGTATGGATGCACTTAAAATATGTCCGTAATATATATTTAATTAATTTTAATAATAAATATATTTTTACTTAAAATAGACTTCATGCATAAAAATAAATAAATATATATTCCGGACTTAGTTTATTTTCATGGGTTGGTCCAGACTGCTGATCACTCACTCTAAGCCCATTAAACTTAAATAAAATCCAATAATCATATTTTAGCCCAAATAACTTAATTAAACTTAACTTGACCTAAATAAAATATTTAAGCCCAATTACTTAACTTAAGCCCAATAAAACTCTAGACTGGCCCAAAATCCACTTACTGGCCCAAATATTCTCATGGACTCCCAAGCCCATAAAAATCATTGTGCTAACTTAAATAAATTATTTAAGGCCCAAATAAAATTATTTGGAGGTCCAAATAATTTTATTTCTAATTAATTGGCCCAAAAACCAATTAAAACATTAAACATTTAAAAATTAAAATACTCAAGCCCGGCCCACCTAACCCGGACCCGTACCGACTTAACCCGACCCATGACTACCTGACCCGACCCAACACTCAACCCTGACCCATAACCCGACCCGCCTAAAGCCTAGACACAACCTTAGCTTTTTTTTTCCTTAATCCTAACTCACGGCAGCCCTAAGCGACTTTGGAAAAACTGACCGTGCTGCCTACTCCGGCGACCTTTGGCCGTGAAACCACTTTCCATACTTAGCCAACATCCAGACGGTTCTAACCCAACAAATTTTACCTCAAACGGAGCTTTGTAGAAGGAGAACGAACCAAAACAATCTACCCCTAGTTTCTGCTCACGCGCAGAACGCGACCAGAAACTTCAGGCCATTCGGCCACCCATCTCCGGCAACCACCGGCCGGAGCACCACCTGAAATATCTTCCCCAAGGTCTTGGGGTTCTAACCCCATTGGAATCATCCTAAAATACGCCCCGTGGACCGAGAACGAGCCAATCTCCCAACGCTGCGCGATCTGCTGCACCCAACTTCTTTGGCTTCGGTTCCGGCCCTTCTTGGCACAAACCCCCTGCCTCACTCGATCCTACAGAACCTAAGACACGATCCTAACCACAGCCAACAGCCTGGACCCGAGCCACATGAGAAAAACGTGATCAAACCTTGAAGAAAACAAGAAAATTCATGCACGTGAAGGAGTCTATGAGATTTTTCAGAAGAAGTTCAGTAAATATCATGTCAAATCCATATAGTCTAATGAAAAACGTGAGTAGTAGCTTATATGGTGGTAAATGAAAGGAATTAAACATGCCTTTTTAATTGATTGACGAAGGTGGATGCGTATACGGGTCCCCGGGACGACGAACGAACCAAAATCTTCAAAACTAGAGCTTGATCGGCTATGGGGGATGAGTTTTTTGCTAAGAGGCGTGAAAAGGGGTTGAAGAAAAGGGTGGAGGCGTCTGATGGGGTTTGGAATAGATTAGGGAGTGTTTTAGGTTTAAATTTTGGGTAGATAATATATTAATAATAGATATTACTCAAAATAAAGATATTATACCTTAAGCAAAATCTTTAAAACTCTTAAAAATAATAATAATCTGATACTAAAAACTATTATCCCGAAATTAAGACTTAAGAGATTTTTAAATATTAATAAAAGTCAATAAAATGACTTATTTTGGCTAAAAATAAACCCCTAAATAAATATATAATTAAATACTAAAATTTTCTTGACAAAATACCTTAAAATATTATTTTAAGGCTCATAAACTCATAAAATATTTTTGGCTAAGAATTTTGGTATCTCGTCCGTCCACGGTCCCGTCTACGCGATCAAATAACTTATTTACTCAAAAATCTAAAAATACAATAATTACGGGTTAAATGCTAAAATAAATTTTAAATCATGCATATAATTCACATAATAACACATAAATGTCATTTAAACCAAATATAAATTTTTAAATAATTATTTTCCCTAATTATGCATGCGAATTTACGTATTAAAATTTCCGGGTGTTACACATCTAATGGTGAAAATTTATCAATACTAGCATAATCGCACATGCGTTGCGTGTGTATAAAATCATGCAATATATTTAATATTGTATGTTATATATAAAATAATATAAAAATAAATTTATATTTTTTATATCAATTTATCTTATCTACAATGTTTAGTTGAGAAAAATATGAAAATTTGAAATATCAAAACAAATAAAAATAAAATTATAATATTTATATTACATAAGGGCAATTTCGGCAATTTAAAAGATGGTGTGTAAGAGGGAGATTTTTTATATATAGGGAGAGAAATGTGGGTATACCATTTTTTTCAGTGGACTCCACGTACATTGATTATTAATTTCCACCCTTAGATTCAGAATAAGGCCGTACTACCTATACAGATAGATTGAAATGATCCAAATGGATTTTAGGTTGTGCTTGGATAGAAGAATTTTAAATCCATTGATTTCAAATATATTCAAATATATTTTTGTTATATATAGAAGGAGCAACATAAATTTCAAATCTACTCATTTCATGTTTATATGATATTTCATGTTAGTTAAGATAAATTTCAAGTCCATCCAATAATGAATTCATTTGAAATGCATTCTACTTTATATAAGTAATGTGTAAATAAGTAATGTATAGATTTAGGATTTGATCTATTATTTCATTATTAACAATTAAATAGAATTGAAATACATAAATTTGAAATTCTTCCATCCATACACAACCTTAAAAAATTTGAAAATGAATCCGAAAGCTCATTACAAATTAAATCATCTCAAGCCTCCTCGTTGTACGTACCATACGCATGTCCATATTATAATATTACATAGGAAGAAATATGTCTATTATAATTTAATGACCCAAATTAATCATGTATTGAATGAAATCGTACGTATATCACATAATATGAGTATTGAGGAAATAATACGTATATATTATAACACATGAGACAAATTATCTTGTTGGAAATAATAAAATCAAGCATGTACAAAGTTCCTTTTATTTCGAAAGGGTTTCAAAGTTTTAACTCCAAAACTTTTTGTAATAAATTAATTTTTCCATAAAAAAATTTAAATATTTATTTATGCTATCGTTAAGGTTGAGAAAATCACTTTTATAAGTCACGTCATATCAATTTTTTTTATCCAAAATACTTTTATCATATAATATCATTATTTTATAAATAAAACAAATACCGATAAATTGGTGATTAGAAAAAAAATATAACATTAAATAAAAATTACGCTAATAATATTAGATTTCATAATAAAATTCATTCTATACAAATACAAAATTATATATTTTATTCGAAACAAATTTAATTTACATGCACGGGGCCGTACATCTTATATATGAGTTTTATTAGTATAATCATTTTTCACAAAAATAATTTAAGGTAATTTAATTAAATTCATTCGATAAACACAAAAACTCATGTGAAACAGTTTCACATGTCAATTTTATGAGACATATATTATATTTAGGTCACTCATAAAAAAATATTAATTTTTATTATAAATATAAATAAGCTTAACCCATCAGTCCATCACAAAAGTGAATAAAGATCCGAAAGATGGTCTCACACGATACCTATTCTTCGATAAATTGATGAAGGTGATGATGTCGTTACTTGTTTCATGATCAATTGTTAAATATTGGCTCAAAAGTCAAAAATCAAAAATCAATAGCCAAATTCTATTAAAACGATGGTATTTGCTTCAAAAACCAAACCCAAATAAAATCGAAAGAATCGTTGGTAAAAACTCGAACCATCACTCCACAAAACCGGGTTCAAAAAATAAATAATAAATAATAATAAAAATGACATCGCAGAACCAACCTTCCCCGGACAAAATCGGCCGCCTTGCTGGTAAATGATAACAAATTTCAACTTCTCCACCAAAAATGGATAACCTCTCAACTATCGGAAATTCTTTACCAAATGCAGCGGAACACTACCAACGTACAAAACATCTTAGATCTTTTGAAGAATCCAAAGCAGGCGTCAAAGGGATAGTTGACAGCGGAGCTCTGAAAATCCCCAACATTTTCGTTCGACCATCCGATGAACTTGCCGACGAATCGAATCACATCCCCTCGGATTCGTCACAAGCTCCGGTGATCGATCTAGGAGGAGCCGGCGGATCAGATGATGATCAACGCAAGACCATTGTTTCCGAAATCAAACGGGCATCCGAAGAATGTGGTCTTTTCCTCGTGGTGAATCATGGGATTCCTGAGGGGGTTTTTGATTCGATGCTGGATGGGGTGAGGATGTTCCACGAACAAGATGTTGAGGTAAAGAGAGAGTTTTATACTGAAGATCGGATGAAGAAGGTGAGGTATGGAAGTAACGTTGACTTGTACAGATCCAAGGCTGCTAATTGGCGTGATTCGTTGACCATTTCCCTTCAGAATTCTGATCGGATCGAGCCTGATGAGTTTCCCCAAATTTGCAGGTGACCATTTCCCTTAATGTTAGTTTCATGTAACTTTAATTCAAACATTTTGTAGTACTGTACTACTGAATAGAAAAATCTCAAATTAGTTTGTTCGATCACATTAATCAGGGATTCAACAATGGAGTACATAAATCAAGTTACAAAACTGGCACAAACTATATTCGAGTTATTATCCGAAGCTCTTGGCCTGGAACCACATCGCCTAGGCGACATGGAATGCGCCAGAGGACGAACATTCATCGGTCACTACTATCCGCCCTGCCCCGAGCCCGAGCTAACTATAGGCACGAGCAAACACACCGACCCCTCTGTCTTGACAATTCTTCTACAAGACCACGTAGGAGGCCTCCAAGTCCTGCATAAAAATCACTACATTGATGTGAAACCCCTGCCTGGAAGTTTGGTTGTGAACATTGGAGACATGTTACAGGTTGGTTAGTTAGTTAATTAGACCCTGTCAAATATTGTATGGGACATTAGATCGAATATATAATAAATTAGATGTCTCACAAGTCACATTTTTGTTGTACATATGATCACATATTTATTTTTCAGATAATATCAAATGATAAGTTCATAAGCCCAGATCATCGAGTTCTTGCCAACCGGGTCGGGCCAAGAGTTTCAGTGGCGGGATTCTTTATTGGTGCCACAATTACTGAGAGAATTTATGGGCCGATAAAAGAGTTGATATCAGAAGAAAATCCCCCAAAATACAAGGAGTTTACTGTAAGGGAGTATATCTCCAAGTTTTTCATGAGGCCTATTGACAAGTCTGGGCTTGAAGAATTCAGGTTATAAGTACAACGCATGTATGCACGCACTTGCTGTCAATTTTATCTTAAATTGGGATTTTAAAAATAAATAAATAAAAAACAGCTTCGGACTGTGTATCATTGTTGAACTTATCTCACAAAAGAGGAACTTGGAAAACTAATATATATGTTGTGTGTAATGTTGGTTTTGGGACGATTATCATTTGTAAAAGAAAACTTGGGATAAAAACATGAAGATTTATATCACATCGTGCGATAAAAACATGACTAAAATATTAAATAATTTAAGATATTGATAATACATTTCATCAAATTTTATTTGATGATTAGTATATCAACTTATCTTTATTTACAGAAAAATATTATTTTTACTCAATTTATTAATTTTTTTTAAAATAAACACAAATCTTGCATTCTTCAAAAAATTTCACAATCCAAATTTTACAAACACAAATTAAAAGTAAGACAATTTATCGCAGGCATAATACAAAATTATTATTTGCAACTTAATCATAGTTTAAATTACAAATTAATCAATTAAAATAAAAATGTTATTATTTGTCCATCGTTATTCCTCGTGTTATTAAATTATTTTATTCACATCCAACACATTAAACATGTGAAGACGGCCGCCTTGAAAAACAAGATGACATTTTATAATAATTCAAATTGAACACGCAAGCCTTAAAAACACAATATTATCTTTTCAGAATTGGATTAAACTTCTGCAACTTCACTCGCATCAATTTGATCAAATTAAAGTAATCAGACTTGTTAAGAAACAAGCTACAGCTAGCTAGACTCTTTTACGTACTTGATCTGATGGCAGCAAGATCAGGAACAGATGTTTTTTCAGTTGACCAAGAATCTGAGAGGATCAAAATGCTTAAATCCTTTGATGAAACCAAAGCTGGTGTCAAAGGCCTGGTAGATTCTGGAATTGTCAAAGTTCCCAAGATTTTTGTCAGGCAATTCGAGGAGCTCCCTCAAGAATATTCTCACTACAGGAGTACTGATCAAATCCATGTTCCTGCAGTTGATCTTGACCAAGTTCAGAAACCCGACAAGCAAAGATTGGTGGATCCGGACCAATTCAAGGTTCCTGTGATAGATATCAGTGACGTTCACAGACCCGACAGGCGAAAACAGGTCGTTGAAGAAGTGAAAATTGCATCGGAAACATGGGGATTTTTCCAGGTGGTGAATCATGGGATTCCTTTATGCGTTCTTGATGGGATGATAGATGGCATTCGTGAATTTCATGAACAGGACGTGGAGGAGAAAAGAAAATATTACACGCGGGATAACACGAAAAGTGTGAGATTTTACAGTAGCCATGATCTTTTTACATCAAGAATAGCCAGCTGGAGGGATTCTTTATCCATGTCATTTTCGGACCCCGATCGTCCAACTGATCCTCAGGAATTGCCCGCTGCTTGCAGGTGTGATTACTCACTTTTCCATTGAAATTAAACTAATTTATCATTCCTTGTTCTGCCTAATACTTGATTCCTCATAGCAAAGCATGGATTCTAAGGTGATGGAACTCGGTGGTTAATCTGATAATCACGTACCATAGGATTCCTCATTACCTGTTTATGTCTTCAAACCACGGTCAATTTTTAATCTATGGTTGACTTTCATGCTGCGCTCTATAGGTTTCAATTTGTAGTTTTCAGGCAAGAATACATCGACTGTCAATTGCTTAAGCACATAATTCACAGGGACTCAGCTATGGAATACTTATTGCTTAATGCTTGATTCCTCATAGCAAAGCATGGATTCTAAGGCGATGGATTCTGATGTCTTATTACCTGTGTTGATGTATCTAACACATCACTTATTTTTAGAGTTTGCAAACACTATCTATATATGGTTGACTTTCATGTTGCACTCTATAGATTTTTAATTTGTTGCTTCCAGGCAAGAATACATCAACTTTACCAATTGCTTTTGCACGTAATGTGCAGGGACTCAGTTATTGAATACTCGAAACATATGGAAACCTTGGGAAATATTCTTCTTGGATTGTTGTCTGAGGCTCTAGGACTCGAAACCGATCGCTTAAAGAGTATGGAATGCTTGAAAGGTCATCGGTTGTATGGTCATTATTATCCAGCATGCCCTGAGCCAGACCTGACCGTTGGTACACCCAAGCATTCAGATGCCGGGTTTCTCACAATTCTTCTGCAAAACCACGTCGTGAGTGGTCTCCAGGTTATGTATGACAACCAGTGGATCGATATCCAACCTATTCCAAGTTGTTTGGTCGTAAACATTGGAGATCTTCTCCATGTAATATCCTATTCTCAAATTAAAATAATTATTTTTCCGCGTTTTTTGCTAATTCCTTTGCTAATTTGGCATAGTTGGTATCAAATGGAAGATTCAAAAGCAATAAGCATAGAGCAGTTTCCAATGGCATTGGACCAAGAATTTCAGTGGCATGCTTTTTCTCAGGACCTGTAAACGAACATAAGATTTATGGCCCCATCGACGATCTGATAACAGAAGAAAATCCCCCCATTTACACACAGATTGTGTTGAAGGACTATTTCACCAAGGTCCTGAATACTGGAATCGACCATTATCGGGCACTCGATTACTATACGGTCTGAAGATAGCGCAGTTGTCTTCTTGACGCTTTAATTTGCACCTCGTTGGATTGATATTGTCATCAAGAATTTGGTTTCATACTCAGTGTACTAAATTACTAGCTAGTAACCATATCCCTTTTCACTACAAAACAGAGAATATACATTCGGCCTAAATGCCTATTATTTCCTACGACGTTTTAGCTATGCTCTAAATCTAATACTATGTATAGAAAAACCGATGGGCGAAAAAAAAACATGTATTGTTTGTTAGTAAAAGATGAGAAATGCATTTTCAAATCCTGTGGAGTAAATTTCTTGATCACATTTGATTTTGCTTTCATGATATTTGGAAGCGTAGCATATCTGCAGGGCTGGTTCAATCTCAAGTCGGTGTTGCGCAGATCACAAGATGCAGCAAGAACTTGTTAATGTACCCCAAGAAATGATTGAGATGTGAAGTATTGTTCTTAAGAAATAAGGCTCGAGAGTTCAGAAAAGACTCCAGAAAATTGGAAGCTTATAAGCACGAATCTTATAGCTTATTTGACACTTTATTTTGTCGTATTCGTGCTTGTTTGACATTTTTATTCCGAGTTTTGCGCTTAAATCGTCATATTTTTTGTGTTTGTAGGTTTGACTAAGATTTTAGAAGAATTGAATATTGAAGAAAAAGTCAAACATTTCAATGCCACGTTGAAACTTGGCCGGAAGACACGGAAAAATCATAAGAGGCTAGGAGGATTGAAGATAAATTTAATGCACGGACCCTCTGCATGCTTTGGAAGAGGGTCCGTTCACCTTCGAAGCAATAGGGGGTTGAAGAAAAATAATGCACGGACCCCGGGTACCATCTGGAAGAGGGTCCTTTTACCTTCGCAAAAAGGGATGTTCATCACAGAAAAATGCACGGACCCCGTGCACCGTCTGGAAGTGGGTCCGTGTAGCTTCGTAAATTGTTTGGGCTTGGAATTTAAATACACGGACCATGTCCGGGGTCCGTGTATATCGCAGATATGGAAAAAATAATTCGTGCAGAATTTGGGAATTTTGGAACTCTGATTATTTTGGGCAATATTGGACATTATTTTGGACGAAAATAAGGTTTTTTTAGAAAAAATATAAAAGAAAATAAAGCCCTAATTGAAGAGGACTTTTGACTCTTAAACTTTTACCAGATTTCAGAACTGACGGCGGATAGCAGAATTGAAGAACACAAGCAAGATTCGACATCATCGCTGAGGTTTTCTTTATTCTTCTTTTTCTGATTTATTTATTAAGAATTCAAACATGAGAATTTTGTCTCTTTTTGATATTATGGAGTAGTCGTCCTTTGACCGGGGCCACGATAGGGCCAGACTATTGATTCTTGTTTATGGAATGGATTGATTGATTTTTGAGTTATGAAATATTTATTGATTGATATTTGTGCATAATTCTTGCTTTTAATCTGGCCAATTAATTGCATATCTGTTGTTCGATCTGGACTTGAAAAAGAAGAGATTGTGAATTTAGCTTCAAAATTATTGATCCACACATGTTTAAACCGACTAGAAATAGTATTCGGTTTCAGTGTGCGATTTAGGCGAAAGCTGAAATTCCATAACTCGTGAATGCGTTTTTGTTTAATTAAATTAAATTAGAAATAATTATATGAAAATAGGATTATTAATTCTAGAAATAGATTAATAATTATTCTAGGGAATTTCGTCGTGAATATGAATGAGTCTTGTTTGATTAAATCCAATACATGACAATTATCGATGTCTGATACCGTTGTGTGTTCCTGGTCATTTTCCAAAAATTTGAATCAGTCTTATAGTTTTTCTTCTCATTTATATTAATTTAAACTTCTACTTTAGAATAATTTAGTTTATTTTCATTAGTTTAATAATTCGTAAAAATCCTTTATTTTAATTTGCCTAGATTAATTTGAATAGTCTATATCTTAGTATTTAAACATTAGTCTCTGTGGGATCGACTTGGACTCTGTCCAACTATATTATAACTTGACCTAGTTTACTTGCTAGAATTTTTCCAACCGAAATCATCGGTCAGAAGCCCTAAATGAATTTTTAGGATAAGGTCCTATATAATTTTTTTTATTAAAATATGGATTACTTCAACTAATAATTAAAATTCTTAATTCTTTGCAACTAAAATAATAACATAAAATATTGCTTTGAAAGAAGAAAAAATCAAACTTAAACTAAAAAATAACTCAATGAAGTCCTTATACAAATAAAATAAGAATAATCAAACTAAGAAAAAATAAATAATTTTTTTGTTGCTAAAAATCTAACAAAAAAATTACAGATTATAATTTAAATATTAACAAATGCAATAATAATTAAAATCAAATAGAGTAAATATCAATCTAAGAGCCGAATAATCAAATCACAAGATTCTACTATCTAAGAGACCAAAACCAAATCAATTATTAAAAATAAAAACAACAATCATAATATACAACTAAACAATAAAATCATTTCATATTTAATAAAAATCGACCGAGAGTTGATCCAATTTAACAACCTAACTCAACTGAGAAAAGAGTGTTTTTTTTAAAAATAAAGAGGTTTTAAGAAAAACAAAAACAAAAAATTAGCCACTGTTACATTTTTACATAAAATAATTAAAAGAGATTTTCGGATGTTTAATTAATATAAAAAACAATAACAATAATGATAATAATCATAATCATAATAGCTTTTGAAAAAATTAGGCCCCTTGAACCGCCTATGCAATCATGCCTGTTCCATGAATAAAGGCAACTTGGACATTATAATAACTAATATTTCACCCGTGCGATGCACGGGTTATATCTTGTGTATAATATAATTAAATTGGATTAAATTAAAATTTTGACTATAAAAGTAAAATGTAAACAAATTTAATTTTACAGTGAGTAATTTTTAAAAAAAGTCATACATGGCAATTTGTTCTTGCACGACACATCTGAAGAACCACCCACTGGTTCATCACCAATTGTATTAAAAAATGTCATCATTTCGTCCACAAAATTTTTTCACAAAGTGCATGGAAATTTGTTGTGCCTAAAAATTTATTGATAGACATGGAAAATATCGTAATTAAACTTTATAATCACCACATAAATTAAATATTAATTTAAATTTTTTTTTACTCTAAATATTTAATGACAAAATCAATTAGCTTTGTAGGACGACCATTGATTTGTTAGGGTTGTCTCTTGAAATCATTGTCCCAATCACATCTAGAAAAAAAAAAATAACACATTAAAATATAATAAGAAATTTTAAGATCATTAAAATACACTTCAAGAATAAACGTACCAAAAATTTCAGATTCATCGATGATTTCTGCTGTCGTCAAATCTTTGAAGTTCTTGAATTCAAACATCTTTGATGAAAATTTGTGATCTTCTATTTCGCTAACATTGGTCTTATAGATTAGATTAATTTTGTAAATGTTAGATGTGGTTTTGATTTTCATTTTATTTTGCACAACTATCATATTTTTGATAGCATAAAGACGACCTTCTTTGAGTATTGGCCTCAATTTGTCAATGACATTATTTTTTATAGTTGCATGTATGCGTAATCCATGAAGTTGAGAGGGAAAAAAAAAAGCTAAGTGAGGTTGAAGATAAAAATAAATATCAAAAGGTTAATAAAATTAAAGCACAACAACTGAAATTTTAATAGAAAATAAATATAAATCTCATAAAGTTCATGTACCTCAATATCTTGGAATATACATTCCATTGTTTGTTTTTCCTTGCTTCGGTATGGAGGTAGATTGTAATAGCGTATTAATCTTAACTTCAGCGCCCAATGTCAGTCTGAAAGATTAATATCACAAATAACTTGAAAAATGGTGTCATTTTGTATGTATTGAACAGTGATTATGTATACTGATTCGAGATTCTGCGTGACAATTTGAAGAAGTTAAATTCTTCACAATTTAGGTGTTAAATATATGTTTATTTTTAAAATAATAATTGGGATCTAATCAAAATTGGAAATGTATCTATTTTTGTTATTATTTTTGATTTTATTGTTTTAGTTACATGTTGAAATATTATTAGTTATTTTGTTCCATTTTTTTATTATGGAGATTACATAAATAAATTTATTTTTATTGTAGATAAATATATGTAAATATTTATACGGTTTATACATGTTTATAAATCTATAAATTTTGGTATATTTAGAATAAAATAGTTTGTTATAAATATGGTTAATAATAATTCAAAATAAATATTTGAAGCTTTGTATATGTATGTTTTCTGTAAATAATATTTTATTTATCTTTTTTAGAAATCTTTAATATTATTTATTTTATGCTTATTTATACAATAATAATTGAGATCTAATCAAAATTGAAAATGTATCTATTTTTGTTATTATTTTTTATTTTATTGTTTTAATTACTGGTTTAAATATTATTAGTTATTTTGTTCCTTTTTTATTATGGAGATTACATAAATAAATCTATTTCTATTGTAGATAAATATAGGTAAATATTTATACGGTTTATACATGTTTATAAATCTATAAATTTTCGTATATCTAGAATAAAATAGCTTGTTATAAATATGGTTAATAATAATTCAAACTGAATATTTGAAGTTTTGTATATGTCTGTTTTCTGTAAATAATATTCTATTTATCTTTGTTCAAAATCTTTATTATTATTATTATTATTATTATTATTATTATTATTATTATTATTATTATTATTATTATATCATGTATTTTATTATAGCAAATTGAATATTTACAATTTTATATATGCAATGATCATGGAAAATCGTTTTAATATACTCTTTTAAAATTTGAACTTTCATAAATATGATAAATATTGCAAACTAAAAATGTATTGACCGGTGATTATGTATATTGATTGATAATTTTACTTAAAATTTGAAGAAGTTAAAATCTTCAAAATTTAGCATTTAAATATATGCTTATTTATACAATAATATTTGGTATCTAATCAAAATTGGAAATGTATTCTATTTTTGTTATTATTTTTTATTTTATTGTTTAATTACCGATTGGAATATCATTAGTTATTTTGTTCCTTTTTTATTATGGATATTACATAAATAAATCTATTGTTATTTTAGATAAATATCTGTAAATATTTATACGATTTTTATAAATCTATAAATTTTCGTATATCTAGAATAAAATAGTTTGTTATAAATATGGTTAATAATAATTCAAAATGAATCTTTGGAGCTCTCTATACGTCTTTTTTTAAATAATTTTTTTATATTTTTTCGAAATCTTTAATATTATATATAGATTATTTTGTATTCTATTATAGCAAATTGAATATTTGCAGCTCTATATATGCAATGATTATGGAAAATCGTTTTAATATATTCTTTAAAAATTTGAACCTTCATAAATATGATAATTATTGCAAACTAAAAAATTTTCTGTTAATAATATTCAATTTCCATTCATTGTCCATCTTTCATATTATTAAATATAATCTTTGTATTTTATTAAAAAAAAAAATCAACCTCCGAAATTAAAGACATTTTAAATATTAAAAAGAAATTAAGTGATTCTTTCCTTTACAGTACATTTTATATGTAATAATTATTAAATCTTCTAATTTAGTTGTATTATAAAATAAATATATTAATTATTAAAAAATTATATATTAAAGCATTATTTAATATGTAAGAATTCCTAAAATTATTGAATTTGTGTAAAGTAATTAAGCAAATTTTAAAATTATAATTTATTTATTATTATATTTGTATTATTTATTTATCTACATTTTAAAGTGAAATTTTTTAGCAAAACGCTAAAAAATATGTAATTTTCGTAAATTATATGAGTTATCTTTATAAATTATATATATATATATATATATATAATATATATAATGTATGGAAAGAATGGAAAATTTCGTTGCATTTAAAACACAAATAGAAATAAGTTGTGTCTGTTTTCCTTTTTTAGCTAATTAGTTTTGGCGGAATTTTACTATATTTGGCAAAAACTCAGTTATTATATATACTAGTATTTCACCCGTGCGATGCACGAGATATTATTTTATATAATTAACGATAAATATTAGTGAATATGAAAATTTGAATAAAAATATTAAATACAAATTATAGCTAAATGGGTTTTTTTAAGAATAGCTAAATGAATTATATATTTTACAGTTAGAAAACAAATTCTTAATTCTCGCAAAGTACATGGTAACTTATTGTACCCGACATAATGTTTAATCGATGACATCTACACTTTTCAAATCTCTAAAGCTCTTGAATTCAAACATTTTCAAAATAAAAGTATCAATCGAAAATCTCGCATACATTTGTTTTAGTTATAAATTTGATTTTATATTTTAGTCTATTTTATGCAACAATTATGTTTTTAATAGCAAAAGGATGATTTTTTTTATGATTGGTTTACTTTCCCTGTGACACCATATTTTATTGTTGCATGCATGCGTGAACCCTGTAAAATAGAAAAAAAAATTATATTTACATTTATAAATAGATAAATATTAATAAGAAAATATATATACAACTCAACATCATGAAATATGCATCACAACGTGGAATCAATCTTTTTTTCATAAGAAATTAGATCGTAACAACGAACCAATCGTAGCAAAGCACTCAATGCAATATTGAAGTGTCTACTTAAAAAATAACTCTAAGAACAATAAATGAGTCATTTGTGTATTTTGATTGAATTATTATATCATGGTTTTGTATTTGAACATTATTTGTAGGTATCATGATTTTGTATTTGAACACTATTTGTAGGACCGGGCGCTTGCCGCTTTACCAAAGACTATAGCTGGTGGTAATGGTGCAACTCAAATATTTAAAACTGCACAACAACTCATGTGTCATGGTTTGATTGCTCTATCCAACAGATAATTATTGTACCCCAAAAATCTTCCTCTCAATAATTGCACTCCTTAAAATCAATGATAATCGAACACATGACATTGGCTCTGATATCAATTCTAGGACAAAAGACTTGTCGCTTTAACAAAATCTATAGCTGGTGATAATGATGCAACTCAAATATTTTAAATTACGCAACAACTCAAGTGTCATGGTTCGATTGCTTTAGTGAAAATTATTGTACCCCAACAGTATTATTTATATATTACGTGTGTGTTCATATTGAAATAGTTAATTTTCTTGTATATATGATAGACTTTTCAAATTTTCATCAGTAAAACATAAATTGTGATTTGATATACACACATATAAAAATTATTGAGCATTTCACACATATATATGTTGAACTATCAAAATTTGATTGAGTAGATTGTTATATTTTGCATATATATATATACACATCATATATGGAATATTTTGCATATATATTATAAATATTTCAAAATCTGAACTGAAGCAAGTTTTCAGACGTATTTTACTCCATAAAAAATGTGTAATATTTATCTCTTTCTTTTTTTATAACATAAGTATATTTGAACCAAATTCGACTTTCTAAATTATGTAAACCAAATAGCATATTTTGAATTGAAAATTTATATATTGTTATATTTATTTACATAAAAACTACCGTGAGACCGTCTCACAGATCAATTTTTCAAAATAGATCTTCTATTTGGACTAGTATTTCACCCGTGCGATGCACGAAACATTATTTTATATAATTTTTTTTTGAAAGGAAAGAGATCTTATAATATTATTGAATCAAATCCTTAATTACAAGATCTATCATCCAATACGAAAATTGCCCACGAGACCAAACAACGATTAAAATAAATAAAAATTGGTTAAATGGATTATATATTGTACAATTAGAAAAAAAATTGTTCACATAAAGTATATGGTAACTTATTGTTCCAGACAAAAAATAAATATAGATAAAAAAAAAAATCTCACCATAAATGAAATGAGAAATTTAAGAAAAATTAAATTTACACTAAATCTTCAATGACAAAATTAATAAGTTTCATAACACGATATTAATTTATCTATTTTGGAAAGAGTCTCTTGATACCATTTTGTCAATGACGTCTAAAAAATTAAAATGATAAAAAATGTGTTAGATTAATATAACATAAGTAAAAAATTAATAATTAAACAAAGAAAATATAAAATAATATATATTCATAAAGCAAGAAGAAGAGAAATAAACGTAACAAAAAATTTTGTTGAATTAATAACATTCACATTTTTCAGATATCTAAAGTTCTTGAATTCAAATATTTTTGAAAGAAAAAAGTATAATTAAAAATCTTGCATACATTTGCTTTAGTTATAAATTTGATTTTATATTTCAATATATTTTATGCAATAATTATGTTTTTAATAGCAAAATGATTATTTTTTTTATGATTGGTTTCACTTCTCTATGAAATCATATTTTATTGTTGTATGTACGTGAACCCTATAAAATACTCATATTTTATTATTATATATATGCGTGAACTTATTAAAATAAAGAAAAATGTAAATTACACTCACATTTATAAATAGATAAATATCAATAAGAAAAAAATATATATACACACCAAAATCAGTAAATATGCATTATAACCTGGAATCTACCTTGTTTTCATACAAAGGTAGATTGTAATAACGAACTAATCATATGTTAAACACCAAATGCAAGATTGAAGTGTCAATCAAGGATAACTCTAATCTTATCAAAATAAATGAGTCATATGTGTATCTTGATTGACTTATTATATCATGGTTTTGTATTTGAACACTATTTATATATTTTGTGTGTGTTCAAATCAAATGATATTTTTCTTGTATATATGGTAGAATTTTAAATTTTCATCAGTAAAAACGTTAAATTGTGATATGATACACACACATAAAAATTATTGAATATTTTACACACATATATATGATGATGTTGTCCACATATCGTGCCACCTAATGTGCCCACACACACATATATAATATTATTTGATTGAATTATTATTTTATGGTTTTGTATTTGCATTGTTTATATATTTCAATTGTGTTCAATTTGAAATAGTAATTTTTATGTATATATGGTAAATCTAATAAATTTGAACCGAAACAAACTTTTAAGCGTTTATTGCTCCGTATAAAATGTGTATATAATTAATATTGATATATTTCTATTTTATAACATGATTATTTTTTAAACAAATTATACTTTCTAATTTATATATGTCAATGACACATCAAATTTTTAATCGAAAATTGCTATATTATTATATTTACAATATTAATTATTATCTATTTTTTATTATTAATTTTTTGGCAAATCAAATTTCTATTAAGTAAGTAAATCTAAAATCAGTATTTTTGTACGATATATATATATATATATATATATATAGTTTGTTATGCTGACCACCCACCGTACCCACTTAATGTGCCCATCATGAGGTGACACTCAACTATTGCATGTGTTGAATTGTGCATCCAATAGTTGAGTGTCATCTCATGGTATGTTTGTGTATTTGCATGAAAATGTGAATCAATCTAAAAGAAGCAAAATTTAAAATGCATTTATGTAACTTAATTATATATATATATATATATATATATATATATATATATATAAATGATATGGTGAGCAACCACCGTGACCACCCATGTGAGCACAAGCTGATGTGTCACTCACCTATTGGATGTGCATGATGCCACGTCAGCAGGTGCTCACATGGGTGCTCACGGTGGTTGCTCACCATATCATTTCTCTATATATATAATCAAAGATTGGTATGCTATCATGCATAACATTTATGAAGTTTATTGAAATTTTAGTATATATACCAAATCTAGAATTTTTATATATAAAAAAAATCGGCACATTATCATATATATATATATATCATTTATAGTAAATTTTACATATACATGGATAAAAAAATAAATTACAAATTCATACATAATCATATATATCATTTATGGAAAATTTACATATAGATAGATTAAAAAATTAAACTTCATTAAATTTAGTGATAACATCGGATTAAATTTCAAATAAATTAGTGATTACGTATAATTAAATTTCAAATTTTGCACTTAAGGTTAGTACTTTCATGTATAGTATTTGCGGAAATTTTCATAAATATATGAACAAAAAATATTAACTGAAATACCATAAAAAATTAAATGAAATTAAAAATGTTAATAACATGATATAAAATTTAAAAGTAGAACAAAATATTGTTATATTATTATATATAGTGTTTACGGAAATTTTCACACATATATGGACAACAAAATTAACTAAAATAAAAAATACTGATAACATCCGATTAAATTTAAAATTTTTAACCAAAAATTGATACATTATCATATATTGTATTTATGATAATTTTCAGATATAAAAAAATTTTAACTGAAAATTGAGACAACATTATATATATAACATTTAATTTTCACATATATTTTGAGAAACAAAAATTAAATGAATTTTTTTAAAAAATATAAATTTTATCAAATTTTGAATCGAAAATTTGTATATTATCATATATAGTATTTATGTATTTTTTACACTCAAAACAACTAATTGAAATTTAAAATAAGGATAATATCTTATTAAATTTCAAATTTTGACTAAAAAATCATCATCATTATCCTCATTATTAATTATTAATATATATAACATTAATTCACATGGTTTCTTGTTTTACTAATTACATTTTGGCGAAAAACTACTATATTTAGTAAAAACTCTGCTTTTATATAGATATAGATATATAGATAATCCAAATTTAACAAGTAAGGATATTAGCAGCCTTAAAAAACAGCTGACATGACAATATATTGTCCAAATTTAACACGTGAGGATATTAGCAGCCTTAAAAAATAGCCACACGCGACCAATATCTTGAACACATCCTGGCCCACCGTTCCGCACGTTCACTCAGCCTACAAAAAAACAATATTATATTTTCAGAACTGGATTTATATAACTTCACTTGCATCAATTCGATCAAAGTAACTAGACTTGCTAACAATTAAGCTACAGTTGGACTCTGATCTTTTACGTTGATCTGATGACAGATGTTTTTTCAGTTGACCAGGAATCTGAGAGGATCAAAATGCTGAAATCCTTTGATGAAACCAAAGCTGGTGTCAAAGGCCTGGTAGATTCTGGAATCGTCAAAGTTCCCAAGATTTTTGTCACGCAAGAATATTCTGATAATCACTACAGGAGTACTACTACTGATCAAATCCATGTTCCTGGAGTCGATCTTGACCAAGTTCATGAGAAACCTGACAAGCCAAGATTGATGGATTCGGACTAAATCAAGGTTCCTGTGATAGATATCAGCGATGTTCTTCACAAACCTGAAAGGCGAAAACAGATTGTTGAACAAGTGAAAATTGCATCAGAAACATGGGGATTTTTCCAGGTGGTGTGAATCATGGGATTCCGTTTGGTGTTCTTGATGGGATGATAGATGGCGTTCGTGAATTTCATGAACAGGACGTGGAGGAGAAAATAAAATATTACTCGCGGGATAACACCAAAAGTTTTGATCTTTTTACAGCAACAACAGCCAGCTGGAGTGATTCTTTATCCATTTCATTTTCGGACCCCGATCGTCCAACTGATCCTCTGGAATTGCCCCCTGTTTGCAGGTGTGATTATTACTCACATTCCCATTGAAATTAAGCTAGCTAATTTATCACTCCTCGTTCTGATTAATACTCGATTCCTCATAGCAAAGCATGGATGGAATCTGATGTCTTATTACCCCGTGGCCGTGTTGATATATCTAACACACTTCAATCTATATATAGTTTGACTTTCAAGTTGCACTCTATAGATTTTTAATTTGTTGCTTAATTCCAGGCAAGAATATATACATCCAACTGTACGTACCAATTGCTTTTGCACGTAATTTGCAGAAACTCAGCTATTGAATACTCGAAGCATATGGAAACCTTGGGAAATATTCTTCTTGGATTGTTGTCCGAGGCTCTAGGACTCGAAACCGATTGCTTAAAGAGTATGGAATGCTTGAAAGGTCATCGGTTGTATGGTCATTATTATCCAGCATGCCCTGAGCCAAACCTGACCATTGGTACACCCAAGCATTCTGATGCTGGATTTCTCACAATTCTTCTGCAAAACCACATTGTGAGTGGTCTCCAGGTTATGTATGACGGCCGGCCAGTGGATCGATATCCAACCTATTCCAAGTTGTTTGGTCGTAAACATTGGAGATCTTCTCCAGGTAATATCCTATTCTCAAATTGTTGATGAATTAAAATAAATTTTTTTTTTCCGCCATTTTTGCTGATTCATTTGGCATAATATAGTTGGTATCAAATGGAAGATTCAAAAGCAATAAGCACAGAGCAATTTCCAGTGGCATTGGACCAAGAATTTCAGTGGCATGCTTGTTCTCAGGACCTGTAAACGAACATAAGATTTATGGTCCCATCGACGATCTGATAACAGAAGAAAATCCGCCATTTGCACACAGATTGTGTTGAAGGACTATTTCACCAGGGTCATGAATACTGGAATCGACCATTATCGGGCATTCGATTACTATACGGTCTGAAGATAGCGCAGTTGTCTTCTTGACTCTTTAATTTTCACCTTGTTGGATTGATATTGTCGATCAAGAATTTGGTTTCATACTCGGTGTACTAAATTACTAGCTGGTAACCATATCCCTTTTTACTACAAAAGAGAGAACATACATTTGTCCTGTATGCCTATTATTTCCTACGACTTTTTAGCTATGCTCCAAATCTAATACTATGTTGAAAAACCGAAGGGCGAAAAAAAAAACCCTGTATTGTTTGTCAGTAATAGATGAGAAATGCATGTTCAAATCCTGTGGAGTGAATTTCTTGATCACCTTTGATTTTGCTTTCATGATATTTGGAAGCATAGCATATCTGGGCTGGCTCAATATCAGATTCTCAAGTCAGTGCTTCGCAGATCACAAGATGCAGCAAAACTTGTTAGTGTACCCCAAGAAATGATTGAGAAGTGAAGTATTGTTAATTTGAAAGAAACATATGGATGAAATAAGGCTCGAGAGTCCATAGACCACTCGAGAAAATTAGAGGTCCTAAACGAATTTTTAGGAGAAGGTCTTATATAAATTTTTTTATATTAAATATTAAGATTACTTCAATTGTAATAATTAAAATTATAAATTCTTTGCAACTAAAATAATGACATAAAAGATTGCTCTCAAAGAAGAAAAAACCAAAAACTTAAACTAGAAAAGAACTCAATGAAGTCCTTAATTATACAAATAGAATAAGAACAATCAAACTAAGAAAGAATAAATAATTTTTTTGTCGCAAAAAATCTAACCAAAAAAAATATATTATAATTTAAATACTAACAAATGCAAGAAATAATTATAATCGAATACATTAAATATCAGTCTAAGAGCCGAATAACCAAATAACATGATTCTACAATCTCAAAGACCAAAACCAAATCAATTATTAAAAATAAAAACAACCACAATACACAACTAGACAAGAAAATCATATTTAATAAAAATCGACTGATAGTTGATCCAATTTGAACAACCTAACTCACCTGAGAAAAGAGAGTTTTTTTAATTTTAAGAATAAAGAGGTTTTAAGAAAAACAAAAAATTGGCCACGGTTACAATTTTAAATAAAATAATTAAGAGATTTTCCGAGGTTTAATTAATATAAAAAACAACAACAACAATAATAATAATAATAGCAATAGCTTTTGAAAAAATTAGGCCCCGGTCACCCCTTGAACCGCCTATGCAATCATGCATTTTCCATGAGTAAAGTCTTAAGGCCACCTTAAAAAAACTAGATGACATTATAATAATCCAAATTTAACACGTGAGGATATTAGCAGCACGTCTTAAAAAATAGCTGACATTACAATTGTCCAAATTTAAAACGCGATCAATATCTTGAACACATCCTGGCCCACCGTTCACACAGCCTACAAAAAACAATATTATCTTTTCAGAACTGGATTTAACTTCACTTGCATCAGTTTGATCAAAGTAATTAGACTCTTTTACGTTGATCTGATGGCAGCAAGATCAGGAACATATGTTTTTTCAGTTGACCAAGAATCTGAGAGGATCAAAATGCTTAAATCCTTTGATGAAACCAAAGCCGGTGTCAAAGGCCTGGTAGATTCTGGAATTGTCAAAGTTCCCAAGATTTTTGTCAGGCAATTCGAGGAGCTCCCTCAAGAATATTCTCACTACAGGACTGATCAAATCCATGTTCCTGCAGTTGATCTTGACCAAGTTCAGAAACCCGACAAGCCAAGATTGATGGATCCGGACCAAATCAAGGTTCCTGTGATAGACATCAGTGACGTTCACAAACCTGACAGGCGAAAACAGGTTGTTGAAGATGTGAAAATTGCATCAGAAACATGGGGTTTTTTCCAGGTGGTGAATCATGGGATTCCGTTGTGTGTTCTTGATGGGATGATAGATGGCATTCGTGAATTTCATGAACAGGGCGTGGAGGAGAAAAGAAAATATTACACGCGGGATAACACGAAAAGTGTGAGATTTTACAGTAGCCATGATCTTTTTACATCAAGAATAGCCAGCTGGAGGGATTCTTTATCCATGTCATTTTCGGACCCCGATCGTCCAACTGATCCTCAGGAATTGCCCGCTGCTTGCAGGTGTGATTACTCACTTTTCCATTGAAATTAAACTAATTTATCATTCCTTGTTCTGCCTAATACTTGATTCCTCATAGCAAAGCATGGATTCTAAGGTGATGGAACTCGGTGCTTAATCTGATAATCACGTACCATAGGATTCCTCATTACCTGTTTATGTCTTCAAACCACAGTCAATTTTTAATCTATGGTTGACTTTCATGCTGCGCTCTATAGGTTTCAATTTGTAGTTTTCAGGCAAGAATACATCGACTGTCAATTGCTTAAGCACGTAATTCACAGGGACTCAGCTATGGAATACTCGAAACATGTAGAAACTTTGGGAAACACTCTTCTTGGATTGTTGTCCGAGGCTCTGGGACTCGAAACAGATCGCTTAAAGAGCATGGAATGCTCGAAAGGTCATCGGTTGCATGGTCATTATTATCCAGCATGCCCTGAGCCAGATCAGACCATTGGAACAGCCAAGCATTCTGATGCTGGATTTCTCACAATTCTTCTGCAAAACCACATTGTGAGTGGTCTCCAGGTTATGTGTGACAGCCAGTGGATTGATATCCAACCTGTTCCAAGTTGTTTGGTCGTAAACATTGGAGATCTCCTCCAGGTAATATCATATCTGAATGAAGAATGTTGCAATTCTCAAGTTTCAGTGCACTGTTGGATATCCAATTTTCATTGTTGGTCACTTCACTTGCTGCAAGTTCTACAAGAACTATACCTTAGGTTATTATATATCAATGTCTAAATTTTTTGTCACTCATCTGATCATAGGATTAAATATGTTGTTGACCATCTTATCCTAGTCTCTAAACGTGCAAAACAATCAGACAATTCACTAGAGTATGAATGTAACAAGAAGAATACAGTCAAAGATCTAAATTGCCATTCCATGGTTTTGAAACAGTCCTCAAGTCCAATAATCCGCAGGGCTTGAGAAAAATTTTCCTGCATTTTGTTACAGATTTTTTTTCCCACGTTTTTGGCTGATTCTTATGCTAAATCTGGCATAGTTGGTATCAAACGGAAGATTCAAAAGCAATAAGCACAGAGTAATTTCCAATGGCATTGGACCAAGAATTTCAGTGGCATGCTTTTTCTCTGGACCTGTAAACGGAGCTAAGATTTATGGCCCCATGGACGATCTGATAACTGAAGAAAATCCCCCCATTTACACACAGATTGTGTTGACGGACTATTTCGTCAAGGCCCTGAATACTGGACTCGAGGATTATCGGGCACTCGATTACTATACGGTCTGAAAGCCGAACTCAAGTTATCTGAAATGATATTTTCTTGACTCTTGGACCTTGTTGGATTGATGTTTTCGATCAAGATTTGGTTTTATGTTCAGTGTGTACTAATAACCATATTTCCTTTTACTACAAAAGCGAGAACACAGGCAGGTATGCATGCCTATTATGTCCTATTTTTAGCTATGTCGAATACTAATAGAGAAACCGAAGAAAGGAAAAAAACAAACAAACAAACAAACCTGTATTGTTTGTCAGTTATAGATGAGAAATGCATGTTAGGCATGTACGTCTGTTGCCGAAGAGATTAAACGAAATCATGTTAAATCAATTAAATAACTCGAGCCTCGTTTTTTAACTTGTCCAACAATTCATCTACTGTAGAAAGAATGACCCCTGCCTTTCTTTTTGGGGGTTCTGTCACTTGAACAACTTCCAAGTCAGACTTGATTTCAACATTCAAATCCTGTGGGGTGAATTTCTTGATCACCTTTGATTTTGCTTTCATAATATTTGGAAGCGTAGCATACCTGGGCTGGTTCAATCTCAAGTCAGTGCTGCAGCGATCACAAGATGCAGCAAAAACTAGTTAGTATACCCCAATAAATGATTGAGACGTGAAACATTGTTTTAAAGAAACATATCGATGAAATAAGGCCCGAGAGTTATAGCATGAGTTAAGGGTGTGTAGTTAAAAGTTAATGAATGGCTTATCAATTCAAATGTCAAGTTTCAATTTCTATCGGATCAATCAATCAGTCATCCAGTTTCTCCAATTGAGTTGTGCCCCTAATCTTGATTCTGATTCCAATTATTAGACGTTCATTTAAGTCTGTGCGAGTTGCAACAGCTCAAGTTCCGTGATATGATGCTGCCAGACAGGCTCACAAGAGCAATGGTTATTGCATTCCCACTGAGAGGGTCGAGCTAAAGAGTGATGAATGAAAAGTTGATATACATAGAAAAGGATGAGACTTTTACGTGATTACTGCAGGTAAATCCAAACATAAAGTCTCCAGGCCACCATCAACTTCCCTGTCCACTGTCGCTACTTTATTTTCTTGATCGAGAACAACCTAACAGAAGCATGATGTATCAGATTGTCGTAAAAAGATATTTATGGAAGCAAATAATAATAATCAATGTTGATAAAAATTTTATGTCATTCATGAGTTACGGCTCATCCCAATGAACACACTCTTTATGGATTACAGAACACACGAGAGTTTCACCTACTTCTGAATTTAGAGATTGTGTTAACTGTTAACTATAGAAATTTATCGAGGCAGTTGAGATATTTCAAGAAATAAAGAGAAGTCTTGAATTATATTATTGACCGAATTTGTGTAATAATTGCCTAGTCGCAAACTCGCACGTGGCATGTTGTTCTATGTTGAAGTCTGAAAGAGTTTGTTAGGTGATGCAATTGACATGCCTAAATTTCTAATTGTTTGAGCTAATCATTCTCCAAAGAAGTGAAAGCATGCTCGATAATTGCCAGCAAAAACTTATTAAAGCATAATTAAAGAATAGAAGACAGATTAGAGTAAAGAGACTGAAAGAAGAACATATAAATTAAGAACCCTGCTCAAACATAAAATGATAAAAGAAATATGCAACCATTATAGCATCATGTTATCAATTTTTGACCAATTGATTCAACCAAAAACTTGTGCAAGTGGTGCTAACCTTAGATGCAAATGTCCCCTGTGGCCATTGTAGAAGCCCAGCAAGCATTTGACCGGTCTGGTTGCAATCATCATCAATCGCCTACAAAAATAGACAGAAGAAATATCTGAGGCAGAAACGTCTAGGGAAAAAAGTAAAAATTACCAAACAAGAGAATTTGCACCATGTAGGACAAACTGCAGATTCGATGACAAACTGAAGTACCCAATACTACTAACTCATGTTATAATATATAAATACTAAAGAAGTTCAGAAACCAAATGAATAATTGAAATGGTCCCGATGCTAAAATTATACAGTTTGACGTAATAAAACAGTCGGCATGTCAACTAGGCCCTGAAACATCTTTTCATCAGGTGCCTGATTGATGCACATGGTAATTGGTATCACTAATCTTTCCCTCTGCTCCAGCTGTGAACAGGGGTATATTTTTCCGCATATCATTTACATGTTTTCTTAGTGGCTACTTGCTATCAAGGAGAGAGGATAGTAAGGTTCACGCACAGAACTATAATTTCAAAGCATCAAGACTCATGTCAATCCCAATGCCATCGATGACATGCCGCATGCGTGGAAAGAATAATTTCTTGCATGAATCTTCCAGTTTCATATTCTAATAACAACGAAGTCCTCAGTTATGTATAGTGTTTGACAAACAAAGATATAATCTTGTACAGTTTAGCTTACTCAACCATGACCAATGACCAAGAAAGAGTTTGTTGAGTACTCGAACTCACATATACCAGAAGTCATTACACAAAACAAAACAAAGGAAATCTACTCATAGGGATATTTTTAAGACTTAACATCCTGATCACTACGAAAATTCTTCTCAGACATGAGATAAAGCATCTATACAGAACTTGAATGAAAATCACAATGATACCGTGAGCATCATGTACTTTCATGATATTCTGAAATCTTTCACGACCATCAAATGCTATGGCGTTGCACGTGGAATATCAGAGCATGACAAAGCTTCAATCACACTCCAGCTACAACCGAAGTTAACTCGATCTGTCTCCATTGAGTGACTCATATAAGAAGGTGAACTTCTCGTGCAAGGTTTGGCTACATATTTAACTCGGTACACAAAGTCATGCAACAGAAACTCAGCATGATCATAATAATCCCCTAATGACTCAGTTGCAAGCTTCCAATTTTCTATATGACTATACCCATAGCATAATCAAGGTCACTTGGCTAATTCACTCGCTAAAACTTCTCACAAGTGACAAAGACATCAATCCGGTTCTCACAATCTTCAACATCTCTCGACTTGAAGTAATAAATAAACCCAAAATTTAGAATTAGTGACAAAAAATAGTATGATCACAACTTTTACTTAACAAAATTTTGAAAATTTGTGAAACTTTGCTAACGAGACGCTGAGAAGTGCTTTCTATATGCACTCCCAAACACTACCTCAATTGAGAAGAATAATGGAATAATGATACAAACTTGCATATGATAGAAAAGCACAAGTCTTTGAAGCTACAAACTGTAACGAGAAATTTATTCAAAAAAAAAGAAATTTAAACGATAAAAGGAAAGAAAAAACCACCTGTTTCCCAAGGAAAAGAAGGCCAGGCTTCTCAATATGCACCAGAGCTCTAAGAATCTTGGCCACGGAAAGCGGGTAAAGTGTTCCAGGGTACTCCACGTGGATAGCCCGGTCGGCACCCATTGCAAGCCCGGTTCGGAGGGTGTCAACACATTGGCTCGGGCCGACGCTCACAGCCACCACCTCGGAGGCCCGACCCGATTCCTTAATCCGCAGCGCCTCTTCTAGCCCTATCTCGCAAAATGGGTTCATCGACATCTTGACGCTAGACGAGTCCACACCAGTCTGACATTGACGAAAACTCATCAAAAATCGAAGTTAATCATGTGGGCATAGTTAGAAGCTTTTTCAAGTTATGCGTGTGGTTACCTTGTCGGGCTTGACCCGGATTTTGACGGCATAATCGATCACCCTTTTGATGGCTACCAAGATCTTCATGGTTGCTGTGTGAGAAAACGAATGAAAAAAATTTCCGATTCTTTCGAAACGGAGGTACGTGTCGGACTTAAGTAGATTAACAAAAAAGAAATAGAATTTCATTTTTCCAAAATTGGCATAGGGATAATATAAGAGTTAATTATGAATAAATTTCCAAATCCAAACCTTTCTTTCTCCCAACTCTCTTCTTAAAAGATTCTTTTTTTGCACTCCCTGAGGACCACAAAACTTAATTATTTTAATATTTAATTCTTGTACTCAATATGAGTTGTTTTGTGCTTAGATCTGAAGGTTTTATACTTATATCTAAAGATCTCTGTGCTTATATCTCATGTTTTAATGCTTATTTTGGAACAAAGAATTATGTGCAAAAAATGGTATCAAAGCTTTAGGTTAAATATTCAGACTTAATATTATTCGTTAACTCATACTTTTCTTTGTTGAGGAGAAGATTTTTTACAAAAGATGACTTCAAACGAAGGTTTGAATCAAGAGGATTTTATTTATATAAAATCCTATAAACAAGTTAATCTGTTCACAATAGATTACTTACGACAGAAAGATGATTTCTAACTCTCAATTTTTAGAAATTACCCCAGATTCCTCTAAACTCTATGGAGATCTTAGAGAAATTCAAAAGACGGTACAATATTACAGCAATCAGCTGTATGAAATACCTCGGCAGATTGAAGGAATCCTTAAGAAACAAGAAGAAATTCTTGTAACCCTAAAGGATCTTCAAACTAAAATCACAAATCTAGAACAAACTTCAGGTTCTAGAAAAAGAAATACAGGAGGAAGGTTACCACTCTCGTTTGGTACCGAACCGTTGTTACATCAGAAAGGTAAAACCAAAATGGTTCAAAAACCTTTAACTGATGATGAAATGATGATTAATCTTATAAAAGCAGTATCAGAGAAAAACACTATCTGATGACTACTTTAGAGAGATTAAATCTCGAGGATCTACAAGATCTCGCGGATTCTTTTGCGAATCTTAAAGTAGTAGATCTAAAAATGAACTCTCCTAAGGGTGAACAACCCATAGGAAATCCCCCAAGATATGCGGTTAAAACAGAAGAACCACATAGTGAGTTTCCGGTTGGAGAAAATTCACATCCAGCAGGAACCAGATCAAGAAGGAGTAAAATCCCACTCCATCAAACTCCTTACGGAAAAACTGTTTTAGATCCAATACATCCTTACGGGGTTATGTTAAACCTTGATGTTTTGGACTTCAAAAATAGAGAAGATCTTATAGATGATTGGACGTCAGCTATGAGAATTGCAGCAGGGACATTAGATCTCAATAAAGAAGGATTCATTAAACTTCTAGAAATGAGTCTAATGGGATCTGTCAAGATTGCTTGGGAGATGACTATGCCAGATATGAAGGAATCAA
This sequence comes from Henckelia pumila, assembly GCF_033568475.1. Classification (NCBI taxonomy): domain Eukaryota; kingdom Viridiplantae; phylum Streptophyta; class Magnoliopsida; order Lamiales; family Gesneriaceae; genus Henckelia; species Henckelia pumila. The sequence continues at coordinate 85,485,347 of NC_133120.1, forward strand.
TCTTAGCAGGAGAATCCCTCAGCGAAATTGGAGAAAGAATGGCCACCCTATTTAAAGCACAATTCATAGGGGTAGACTATTTCAACAATCAAGATACAGAGAAAAAGAGAAGATATACTCAAGCTCTGTATAGCCTTGAGTTACATGATATCTGTTTAGTTGATGAATACATTATGTTATTCACTAAATACAGATGGAATTCAGGAGTCGAAGAAAATGTAGCTATTCAGCTATTTTTCGCAAAAATGCCAAGTCCCTGGAGAGAAATGCTGATTAAAGAATACGTTCCAGGTCATCTTGACACTTTGGCAAGACGCGCGTTCTTTTTGAAAGGAAAATTGGCAGAATGGTGCCATATGACAGCATTACAGAAGAACTACAAGAAAATAAGAGGTATAAATAAACGTACACCTTTATGTTGTAAAGATAATGATCTTTCAACGATCATTGGAAACAGATCACAGGGATTTAAAAGGAAGAAATTCAGAAGTAATCCCTACAATAAAAGAATGAGAAGTTCTTGGAAACCAAGAACATTTTGGTCCAAACAAAAGGCCAGATCTTATAGGTCAGGAAGAAGAAGTGGACCTACAAGAACATCCCCAGTAACAAGCTCATCACAAAGCAGGGGAAGAACACCATCAAGAAGAACTTTAAGAAGAACTCATACAAGAGCAAGTGAAAGTTTCAAGGATTGCAACTGCTGGACATGTGGAGCAAGAGGACATATATCTACAAATTGTCCAGAAAACGAGAAAAAAGGAGTTAAACTCTTTGAAGCAACACCAGATATGGATGATGCGGTCTTCTTTCAAGATCTAGTCCAAGTATATCAATTTGAGGATATCCCCTCAGATGAAAGCATATACGAAGAAGAGATATTGTTTAGTCAAGAAGATTCTGAGGATGGATCAGAATCAGAATCAGAATAAAGAAGAAGTGTTTCGGCATGAAACACATGAAAGTTTGGCTGGATTCTTTAGCCAAACCACGATATCTCATAATATGGTCCAAAGGATTATGAGAGAAAATCCAACGTTACAAAAGTACCAGGAATTTTCGGCAGGAGAAGTAGAAAGAGTCTTAGGCAACCTAGGGCTTAGACAAAGAAGACATAATTTGATTTACAAAGTATCCAGAAGGAAAATGGCAATCCCCATGGAGTTAACAAGTAATCAAATAGAGATGCAGTTAATTCCTTTTGAAGAAATAAGAGAGGAATTGCAAAAGTTGAAAGGTGAGGTAGCAAGGACGATGTCTTGGATTCATATTGGAGCAATCCAAATAATGATCAAGGCAACTTTTAAAGAAGGAATAGATTCACCCATAGATATCGTAGTATGCGATAAAAGAATGGGGAATATTCAAGATGCTGTCCTGGGTACTATCTCAGGAAATCTTTGTGCAGGAAAAATTGTAGGAGTTATCTATCCAAGAATAGCCTAAAATTTAGCAGACAGGGACTTTAGTAGAGCCTTGACGTTGCATCAAAATTTCAAGGAAAAGAGACTAATGAAGGAAGGTAATAGACCATATTCTATTACATATCAAATTTCATATGCTCTTTCTAATACTCATCATTCTGAATTATTTATTAGAAATGAGTTTATTGAAATTCCAGAGATCTTTGGGAAAGTTGCTCATGAAATATACCCAGAAATAATCGAGTTTTCTTTAATTCAGGAAACAGACATTCAAATCCAAAACAGACCGGTTCTATACAGAGACCTTAAAATAGAACCTCGAAGGTTATCTTTTCAAGGAAACCGAATGACAAGTAGGAGATGGGACAAATCTCCTATTCAAGAAATTCCACCCGAAGAAAAAGAGTTTTCTATAATAGAAAAACTTAGATCTCCAGAAGGATGGAAAGAAGTGAAAATAGTATTCGATATTACAAGTCATCGAAACCAGTTCCCTTGTAACTCGATTTACTATTTGGAACAACATGAAAAAGGAACTTACCAAGGATTGATAAATATTGGAGAATTGGAAGTTCAAAAATGTGGAATTCCAGGAAAAGAAGTGGATCAGCTCATTCTTGGCCTAGAGTTTCTGGAGGACCATAAACCATGAAAACGCCTTGAAAAAGGAATAGAGTTCATGACAAAAGAAAAGACTTGAATGATTCAATAAAAATTCTACGAAATGGAAAACCAAGAGAATTGGATAAGGGACAATCCCTTAATCAGATTCGAGAACTCTGTTTACAAACAGAGGAAGAAGCAGCTGTTGAAATTAGTAAGTCATGAACATGATTTACTAGATCACATTGAAGAGGTAGAAAGGAGTAACCATACTCTACCTTCTGAAGCCTTAGGAAGACTAAAGGTGAATAGTCTTAATCGGATTACTGAGTTACAACACAGTCTGTTAAAAATAGCAGGGCCATTTAGTAATCCCTTTAAAAAATGACAACAAGTCCTTTCTCCATATACATTCCGATAGGGATGTTGTATGAACAATATAAGGCTGAATACTTTGCAGCTTATATTGATTCGGGAGCAGGAATTTGTACAGCAAAAAGAGGAGTCTTCCCAGAAAAATGTGAAGAAGATTTGCCAAAAATTGCTGGACGAGATTTCTCTCGAAGAATTTTAATTCTTTGCAAAGGAATAAAACAAGCAGAGATCCTTATAGGAGGAGCAGGTCAGACACCTTGGTACAAGGTAAAGACACCACCAATCTATTTCCATGATACAGGAGCTGATATCCTGTTAGGAAATAACTTCTTACAAATGTTTAAGAAGTACACACAAGACAATGAGTCAAGAAGACTTATGTTCACTACAATTTGTGATCATAAAATTATCGTTCAAAGACTCAAAGTTGCTTTTTATCAACAATTGCCGATAATATTTCGCAGCCAGCGTGGTGATAAGGGACAACTTTTTCACCCAAAAATGAAAGATCCAAGAAGGTTTGGAGAAACCATGTTGAAAATAACAACAGAACAAGAACTCCAAACAGAGGATATGAAGCTTCTCAAGGTAACTCTAAATCATAGAGATATAGAGTTAGAAAATAAGGTATCCCTTGAAGATGTCAAAAAGAGGCTCAAAGAAATTTATAATGAGCATCCTTTGGCATGGTGGGATAGAAATCAACTCAAAGCCAATCTTACTCTAAAGGAAGGCAAATAGTATGAATTCGTCAGATATAAGCCTATCCCGATGAACATAACAGATCAAAGGGATATGAGAATGATTATCAAGGAACATTTGGACCTTGGTCTAATCAAAGAAGGAGTTTCACCATATAGTAGCCCAGGTTTTCTGGTCAGAAATCATGGTGAAATAAAAAAAGGGAAACCCAGGTTAGTTATTAACTACCAAGGTATTAATAAAATCCTGGAGTTTGACGGGTATTTCATACCTAGTAGAGAACATCTAATTAGCTGTGTACGAAATGCTAGAGTGTTCTCAAAATTTGATTGTAAGTCTGGATTCTACCAAATAAGAATGGAAGAAGGCAGTAAGAAATTCACAGTCTTCTCTACTCCACAAGGACACTATATTTGGGAAGTTATGCCTATGGGATTGGCTAATGCACCCCAGATATTTCAAAGAAAGATGGATAACCTTTTTAAAGATTATTTCAACTTTATGTTTGTTTATATTGATGATATTTTTATAGCATCAAAAAATATAGACGAACACGTTAAACACTTATAGATTTTCTCTAAAATTTGTAAACAAGAAGGACTGGTGTTATCTGAAAAGAAAGCAGTCATAGCAACAAGAAAAATTGAATTTCTCGGTATTGAGATTGATGAAACTGGAATAATTCTATAACCCCATATTGTGGAAAAGGTAAAGAATTTTCCAGATAAACTCAAAGATGTAAAACAACTTCAGAGTTTTCTTGGAGTAGTTAATTTTAGGGATGTTCATTAACAATCTAGCAATGTACAGAAAGGTGTTCAGTCCTTTGTTAAAAAAAGATGCTAGGTTTATATGGACCGATGACCATACTAAAGGGGTAAACCAATTAGAAGAGATATGTAAGAATCTCCCAAAAATGGTTATACCCGTAGATGAAGATGATCTGGTATTATTTACGGATGCCAGCGACGATTGGTGGGCAGCAGTCCTTACCAAAATCACTCCAGATGGGGAAATACCATGCAGATACTGTAGCGGTCTTTTTTCAGAATCTGAGGCCATTAGATGGCATATCAACGAGAAGGAATTTTATGCGGTTAAAAGGGCTTTTGAAAAATGGCCATTATTTTTGCTTGCTAAAAAATTCACTATGAAGGTTGATAACACCCAGGTAAAAGCTTTTCTAAATAATAAGATTGAATCTAAACCTGAGAAAGCTAGGTTATTAAGATGGCAAGCATTATGTCAAAATTATATTTTTGATATTGTTATTATTAAATCTCATGAAAATATTCTTGCAGATTTTTTAACAAGAGATGGAAGGCAGTGACGTGGATTCCATCCTGAAAATGCAGAGGCATCTCAGGGAACACCTTGGATTGCTTCAAAACGAGTTCAACCAGTTAGCCATTAATGCTGAAATGGCCGGCAGGTTACAACAAGCTGATCGGATCAAAGTATCTAATCGAATTACAGGATGTATGCAAGCTCAAACACAACTATGGGCTGCTATTCAAGGGCCAATTGTGAAGGCTATAGAGAAACCATTGGTTTCTCATAAACAAGATATACTAAAACCCTTGGTTTTACAAGAACAAGAAATACAACCACCGGTTGTGAAACAAGATGTTGAGAAATCTAAAACTTAAGAAACAAGAGCTAATCTATCATCAGCCTTTGATGATCTGGATGAAGCAATAATTGATGAGGATAACTCATCAAGTCAACCCTCCGCCTCTGGGGTAAAAGAGAAAGAGATCAATCTTAGGTCCAACACTGACAAGGGCAAATCTAAGATTGATACTAATCCATCTATTAATTCTCCATTCCAGGTTTATCAACAGAAGTGGGAGAAATTGAAAACAAGAAATGAAATCAACCCGAACACTTGCAGGGTTGATGTTGCAGAAATATATCCAAGGGTTTGGCTAAAAAACAATGTCAATCCTAAAGATGTAAAACTCTGGTATGAATTTGGGGCTTTGGCCTCAGTTTATACAACGTCACCAAGCTTTCTGGAGATATCACAGTTACCAAAATGGATTCAAAAAGCAGTCCAAGAAACATGGGCAAATAATAATCATTTGTCCAGAGGAGATGTGCTTGAGTTATATTTTTTCAGTGCAGCTCCAGAACCAACAGTGAAAGAATCACACGAACCCTTTCATTTTATCAAGCTGAGGAGACCTGATATAAACAGTCATAAATTTATCAAGGATCCTAAAACTGAAGAAATACCCTTGGTGTCCACTTTCGGGGAAAATGAGATCTCAACCAGAAGGGCATGGGGTATTTGGGTCTGTCTTACTGAGATGGACAAAGTCAAGTTTCCATTCAAATTTTATCAGAATTCTGTGAACGGATCGTTCCTGTTGAACACAATGACAGGAAAAACTACAGCATTTGCGGAAGAACTCTTCGAAAAGAAGAGAAATCTTTTGTGGAACAACAAGCTGCCGGGGAGTAAAGAAACTCGCCGAAAATTTTGTAACATGGCTCATATTGGACGATGGTCAGAGAATATCTGCCCAGAATGCCCAAATCAGAAGGAGCCAGAATTTGGAAAAACCTTTAGACCCCGAACGGATCGAAAGGATTTTTCCGAGACAAGCAAAAGTGGACAAGGACCACCAAAGATGCGTTTTCACAGGGGTCTACTTCAAAAGAAAAAGATGCCCCGACAATAATAAAGCAGGCATGTAAGGAGAATAAAGGCAAAAGAAAGTGGCAGGCATGTGATTCCTCCACTAGTAAAAGATGCCATCAATAATGGCATAAAAAATTCAAGACAGCTGCCTCCTCCACTAGTAAAAGATGCCATCAATAATGGCATAAAGAAATACAAGACAGCTGTAAGATTCCCTGAAGTTTCTCGGTGAAACGAGTGGAACTACAACTATAAATACAGGCATTTGAGGAAGCTGAAGACATCGATCATTCCCTTCAGTTTTCTTACGAATAAAATTGTTGTAATATTTCTCTTTCTATTGTAATAAGTTTTTGTTTATGTATTTCAAGAACGAGGCTACTATGAGTAGCTAAACAAGTTGTCTTCTCCTCTTCAAAGGAGTTGATTTATGTAATAATATTATGTCTGAATAATTTTTCTAAAGTCTCTTGTTCTTTCATGTTCATATTTTATAATTAAATTTATATATCATACGCCTTAAGGTAGAAAACGAATTAAGGCTGTGTTGGGTGTCGTTGAAGGAGCTTGTGCAGAAACCATCTGTTGCGACTGCGTGGTTGGAGTGTGAGGAGCACTTCGTAAAACTCGGCAGGTATGACCCGATGACATTATGGTCAAAGAGGTATTTAAATTTGATTCACTTTACGGAAGCACGTTGGACCCTAATCTAAAGTATATAGGCTGGAAACCTTGCGCAACCAATAGTTCTTCACGACATGAACTGGTTCGATAGGTAAAACAACGCCAAAGTACAAAAGATTAGTTGAATACTTGTTTAATCAAAATTGGGGACCACTAGGGAGTGCAAACTAAAAAATTTGAATGTAGGGAGTTAGGAGAAATTTATGTTTAGGTTTAGGGATTTTAAAATAATTTCCCCATAATATAACAAGAATTACAAAAAGTTTACAAAAAATTTAGGAAAAACACATTTTTTTATTCTTATATATTTTTTGTTTTAGTACATCGACTCTTTAAAATTTGATTTTGATATTTTAACTTCTAGTTTTTGATTATTTGGGAAAATTAGCATTTTGGTCCTGTATGTTGGCTTCTTTTTGGTTTTGGTCCTGTATGTTGGCTTGTTTTGGAAAAGATCCTGTAACTCGATTTTTTTTTTGGATTTAGTCCTATATGTTGGCTTATTTTGGTTTTGGTCCTATAAGTTGGTTTGTTTTTTGGTTTTCGTCCTTTATGTTATCATATTTTGGAATTTAGAAGTTGATCTCTAATTATTTTTGTAATAAATATTTTTTATTCTTTCATGTTTTATCTGCTTATTGGTTTGAGATAATTACAACTAACTAATAAAAAAATATTTTTTTACGCTTAAACTTTTTTTAATCTAAATAATTTAATAAAATCTAAAATATGTTAATTTAATGTATTAAATGTAACATACTTTTGTTTTTTTAAAAAATAACAAACAAACATTCATTTATATCATTCTCAACTGTAATTTCGGTTTTTTTTATTTATTTGGCACTAAGTGTTCGCCCACTTAGCACCTATTAATGATCATATAAATAAGTTTCAACCTAAATTAACAAAATTAGCTAAAAAACTAAAAATATATTTAAAACATACTTTCGTTCTTTTAAAAAGTAAAACTCTAATATATTTTTTTATCGTTCTCAACTATGGTTGACTTTTTTTGTTCCGCTTTTCTCGAAAACAGAGCTTTTTAGGTATGTTTCAATTTTATCACGCTTAAGCGTGCTTTTTAGAACACTGCAAATAAGCAAAATTTTGCTGCTCCCTCCAGTTTCGGCGACGGAGGAAAAATACAAAAAAAAATCAAGTTATTGTACCTTTTAGAACATAATTATTATTTTAAAAAATAATTAAAAGGTCAACATCTAAATTTTAAACCTAATTTATTTAATTATAAAATCATAAAAAAATATTTATTATAAAAGCTTAAGCGGTGAAGTTGAAAAGTCAAATTCTAAATTCTAAATTTAATTTATTATTTTAAAATAAAAAACATAGGCGCTTATTCTAACTTAATCGAGCTTAATTTGGTCAAAACCGTATCTTTTCCATGACCAAAATAAAAAAATAAGTCAATTAATAGGACCAAATCCAAAAAAAAATCCAAATTCCTGTACTTTTTTTTCAAAACCTAACTTTGTATAGGACCAAAATCAAAAAAGTAAGTCAACTTATAGGACCAAAATCAAAACAATCAACATGTAGGACTAAATCCAAAATAAAAATAAAGTTACAGGATCTTTTCCAAAACAAGCCAATATACAGGACCAAAACCAAAATGAAGCCAACATACAAGACTAAAATACTAATTTTCCCTTGATTATTTTGATCAAATTGCTAACGGGATACCAAAAATTATTTTTGTAATGAAATTATCTAATCATTATCTTTCTTAGTTAAATCCTTAAGTTTTACGTAGTAACCGACACATTATGCTAACAGCGTAAACTACATTAGATAAATTTGTATGAAAATTCTATCAAAAAGAATTAAACTCGTGTTCATAATGAGAGCTCGAATTCTAATTTTAGTTCATATTGTAAGGTTTGGACAGTATGAAATCACAGAAACACCAGAAAATTTTTCGAGTGTGTGTTATCTTTCAGTGTTGTCAACACTTTACGATAACACTATGCAGCAGAATAATTAACTAACAGTAAAAGTAAATAACACATAGATATTTATGCACAAGTACTAAGTACTTGTACTATGCCTCATGGCGAAATAATCACTAGAAAATTAAATCAGTTTACAAAAAATAACTAGTGATTGTTTTACGAAAAATCTACTTTTCTCAACAGATTGAGAAAATAAAAGACTTCCTAAACACTAGTAAAAACTAGAATAAAACATCAATAGGAAGTTCTAAACCGAGAAACGAAAACCAAAGAAACACTTTCTGAACAACACTTCACTCGTGTGTTCTTCAGTGTTTTCAACATTACTCGGCAACACAACATATCAGTAGTATCTCTTCAGAAATTCTTCAATGATCGAACTTCAATACTCTAGAATTTCTGCAGTACTTTCTCTATGTATTTTGCTCTCTACGTTTCACTCTCTTCTCTCTTGATTGTCGTCTTGTTCTTGTTCAATCTGATCGGTCCAAGCACTCTTATAAATAGATCTTCAATATATTTTCATAAATAAGAACCTACAAAGCATGGAAACAATATATCATCAAAATCAAATATTTCGAATCAAGATATAACTGATATTACCAATTTTAAAACTTGTTCTAAGAAAGGCAAAACTATGAATATAGAAATTGAATGCAATAAGGAAATAATTTAAAAGACATGTGCACAACATGTTCTTTCAAACTCTCCCTTTTTGTCTTTCTGGACAAAACACACAAACAAGTGCAAATAACTCCCCCTATCTTATGTAACTAAAGCTCCCCCTGAATTTAATCATCTCAGAACATAGTGTTGTGTGATTGTGTTGGCAACACTAACTCTCAACACTTACTAGATCAGAGTAGAAAATAGTTTAATATCATATCAGAGAGTAATAAGGAGCACAACCTAATCAACTCAGAAAAACATTACTAACTCAGAGCAAAATAAGATAAAAAATCCGAAAACCAATTATGATTAACCACATCTAATCATCTGCCTCTTCAGCTTGCTCAGCACTTGATTCTACTCCCCCTTTTTGTCCAGAGGGCCCTGGTAGTCCAAGTTTAGTCTTGTACTCAGCCATTAAGGCTTCATAGTACTCGAGATCAGCTTTGTCTTGTGCAATTTTCAGTTCAGCATGAGCCATTTGAGCATGAATTGCAGTAGAATTTAACATAATCACAGCAGTGTTATGAATAGTCATGGGTGGAACAGACTCAGTGTTGGCGACACTGGGTACAACACCAGTCCATGGTAGATCAATCAACCTATTTCCTTTCAGCAAACTAGGTGCGATCTTGATAAGCTCATCTCCTCCAATCAATTCTTCATCATCCTCTTTCGTGAAGCCTTGAGATTCCAGCATACCATAGATCAATGAAGGAAACGGAAACTTAGTTGCTTTCCAACCACCTTCTCGAAAGGTCATAATATTTTCAAACACCAAATTTCTAAAGTCCAAAGGAGCTTGAGTTCCAATGGCAAACAGCGCAAGGGCTTGTGGCTTAGTTACCACTGTTGTATTGGTAGATAGCGTCCAATTCCTTATCGCAATTTTGTGAAGCACAGAAAAGAAAGAAGAAAGCTTTGCAGCTGACAACCTGTCTGGGTGCAGTGGAAATTTTTGAACCATCCCTCCAGTGATCACTTTAGTGACTTGATCAATATCCTCAGTAACTGCATCATCATCGATATCAGGAGTATTGTAGTGCTCATTGATCAAAACAAGAGTAAAATCATACACCTTTCCTCGGATGTACACTCTTCCAAACTTAAATGATTCTTTATCTCCAGTCTTCATGTTCAGATTGCAGTAAAATTCTAACACAGCTCTTCTTGAAAATGGTCCGGCAGTGGTGACAGTAGAATATAAATTCTGCTGTTTCAAGAAAGTCACCAAGTTCTGCTTTTCGAAAGACACTTCCTCAATATTTCATTCTTCCCAACAGTCTTTTCCAGACAGAGCTTCCTATTCATCAGCAGATTCCTTTGAATAAAACTGAATATTGTATGCCTTAGCAGGATCAATATCAAAGTCTGATTCCTTGGTTTTCCGAATATTCGCCATGAAAGTGGCCAGTGAAATTTCCTCATCAGTAGACACTAGAGCCTCTGTGGTTGGCTTTGTGGTATCATCAGCAACAGCAGCACTAGATGACTCTTTATCAGTAGAAGCCACATCAGTAGAAATTTCATCAGAAGAATCATCACCACTAGACGAAATCCTTTCTTTGATTTGGCTTTTTCAGCAACAGAGGTTTTTGTCCTAGCAACCACCTCAAAATTTTGATCCGCAGAATCATCTCCAGATGAGAAATCTGAATCATCCAAAATAGGATGTGAAGTCTCTCTCTTACCACGAAATCTCTTATTGGTAGTGAAATCGGGGTTGAAGCCCTCTTGGCGCTTTGACCTTCTTGCTATTGGCTGTGTTGGGAACACACGATTCAAAATTGAGAAATCAGGAGGATTCTCAAGGTCGATTTCGTTCCCGGGTTCTCCTGGAGCAATTTCTGCCAACGGTGTAGGTTGAATGGCAACAGGTACAATCGAGAGAATATGATCAGAAGATAGCTCCAAAGGCTTGTCTTCCTCTTGATAACCCATCTCCGATCGTATATCATGCGAATCGAAAGCTTTGCCTGCCATTATAAACAATTTAGGAAGTAAGGGTTTCAGAGAATTTTTGCAGAGAGAGTTAGAAAAGATTGAAGACGATAAGAGCAATTTCTACAGTGCTTAGAAATATATAGGAATATTGGGTTCAAACGGTAAAAAAAATCAAAAGCCCCTATCTCTCATATCAGACTAAGAATCTCCCCCTAACGGTAACAATTCTCCAACGGGTAAAAAATCTCTCTAATTAAGGAAATTAAATTTGATTAATTAAGGATACCCTGAAAACTCTCACTTAAGAAAATATCAATATTCCCCAAAAATAAATAACTCCACATCGAGTTTTAACTCCACTGAAACATATTCAATCTCAATCAATTCAATTTTCAGCAAGTTGGGCAATTTTTTCAATTTTTGTTCGTCTTTGAACTGTTAACCCTGAGCACGATATGATCACAATAAATGCAAAATGCATGACCTAATTTATGTCTAAAACAGAATGTAATGAGATTAGATCAAAAATGATGCATGCAAAGTGTGTGCAGCACGTGTTAAGCACCAGTATTGGCAACACTTCCCAACAACACTGTAGTCTTCAAAATACTTTTGAATTTGTCACACTTCCAGAGCCATGTGTTTCTTCTTTTTTATTTTGATTCAAAAGTGGTAGCCTGCACACTAAAAAAACGGTCTTCATTGGACTCTCTTAGGTAGCTTTTTCCAATTTTCTTCCGATTTTAGTTTGATTTTCAAGACATTGGTCACTGAAATTTTATCAAACCATGCTTTTTAATTTTTTAAAACCACTTTTCACATGGGACGAGATCATGGAATACACGAACATCCCTCAACTACTTTGTGGTTTAAAGCATATTTTCATGGCAAGTGTGTTCTGAAAATAACTTTGACAGAAGAACTACAAAGTGTCAGTCAGTATTATCAATCAGTGCAAAACATAGAACAATATGAATATGCAGTATGCCTAAAGTCCTAAAAATGCACATGCATGTTTGGTGTTGTCCGTCAGTGTTGGCAACACTTAAGGACAGCAACCGTGAGTGCTTATAAAGAACACACGTTGAGAGATTTCCTAAGATTAGAGAATCTCTCGAAGTTTAATGCTTTTGTAAAAATATCGGCCAGTTGGTTATTGGTCCCAACAAACTCCATATGGATCATGTCCTTCTCAACTAAATCTCGAATGAAGTGATGTCTTATGTCAATGTGTTTAGTTCGAGAGTGTTGTACTAAGTTTTTTGATATATCTATAGCACTTGAGTTATCAAAATACACAATTGGTGTTTTACTTTTAAGACCATAGTCTTGTAGCATTTTATTCATCCAAATTAATTGAGAACAACAACTTCCCGCTGCCACATATTCGGATTCAGCAGTGGAAAGTGACACACAGTTCTGCTTCCTACTATACCATGAAACCAAGTTGTTACCCAAATAAAAACAACCACCCGTGGTGCTTTTTCTCTCATCAACATCTTCTGCCCAATCAGCATTACTATAGCCTACCAAATTAGTATTGATTTTTTTAGTGTACCATAACCCTAAGTCTAAAGTGCCTGCAACATACTTTAAAATTCGTTTTATAGCTTTCATATGTGTGACTTTAGGATCAGATTGATATCTGCATACAAACACACACTGAACATAATATCAGGTCGACTTGCACTCAAATATAGCAAACTTCCAATTATACTTCTGTACAAAGTGTTGTCAACACTGTCAGCAACACTGTCTTTGCACGGTTTTTCATTAGTTCCTATTGGTGTTTTCATATGTCTAACATGATCAGTACAAAACCTCTTCACCAAATTCTTAGCATATTTGCTTTGACACAAAAAGATTCCATCACTCATTTGTTTCACTTGTAATCCTAGAAAGTAATTCAACTCACCTACCATGCTCATTTCAAAGGTAGCAGTCATGCTTTCAACAAAATCATTCACAAGTTTTTGAGATGAAGCACAGAAAATTATGTCATCAACATAGATTTGACAGATAAGAATGTTACCTTGTACTTTTTGAACAAAAAGTGTTTTATCTACCTCACCTCTTTTGAATCCAATGTCAAGCAAATACTCCGTGAGTCTTCCATACCAAGCACGAGGTGCTTGTTTCAATCCATATAAGGTCTTCTTTAATTTATAAACATGATCAAGATGATGTGGATCTTCGAATCCCTTAGGCTGTCTTACATAAACTTCTTCACTCAAAATTCCATTCAAAAATGCGCTTTTTACATCCATTTGAAAAAAGTTTCATTTTCATGTGACATGCAATAACCAACAATAATCTAATAGATTCTATTCGGGCTACAGGAGCGAAAGTTTCATCAAAGTCCACCCCCTCAACTTGTGTATACCCTTGAGCTACCAAACTAGCCTTGTTCCTTACAATATTTCCTGATTCATCAGTTTTGTTCTTAAAAATCCACTTTGTTCCAATGATATTACTATGATCAGGTGGAGGAACTAAGATCCACACATCATTCCTAACAAATTGTTCAAGTTCATCATGCATAGCATTGACCCAAAACTCGTCTTTTAAAGCCTCACCAACATTTTTTGGTTCAATACTAGACACAAAACAAGAATGTCTTACCTGAGAGTATGCAGAAGTCATGCACACTAACCCACTCATCTTTCGATAATCAACTTTTTCCTTTCTTCGGATCTGCATCCTTCCTTGTGCATCTCCTATGATTTGTGAAGTAGGATGGTTTTTCTGAATCTTTCTAGGTACATCATGTAACGCCCAGAAATTCGGCACGTAAATCCGCATGCATAACTAGGGGATTTAATAATTTTAAAATAATGTGAAAATGTGTTAAATTAATTTTATATGTTATTATGTGAATTATATGATTTATTAGCATGTTTTAAATATTTGTTCGGCATTTAAATAGGTATGATGTGATTTATGAATTTATTTGAGAAAGTTTACTTTTTGATCGCGTAGGCGGGGCCGTGGACGGACGAGATGTTATTTTCACCCAAATTCTTTTATGAATTTTTAGGAGCTTTAAAATATTATTTTAAGGTATTTTGTCAAGAAAATTTTAGTATTTAATAATATATTTATTTAAGGATTTATGTTTAGCCAAAATAAGTCATTTTAATGACTTTTATTGATCTTTAAAAATCCTTTAATTCTATATTTCGTGATTTACTATTATATATCAGATTAGTAGATATTTTTAAAGTTAAAAATCTTATATTTAGGTTATATTATCTACCTAATCAATTTATATTGGTTATTATCCTATTTTCTACCTAATCTACCCAATATTAAACCCCAAATTTCTCCTTACCCTACGTCTCTCCCCACTCAGCCGACACCCTTTCTTCCTCACCACCATTCTCACGACTTTTGACAGAAAACACTAGCTCTTAGCCGATCTCTTCAAGGTTTTGGTGTTCTTCGTCGTCCCGTCGTCCCGGCGAGCCCGATACGTGTCGATATCAACGTTTTGTTCAAATCTTCAACAAGGCACGTTTCGAATCCATTTTTGAACACCATTTAAATCATTATACACTGATTTATGCATAAAATATTGGATGTTGCATGTGTATGTGGTTTTAGAATAAAAATCTTCATGTTCATGCCAAGCATTCACGTTTTATTTACATGTTGGCTTATTTATGCATGATTTTGATCCATGGGCTGTTCGAGGAGCTAACCATCGGTTTAAGGTTCGAGCTAGGGTCCTTAGGGTCGGTTTTGGCTAGGTGGTTCATGGCTGGAAGGGCTGGAGCCATCCTGGAGTCGGCCATGACAGCAGCTACGCGCGAGCAGTGGCATCTGTTGGGTTTAGGGGGCTTGGCCGAGCCATGCATGGGCTTGGCTCGAGGCAGGCCTGGTCTTGGGGATGCACTTGGACCCTGGGGTGGTCCAGATGCCGGAGCTCCGGCCTTTGGTGGCCGGAGCTGGTCGGATCATGCAAAGCATTAGGGGCTGTCCAGAATATGGGGCTGCGCAGGTGGTAGGGAGTTAAGGACCCTTGGCCGAGCCATGCACTTCATGGTTCGAACCATGGATGGACCAGGAAGGACCCACAGGACCATGGGGTGGTCTTGTGGGCGGGGCTCCGGCCAGGGGCGGCCGGAGCAGGGCGGTCTAAGGCTAAAGTGAGGAGCTGCCGCATGGGGTTTAATGTAGGATCGGCAGTTTCGGGATTCCCGAATCGTGTGTCGCTAGGACGGTGTAGGGATCGGTTCAAGGCGAGGCTTGGTTCGTTGGAACCGCCCAGACGTGGACTACGTCTGGGCGGTGGAGCTCCGGCCATTCGGCGGCCGGAGCTGGCCGGCAGCAGGCCTCAAAGCCTGCTGCTACACGGCCGTGACCTGCACAATTTTTGTGCAGGTCACGTTGGGTATTGTGGAAGTGAGCCGTGGGTTTGGGGTGTTTTTGGGCCGGGCTTGGGTCCTTGGATCCGGGTCCGGTTCGGGTCTAAATTGATGGGTCAAATAATTTTAGCCGGGTCTAGATTTTTATTATTTGGGCTCGGGTGTTTTTATTTTAATTAAATGAGAGATTAATTAACAATTAATGGGTTTGGGCTTGATTAATTAATTAATTGGACTAGTTTAATGGGATTAAATAATTATGAAAGCGAGCCCATTAATTTGTCATGGACCATGTGATCCATGAGAATTATTGGGCCAAGTGTAGTCGGGTTTAATAATTTTATCGGTCTAGTTTATAATTAATGGTTAAATAATACTTTTATTAATTAAATGTTAAGTTAATTAGTTAATGGACTTAAAGTATATTTTAAGTTAGCCCATTAGTTTTTCTTGGGCTTGAGGGCCCAAGAAGCTTAATGGGCCAGGTCAGGGTGGGCTTTTGGGTTTTTGGGGCCAGTCTAAGAATTTTTGAGTTTAAGTCTAGTGGTCAGCAGCTCGAACAAGTCCTTGAAAAAATAAATGTTCGTAAATATATATTTAATTCATGCATGAATTTTTATTAGATATATAAGTATTATTTTTTAAGAAAATAAATTAAATATATATTTACGGACAAATTTTCATGAAAATAAAGAAATAATGAGAATTTTAAGTTCATGCATCATTAAGAATTTTCATGATAAGTTTAAGAGCATGTTATGAAAAAAATATTTTTATGGAACTTGAAGTGAAGGTGGAAAGTGATGTGGTTGGAGGCCGGGATACCTGGGCCCGGTGACCTTCCTAATGATGTATAAGTATGATGAGCCTATGGATCCAGCTGAGAGGGTTGGTGAAGTGGCAGCACAGAGGTGGAAACCCCACCGCCGCGTACGTTGGTTTATAGATTGATCAATCGCTCAGTATGATGCCACCGACATGGATACGACCTGTTGAGAACTAAGAAAATATGATAAGTTAATTTATGATATTTATGATGATACATGTTATAGTATGATGATTAAATAGTATGATTTTATTTCATGTTTATATTCATAATATTTTAAGAGCATGCACGTATAATTATTATTCACGTATTTTATATGATGTGTGCTTGTGTGTGGTTTCATTTTGTTATATAAGGATAGAACGTGCTGAGCCTCTAGGCTCACTAGATTTAAATGGTGCAGGTGAGCAGAATAATAATGAAGTTAATGTGCTCTCGACTGGCGGCGAGGGCGTATGAGCATCCAGACGGCTAGTACCCGTGACCATCGCTCAATTATGAATTTTATGTTGAGACTAGAACATTTATTTCCGCATATGTTTTATTATTAGATTTTTAGTATTTATTTTATAAGTTTGCATGGATTTTTGTCAAGGAAATATTCTTTAGGAATTTTATTATGGCAATCTTATGAAAGATTATTTAGTAATTAATTTTAAGTATTTAATTGCATGCAAGTACTTTTATTGTATTTATTGTGTATATGTATTTTAAATTAAGTAAAGTATTTTTTTAAAAAAAAGTACAATATATATATATATGTATGGGCATATATATATTTATATTTATTATTTTATAGTTAGAGAGTTATTTAAAAAAAAAAAATTTCACTAGAAGTTCTAGGATGTTTCACATCATGTCCAACATCTCGTATTTCATCTTCAAAATCATCCTGTTCTTCTGTACTCTTGGTAAATTTGCAAGCAAGTTCCTCTCCAAGTTGATAACAGTTGTCCGATGATCTAGACCCTGTCAAAACACACGAATTACTCTTATCAAATACTTGACATAAATTCTTATCAAATTTAACATAAAGATCATCATCACAAAGTTGACTAATGCTAATAAGATTAGCATTTAATCCTTCAACATGTAGAACATTGTGAAGCTTAGGCAGTCCTTCTACATTCAAAGTTCCTTTTCCAACAATCTTTCCATTGGCTCCTCCTCCATAAGTCACTTTTCATTTATCCTGTTCAACATAGTCAGAAAGATACTTCTTCAATCTTGTCATGTGGCGTGAACTGCCACTGTCGAAGTACCAATGACCTGCAACATTAGTTTTCAAGGAAGTATAAACAACATTACAACTGGATTTAGCTTTTGGTACCCAAACCTTTTTCTCAGTATTTTTCATCCTGGCAGTGTTCTGGTTCAGTGTTGGCAACACTGATGGCAACACATGTCTGGTATTCCAGTACATATAGTCATACCTGAGCTTATAACAGTAAGGCTTGATGTGACATTGTTTGTTACAGTAATGACAAACAAACTTACGCTTCCTTTGTTTTTTTCTTTGAACAGGAGCTTGTGCCTTCAATGGAATTGGTTTTTCCTTTGGAATTGCAATTGGAACACTAGCAGAGTTACTGTTTTCTTTAACAAAAACAGTTTGTGACGACTCCCCAACTTCAAACTTGCTATTATGAACTCCTAGACCAGCTCTATCATCTTTTCCCATCATCAGAATTGAATCCAACTTGGTCTTGCTTGAATTATACTTTGCGAGAGTTGCATTGGCTCTTCCAAGCTCTTCTTTGACCTTGCCTAGTTCTAAATCCTTCTTGCTCAGAACAACTTCAAGTCTAGCCACTGAAGCTTTCAGTTCACTGTTCTCCTTTGTTAAAGCAGAATTTGTCTTGTTCCTTAATATCCAGTCATTATACAATTCTTCATATATTTTCTGAGCATTATCCCAAGAAAGTTCTACTTCACCAGCTTCCTGATTTGAGTCTCCAGAAACAGATGCATTCAGACACAGTACCTTTTGGTCAGTGTTGTGACCAAGTGTTGTGACACCTGTGATAACACTGTGTTTCTTCTGCAGCACCAAAACTGAAAGAGCATTGTGAGTCTCTTCTTCTCCTTGTTCTGTTCCTTCCTCATCTTCATCATCACTTAGGGAAGCACACATTCCTTTGCGAAGTTTGGTTGGGCACTCATTAGCATAGTGACCGAAGCCTGTGCACTTATGTCATTTCACAGATTCAAACTTCTTTGAGATATTCAGTGTTTTTCCTTCTTTCTGAAAGTGATTTTGACTCTTTGAAGGGATGGTATTCTATTCTGGTCCGCATATCCTCAATGGTTTTCCAACAGTAGGAGCATTCAAAACTTTGGGTTTCTGACCAGGTTTCTTATAATCTCTCATTCTCTTCAAGTAGTTACCAAATTGTTTGGTAAGAAAGGCGATTGAATCATCTCCTAAGTCAGACTCATTGACTCCCTGTGTCAGATCAACAAAATCATTGTATGAGTCATTAGAAACTTGAAGTGCAATAGACTTACCTTTGTCCTTTTTTTCCAAAATTCATCTCTAACTCATATGTTCGAAGTGAACTCATCAATTCATCCAATCCCAGAATTGATGTGTCTTTTGATTCATCAATGACACAAATCTTCATTTGAAATCTTTCCGGTAGTGATCTCAACATTTTGCTCACCAAGCGTTCATTTGAAATAGCATCACCAAGATCAATTGCCTCATTCTCGATCTTCCTCAAGCGGCGTTCATAATCATCAATTGTCTCACTCTCTTCCATTCTCAGATTTTCAAACTGAGTAGTGAGAATCCTTCTTTTGGTTTGACGCACACTATCTGATCCTTCACAGTGCATTTGAAGTTTTTCCCAAGCCTGTTTAGCACATACACAGTTAGTGACCAGTGAAAACATATTAGAATCAAGAGAAGTAAATATAGCATTAAGAGCTTTGTTGTTCATATTCGAAGCAGCAGTTTCATCGGCATTCCATTCCGTTTCTGGTTTGAGAAGAAAATCTCCTTCTCCATCAGTTCTCCTTGGTGGATTCCATCCTTGTAGCACACGTTGTCATGCCTTTTCATCAATCGATTTGATGTAGACACGCATCCTTACTTTCCAGATAGAATAGTTGGATCCATCCAAGATTGGAGAGCGTTGAGTAGTTCCTGAATAAGGTATCTCCATTGTGATGTCCTGTCAAACACAAAAATAGAATCACACTTAGTATCGTCAAGTGAATGTCTCTGACAACAATTGTAAGGTTTGGACAGTATGAAATCACAGAAACACCAAAAAACTTTTCGAGTGTGTGTTATCTTTCATTGTTGTCAACACTTCACGATAACACTATGCAACAGAATAATTAACTAACAGTAAAAGTAAATAACATGCAGATATTTATGCACAAGTACTAAGTACTTGTACTATGCCTCATGGCGAAATAATCACTAAAAAATTAAATCAGTTTACAAAAAACAACTAGTGATTGTTTTACGAAAAATCTACTTTTCTCAACAGATTGAGAAAATAAAAGACTTCCTAAAAACTAGTAAAAACTAGAATAAAACATCAATATGAAGTTCTAAACCGAAAAACGAAAACCAAAGAAACACTTTCTGAACAACACTTCACTTGTGTGTTCTTCAGTATTTCCAACACTACTCGGCAACACAACGTAGCAGTAGTATCTCTTCAGAAATTCTTCAATGATCGAACTTTAATACTCTAGAATTTTTGCAGTACTTTCTCTATGTATTTTGCTCTCTACGTTTCACTCTCTTTTCTCTTGATTGTCGTCTTGTTCTTGTTCAATCTGATCGGTCCAAGCACTCCTATAAATAGATCTTCAATATATTTCCATAAATAAGAACCTACAAAGCATGAAAACAATATATCATCAGAATCAAATATTTCGAATCAAGATATAACTGATATTACCAATTTTAAAACTTGTTCTAAGAAAGGCAAAACTATAAATATAGAAATTGAATGCAATGAAGAAATAATTTAAAAGACATGTGCACAACATGTTCTTTCACATATGATTATCTCTTGCTGTTTTGGCTACTAGAAAGGTTTTCTAATCTAGTAGTGTTTAATAAATTACCACCAATTGGTGCAAACTAACACTGTTAAATATTTTGAAGCGATTCTAGCCGGCTCTGGTTAATATTTATTATAATTGAGTTTGAGTTTAAAATAGATTTGAAATTATTCAAACCAAAATCCAAAGTTAATTTTCAATATTTCATTAAACGTTTCAAAATTTAATGTTAATGAGATCCTACACTTTGAGTATTACCCAAATCATGTATCCGAAAATTAATATCTCTACACATAAGCATAATTAATAAGATACTGTTGATATAGCAAATCATGAGACATTGGATTTATACCCTTAAAGTAGATTGAACTCTACCTACTCTACCTATATAAACATATTTTATAATTTAATTATTTTGAAATATTAATTAATAAGCTCATTAACTAATCATGACTTGAGGGACTCGGTATTCAAATGTGGGTCCAAATCCGTATCAAAAATTCAAAAATATCAAATGAATTAGATGTAAAAACATCAATTTTCATTTTTTATTTTATTTTTTTAATAAATTGGGTCCCAACCCAAATTCAATGTTTAATGTTTTAAGTTTAGTTAGTTCTCCTCACAAAAAAAAAAAAAACAAGAAAAGATTAAAAGCTTAGATAGTTTTCCTCACCAAAATGATTGATTTTTTTTTTTTGAAGATGAAAATGAAAATGATTGAATATTTTCCCTGCAACGCTTATAGAACCTTTTTCTTTCGGAAAAATTAAATTGGACAGCTGTAACTGGGGCCTCGAAATTTATGGTTACTTTATTTTTTTAATTAATTCGTACCCATAAAAATGATATATTCTCCAGTCTGGAAAAATATTGATACAACCATCCATCTCTTAAGTTTGGTATTCCGTCATTTTTTACCAACAAGAATATAATGTTAGGAAGGTCCTCGACTATTTATTTATTTTGAACTCAATTAATTCCCCACATCATTAGTCTCAATTCTCAAAGCATAATAAATTTAAAAAAAAAAAAAGAAACGATGGTTGTCACTTTTCCCTATTATATTATCCTTATTCAAAATATTTATCAACAAATTTTATTGTTTTTCCTCATAACAACAAATATATACACAATAAACTATAAAGGGTAGCGATAATATAATTTATATGATACCGAATGATTCATACGAAAAAATAATTTAGTAGCAAACAAATTAAAGGTGTAATCATTTGTTTCAATCTCGATGCTAAAATAATAATAATAATATATATAAGCTAAATAAGACTTCAAATTTATTTATTTTAACAGGAAAAAAACAAACAAAGGGGAGGAAGAGTTGTTAAGTTGATGATGATTGCAATCATGTCTTTAAGTCACAATTAGATATGCATGGTCCATCAATTACAGCTTTCTATAACGTATAATAATCCAAAATTTTAACGCCACTAAAGCCATCAAATTGCAATTTCCACTTTCTGTCACATCTTTTGTTAAATTATAAGTTTTAATACATAAAACAAATTTAATATTCTATACGTATACCTTATGTTAACTTATTAACATTAGTCTAATGCACATTATTATACTGTTATTTTTTCCCCTTTTTTCTTTTGTGTGAATATTGAATGATAAAACATTAAATGATTTGTAAGATTAGAGTCATAATTCATTTTGTATATCTATATATTATGTATCATATGTCATCTCGTCTCACTAACAAAAAATTAAGAATCATGTGTGTATATAATATAATTCCTCTTTTCTGATGCAATAAATTTAATTTTCACTTGGAGTACTCAAGTCTTACACAAGAATAAGAAAGAAAAGAAAAAAGTATAGATGAGGCCTCTAATTTCTAAAGATGTGTATGGTCTACATATATATATGTTTTACACCTTAGAAAATAAAAAACAACAACAATTAATTAATTTCTTTATTATTATTGAATAAAAAAATCTAGGCTTGTGACTCTGATGTAAGTGGTTGAACTGCATTTCTCCAAGTACTCCTTCCATGTCTGAAAGAAAAGAATGATCTTTTAACTCTGTTGTTGCTGCTGCTGCTGCAACCCTCGATGCAATGATTAACTTCGCCATTCACCTGCGTTTGCTGCTGTATTATTAATATCTCTTGAACAGCTAAATACAACTGCCTATCGTCTGCCGAATCCATGGAAAAAGACCTTCTAATGGGTTGAACGGCAAATTGTTCATCTTTCTTCCTATTGTCGATACACTCATCTCCCATGCTCGATACATAGCTGAACCTTTTACTACTTTTCTTGAGTAAAATCCCGGGTTCTATCTTTCTTGGTGAAGGGATGATGGATAGGAACTCGCCGGAGCTGAAGTATTGTAATGGAGTAGTAGCACTTGAAAGGGTGGATCCTATTTCGATCACCACATAATCTTCATCCCTAAAAAGTGAATCACTTGCGTAGGGATTAATTGGATCTCGAGCGGGATTTGGAGCAGGAATTACTTGGTAATTCATGATGTCTGCTGGGTTTGTAGTGGCTGAGATGCTGCTTCTGCAAAGAGGACAATTAGCATTGTTCTGAAGCCAAACATCAATACAATCTATGTGAAATAAATGGCCACAGTTGGGGATGATTCTTAGCTTCTCCCTTTCTTGAAACTCATTCAAACAAACCGCACATTCGAAAGATTTCGACCTTTCTTTGGTGTCATGACCTGTTTTCTTGAACTGGAAGATTGGGATTGATCTTATCGCAGCCTGGTCGAGTCCCCTGTTCTCGGCCAAAGCAGAGTAAACCATCGAAGGGTCTTCAACAGGACGTCTTCTGGAGACCGAAAATCGTGCCAACAGATCGATCCGGTGCCAATTCAAGCAACATTTGATCACAAAGATGTAGTAGCTAACCAGCAAGAAAGCCGTGGCCAAAATGCCAATGATGGCCACCGCTATAATCGGGAAACCGGGGTGGGACGGATGCAGAGACGGAGTCGTCTCCATTGAAGAAATTAAAATTGAAATCTAGATCAACTTAAAGAACATATATGGTGTCTTCCCTTTAACATTCATTAATGAATGGGGGAAGCTAAGGTTGTCTCGTTTCAAGAGATTAGGAGAGCTGAGGGTGATAGAATTAAAGAGTGTGGTACCGTGAGGAGATTTTTTTTTTTTTTTTTAAAAAATAAATGGAGCATAGAAAATGCTCAAACGAATAGCAATATGGATGGAGGAAGAAGGTTGTGGGGGAGGGACCAATTTGAGAAAATTTAGGTGGGATTTAATGCTTTGTACAATGGAAGAAGACAAGATAGTTTGGATGTGAGTGCTTATGTTATGTAATTTGGGGTTTGGGTGGGGGCAAGAATTTTACTATGCAAAGTAGGTGAATATAGCGTGTAAAATTTGACTATTCGAACTCGAGCTCGATCGAATAATTATTTTTGTATTCGAGTTCGAGCTCGACTATAGTTCGCAAGCTCGAAAATAAAATAAATAAATAAATAAATAATATATGAATAAATAAATAAATAAATAAAATATTATATTTATATTATATTATATATATATACATATATGATCGAGTAGCTCGCGCATTGAAAGTTCGAGCTCGAGCTCGATATGTGTTCGAGCTACTCGAGCTTGAGCTCGGTCAAATCGAGTTCGAGTCGAGTTTTGACCGAGCTACTCGCAAGCTGCTCACGAATAGCTCGGCTCGTTTGTACTCCTACCGTATATATTCGATAAAGAAAATTATTTGGTTGGGTAGAAATTCATTTTATATATATGTTACTAGATCAGCACTTGCCCTCGTGTAAAAAAAAAAAAAAAAAAAGTTTTTGGTTAACTTGGTTGGCTAGAAACTCATTATATATATATATATTAAGTATAATTTCTTATTAGGAAAGGTTTAGACAATTTCATGCAATGTGTCCGAATTTAACTATTATGAGTGGACAAAGGGTGGACACTCCAAAGCTAAGGTTGCTGACAAATTAAATGAAGGTAATTTTATGTTGGTTGGAGTTGGACTATCATGAGATTCGTTGCGCTTTGCCATATGTTATTATTTTTTTATATTCATTATATTCGATACAACAAGTATTAATTAATTATATGGCATTTCAAATATTTTATTCATATATGTATATGTTTTGAGATCAACAAATATTGTATATCATATAATTTGTAATTTTCAGTTGACGTTTATCAGCTATTTCATACTTGCTTACTGGTGTGGGTAAAAATCAGGGGTGGTTTTTTGGTATACCTTACTAAAAATATTGGTATGAAAAAAATTCATACCGATATCGATAGTAAAATTCTAAAACTTTGGTACGAAAAAAATCCATATTGATACAGTATAAATATCGAAAAAAAAATTCGGTATACCGAAAAAATGTCTATATATCGAAAAAATTTTGGTACAATATGCCAAAATTCTGATATTTCGGTACGATATGTTAGCCCTAAACAAGATGAGCTTGTCTATGCTGCCATTCGGGGGCAGTGCTCGAAAGACAATCAAACGGCCCCAGGCCCTTTTGCACATCACATGCGGTTGAATCTGGCAAACCGGATAGTACTGGTCTGCCGGCATAAACTTTCCCGGGCAAGATCTTGCACATAATATTTCTGAGGTCGTACCTACGATTATAGGAGCTAGGCATTAGCTGTTATAAGTTGCTGGGTTTTTTTTAAAAATATATATATATAATTTTGAATGCTAATATAATAAATACCCTATGGAACTGTTTGACTCAAGTATAAATAGTCAATGTATAACTTATCATATCCAATCACTCGTTCTTCTCATCATATTATTTATTTATATATTAATTATTTATTTACATCAATCAAATCATTAATCATTTATCTTATATCAATCAAATCATTAAATTTAAATTACTATATTACCCCTATAAATAATATTATTCATATTTTATTTATTTTTAAAAAGACAAAATAGTAATTTATCATTCTTATATAAAATTTAATCAATCAAATCAAAATCAAATCAACTATAATTTATCAATCAAATCAATTATTTTATTAACTATCATTTTTTATTTATTTTTTATTACATCTTATTATTTATCCAGATATTATTTATCATATCACACGAACCAAACAGTACCTATAAATGTGATTCTTCAAACTGTTTTAAAAAACAAGAGAGGGATTGGTTTTAATCAATAAACATGGATGATGATTAATACAAGAATTTTTGGTAGCCTAACAAAATTATATAATAATAAATAATAAATGTTGTTATCAGTAATTATTTTCAATAATAATATCACCCAAAAAAAGTTATCAATTAAATTTCATAGTTATTAACTTTTAATTATATGAACCCTCAATTCCCTTGAAGACAAATTGGACAAGTGAATATTAACGAGAATCAAATAAAATACATAGATTAATAAAGTTTGCAGGTTAGAATCTTTTATTTTTTTAAAAAAATAATCATTTGGTTTTGCTGAAAAAAGAATGTTCAAGAAATTTACAAGTTAGAATTAGAAAAAGCGATTTTTTGTTAGTGTTTCGTGTTCTATTTTTTCATTTTCATTAAAAAAAAAAGTTTTACTTTCATATTCAATTCGAGCATAAAGTTATTTCTATCTTTTGGTTCGAAAACATTTTAAAAAATTATATCAATAAATCTAAAATAGATCAAAATTATATCTTAATGACACTGTTAATTACACCATATCCTTACACTGCGTGTGGGGGGAATCAGCAGTGGTAAAACAAAGTTGTATGTATATTTCCTAATAATTGCCAAATGAAAAGTTGATATGAAATCACATCTCGGACCTAAAAGTCAAAATCTATGTCGACTAGTGATTATTAACAAGTGAGGCCCATACCTTTCTATTTGACTAATCCCATATGCACCTACGTGTGTTCAGGTCAAGCAAATTTAATTCCATCATCATCATCCTAGCTCATATTAATGTCTACTAGTAAATAATTAAGAGGATCTTTAATTTTAAATATTCAAATTTCAAAATATAGATTCGCTCCCAATTTAACTCGAAATTAATAATACATTTTAAACAAAATATTTTATATAACAGATATCATGTTTTCAAACAAAATTTCGTAGCTCGTGAATAGATTCTGTACCTGGAAATTCGAAATTCTGCCATTACAATTGTGCAAGGGATCCATAATTTCGAGCAATAGTAGTAAGCTGAGAAATTTTTGAAGTTTCGATCGTGTTCCAAACATATATGCATTGTCTGTTTCGAAATAAAAACTCAGTTTTGAAGATTGTTACGCCAACTTTTGGAGAAAATCATTCCAATTTGTCAAAGTTTTCATGACCCATTTGACTATCATTATTGAGCTCGAGATTAATTTACACGATCGTCCGAGGTAATTTCGTTAGTTTTAATTTTTATTTTTTAAAGAAAAAATATTTGTTTCGAATTTTTTTATAGACTGAACATATGTTATTATGTTATCAATATTTATCAAACACTTAACTAACTATAATTAAAAATTGTTTTCATATATACATATGGCCATAACATTACAATTAAATATAGTAATACAATCTAGTCTTCCGATCCTTAGGATATATGATTTATACTTAAAAATTTGATAGCATTAATTTAAATTATCTCAACGAGATGCTTGAATACAAAATCCTGAAAATTTTGATTGGATCTCAAATAAAACCATCCTGCCACCTCCATACTTATAATTATCATTAAACTACTGATTTTAGGTAATTTAAATAAATAAAATTCAAAGAATATTATATATATATATATATATAGTTTTGATATGATGAACACCTATCATGTGCACTTATGTGCGCACCTGCTGATGTGGCGTTCACCGATTGGATGTAGAGGATGCCACGTCAGTAGTGCACACAAAAATACACATCATGAATGCTCATAATATCAAATCTATATATATATATATATATATATATATATATATAGTGGCTAGCGTATGAGTACTGAGAAACAGATGAGAAGTGCACATGGGAAGACATGGAGACCACATCAGCTGTAATCAAGCAGTGACTCCATCTAGATTCGGACCATCCCCTTATTTTTTTGCCATCATCGAATATTATTTGCTTCTTATAATAATAATAATTATTATTAAAAAATTACTATTCATGAAATTATGTTTGCAATAAACAACTTTGGTAAATCATTTGTCTTGTAAACCAGTCAAAATTCAAATGTTATGCCACGTGATTGAGATCATAGATGCCACGTGCTGTCGTCAAGTCAAATTGTTCAATGGTCAAAGTCTATATTTATCTTTTTCTTTGCAAACGTAACTAGTCGGCACACTGCCACAATTAGAAGCGACTTTATGTTATATTTGGACCAGATCAAGTGTAATTTAAAATGAAATCTGTGATGATCATGAGACAATCAATTGTACATATATATTAAAATACAGAAAAAAAATGTTTGTTATTTTAGGTATAGCATATGTACTCAAACGACAAAATATATTAGCTATATATCCAATAATGTTATCCAATCTCGGTACATTTTGGAATATTAAATTTAACATTTTCAGCCTTTTTTTTTTTTTTGAGGGAGGAAACAAAGTTATTTAATTACCTGCTCCCTCGTTGCTAAATCTGGTGCACTAGTAAAATACAATTGAACTTCAAAAAATACAAATTGCACTTTAAATCAGCCCAATATTAATGGCACCGTATAATAAAGGAGTCCAAATATAAAAGCATGCAGCCCAAATTGGAAATGGATCGTTATTTATTTATTTATTTATTTATGTACAATTAAGGCAATCAACACGATAGCCACCCATATTTTACTTCATCTAGACACAATTGCATTATTTAACATTTTCAAAAATCATACCTTAATAAAATTTTTTTTTAATTTCTATCACGATCAAAATAATTCTTTCGACACTTGCGTTTGTTGAAGAATATTGTTTAATTTATCCTCCCATATGAAATATCCAGATAATTAATTTTGAGACGAGGGATAGATAAAAATTCCGGAAAGCGATACTGGTTGTTTTATTTTATTTTATTTTTTTGATACAATGAAGATGAAAGATTTTTTATTTAATTTAATTAATCTAAATAAGCCACATAAGTGGAATTTAGACTCAATATCATAATTCATAAAGGTCTTGGGGCCGCTTAACTACGCCAATTTTGACCCAAAATTGACCAGTGATAGTTTTATTTCCAAATATTCATGAGCGAATAAATAAAATTGACCAGTGATAGTTTTATTTCCAAATATTCATGAGCGAATAAATAACATTGTATGGTGAGGTACTGTTTGTTTTGACATATTATTAATTTGGGTATAATTTATCTTATCTCATCTCACGTTTTTTTGTCATGTTATTTATCCATCAATTAATTATATATCTTACAAAAATCAAATCATTAAATTTAAATTATTACATTACCATTTATAAATAATAATAATAATATACATATTTTATTAATTATATTAAAAGGTCAAAATGATAATTTACTATTTTTATATAAAATTTAATCAATCAAATCAAACATACTATAATTTATCAATCAAATTAAATATTATATTAACTATCATTTTTTATTTATTTTTAATTACAATATATTACTTATTTTTGCATTATTTATCTCATTTTTAACTTTAAACGGTACTTAAAGAATGAAGGATTAAATGAGAAGTGACGTCAGCTATAAGACTTTTCACGCCAATTTCGACTTATTTTTTGACTGTCAATTGTATCATTTCCCATCAACAGAGAAAGGCCCCATGGGCCATGTCCTTTAATTTAACAAACCAACCCAAAAAACAAAAAAAAAAACAAAAAAAAACAAAAAACAAAACAAAACAAAACAAAACAAAAAAGAAAGGTCTCATGTTAAAGTTAGCTGGGAAAATCTAAGCTTGGGAAAATCTACCCCATCGGTGGGGTGGTAGTAATTAAATATACTAGTCTCGTGTAAATTTCATGTAGGGCTCTTATATATATATTTTTTGAATACAAATATATCGAAAATCAAATTACATTAAATTGTAACACTAAAGAATGAAATTGCCCGCACAATTAACGAAACTTGAATATGGACTCGAAACGTGCTTGTTTCAAGCAAAAAAACCAACTAAATCAACTTAAATAAATTAAAAAACTAACCCACAGTCAACGAAAATCGAACATGAAACCAAGGTTTCAGGGCCTCCATCCACTAGGCCAAGACCTTATTGGCAGGGCTCTTGTATATTAATGAGCCAGATTAAAACAAAAATTTTAGTCTCGAAGTCGAGTCATCTGATCATTGACCTCGTATGTACACCTAGAAGAATCTCACCTCCCAATTTCGTAACATTCACACATCTTATTTTAATGAATTTAGTACTTTAGATCCTTCTATATATATTTTAATTATCGTTTCAATTATCCCAAAATATAATAATGATTGCATGCATGTAGCTACAATTTATATATTCCAAGAACATTCCATTCAATAATGCAAACACAAACAAATTCACCAAATTATATGACCTTTTTCAAGTTGTCATGATTACAAAAATCTCCGCAAATAAAAAAAAACACATGAAACCAATGAAAATATATTGATTAATGAAACGAAAAATGGACCCAGAGAAATTAAAGAAGAAATATGACAGGAGGACTAAAGTCAAGAATAATTAATTTAAATCCCCAACTTCCAAAAGCAAAGAAAGAATTCAAAAGCCACCACATTGACCAGCCCCGATACACTGCATGCAAAACTTTTAATTTGGTCTACATGGAAGCTTCTATCCACGTCCCATCAAATTCTCACCACTAGATCATCCACGTGGAAAACCCCACACCCCCAATCAACTTTTCCCCAACAATATAAGTGCCACCTCACTCGAAACATTTTGGACAACAAAATGGACGAAGAGCCAAGCAACAGAGGCAGGAGTAGTGGCGGAGAAATCAAATACAGAGGTGTCCGCAAGAGGCCGTGGGGGAAGTATGCTGCCGAGATACGCGACTCGGCGAGGCAAGGGGCCCGAGTCTGGCTCGGGACATTCAACACGGCGGAAGAAGCCGCCAGAGCCTATGATAGAGCGGCTTACACCATGAGAGGTCATCTGGCGATCCTTAACTTCCCCGAAGAGTATAATATGCCGACCAGCTCCTCACATTTTGCCGGGCAGAGGAGGGAAGACGTCGAGAATCATGAGCGACAAGTGTTTGAGTTTGAGTATTTCGACGATAAGTTGTTGGAGGATCTTCTTGATTACAACGATCACAATCATGAGAAGAGAAGATATTAATTAATTCATCTCTACTCATCATGATTACATTTGTTTGATTATTCATGCTCATGCGTACGTACCCTTAATAATCTTAATTTCCTTTTAAATTACTCTATCGTTACATATATGTATAATGCATATATATGTAGCTCATGCTGTACGTACGTCAAATAAGTACGGATTGATTTTTGTTTTTTTAATCCTTTCCCCTGTTTTCACAAAGTAGGAGATCATAGATATCCTGTGATTTGTTAATGGATTTGGGATCGTTATAATGACCAAAATGCAATTCAGTTACCCATTCATCATGTGACAGATTATGATATTTTAGAATATATATATATATATATTTATATTTTAAAAAAATGTAATATTAAAATTGTTAATACTTTCTCAATTCATGAGTCGTCACGGGTGGTCAACACAACCAGCTTAGGATAGAAGCTTCAGGAAAGTCCTTTTCTGGTTTGCTGGACTCACAAGTTGTGCTCCAAACAAACAAAATTCTGTGGGTGGGTCGTTAATTTGGGCTGAAGAAGTGACGGCCCAATTTCATCTCTAATCAATTTTTTACACTATCATGACTGTACAAATTGGCCCAAACCCACAACCATCAGCATTTATAAAGGGTTAGCCACGCAAAATAATAATAATAATTAATAATAAAAAGAGTAAAGTTGTGAATTTGGGACCAGAATTCAATTCAAACAGGAAAATCAACACTAGAGACTAAGTACCATGTATCGGGCATATATGATTATAGAGGTGGACATATTTCTGAACGGAAGATTAATGGTTATCTAATAATTCCTTATTCAATCATGATTAACTAATATTCTTGGCCATTTAAGTGTCACTCAATTCTAATCTTAAGATTCATGAACTTTCTTGTTGAACATTAACACGACTACTCTTTAAATAAAGCCACTACATTAATTAATCATCAATTGGTTTTAAATTAAAAGTTTGAAAAATGACTTTGGTCAACCAAATTTTTTGATTTATGATCTTTCTTCAAAAAAAAATTTGCAAAATTACCTTCAAATACAAAGGAAATGCAAACACAAGACAAAGGGAAAAAATTGAGAATGTTATATTTTAAAATCATGGTCAAATAGAATTACAAAAGGCAATTTTGTATCTTTTTTGTTTTCTTTCTTCTCAAGTTGTTTGGATGCTTAATTGAATTTCTTACTGATTCAGAACAAGAGCTGGTGGTGATCAGTGTAGAAACAAAGAATAAAAAGATTTAGTAGCATCACTTCAAATTTCAAATTTTTTATTTTAAATTTATACGGTACAAATTATTTATCACAATTATATAAAGATGGTTTTACATAAAACTTGGTTATTTTTTTGGTTTTGGTCCTATATGTTATCATATTTTAGAAAATATATAATAACTTGGATATTTTACCAAAAGTCCAAAACGTATAATATTAAAATTACACTAAATACTTGGGAAGAAATTGATTATTTAATAAAATAAAAGGAAAGGATTAGTATATTCTAATCTATGATTTAATATTCCACCTTGCTTAACTAGAAATGTCAAAATCGTCGGGGGATGATCACCAGCTGGTCGTAGTTGATAGAAAACGTATTGTAATTGTAGGTTAAAATAAAGAGTTAGTGTTGTCCACGGTGTCACAGCATCAACGACAACACAGTGTAGCGGAATATAAACAAAAATAAATAACACAAGAAATTAATTTTGCACGAGTATAAAAACTCGCGCGGGTGCCTTAGGGCTAAATATCACTAGTAAACGTAAGATCAGTCTTACAAAAATAATCCTAGTGATTTTACGAAAAGTCATTAAATCCTAAATTTCTCAACTCAAACTTGCATCCTAAATAATCAGAATATAAAACAAATCAGATGCAACTCCCGTAGCCTAAATTGAAGAGACAGAAAAGATCTTCGATCAACACAGTTCCCACAGTGTTGTCTCTGATGTCTTCAACACGAACGGCAGCACGGGGACAAGCAACAACGATGGTTGTAAAACAATTTCAGAATCTTCGAATTCTTCTATGTGATTTTCTTTGAAAGCTCTTTTGAATTCTCCTCTGAAGTGTACAATTGTTTGTGCGCAGAATCCTTTACTTATAGATGAGAGTCCAAGCAAAGAAAGGATTCCTTGTAGAGTCCTACATAAATAAGAAAATAAGTCTTTGTTAGAAATTAGACTCTTTTGATACCATCTTGATAATATATGATAACGATAATACACAATATTTCCTTATCAAGATAATACTCAATCTAGGTAAATATTTTATCTCAATATTTTCGATAATAACACATGAATATTTACCCTATCATATCAATTCATATCTTGATAATTTTCATAAACATAAATCCTTTCAATTCGATATCAAGATATAATTAAGTTAAATATATATCCTAAATATATTATCGAGATCATAGAATATTTAACCATATCATATCAAATCTTTTGTCTAGAAGGCAAAATTCATTATTCTAATTAGCACGCTTAAGGAAAAGATTTTCAAGGAATTAATATTCCTTTCATTCTCCCCCTTTTTGCCTTTCTAGACAAAACCAGCACAAATAATTATAAACATAAACTGCCCCTGAGTTTAAAACACTTCTCCCCTGAATTTTAAGTCTCCCCCTGAAGGTGTTGTCCCTCGTGTTGGCAACACCAAGGATAACACGAACTTTGACGCTTAGGGATTCTATAATTCATATATCAAAGCATGAGAGGGGTAGAAGTAGTTAGTCTAGTTAAAGCATATCAGAGCAATTAAGGCACATAACTAGATCAAAACAAAAAGAGATAAAAATCAGAAAATTAAGGTTAAGATGAGATAAGGAAAAAATATGGGTGACACCAATCAATCTAAGATTGATCAGTATCAGATCCCTCCTGATTATCAGTGTCCTCATCCTCATCGTCCTTAGTCCAAGATGGACCAGCCTCATCTTGTGCATTCTCTCCCTTTTTTTGGTCAGAAATGCCAAATTTTGTACGACAGTCACCTAACAAGGCTCCATAAAGATCCAAGTCCTCCTGAGCTTGGGCAGTATTCTTCGCAACATGAGCCATGAGAGCCTGAATGATAGTGAGAGAGAAATCCAGAGTGGATTGTTGAGGCGCAATTTCTTCAGGTTCTTCAGTGTTGTCTCCCGTGTTGGCAACATTGGGAACAACATCAGCACCAGTAACAGTAGCAGTAGATTCAGACCAAGGAAGGTCAAGGTTTCTCTTCCCTCTTATTAAAGCAGCTGCAGCCTGCAGATTTTCAGTCAGTTCATAGATACCTTCACCAAAATTGCAAAGCAAACCTTAAAACTCCAAAATTCCATAGATCAAATATGGAAAAGGCACTTGATGGATTTTAAGCTTCCATCTGCAAACTAGAGTATAGTCTTGAATACGAGCTTTGCTAAAAAAAGGAAAGTGCTCTCAGTCTCTATAGCAAATAACACAAACGCTTGTGGTCGAGTCACCACAGTGGAGCGTGTAGAAAGCATCCAATTTTCGTACAGCTGTTTTGTGTAAGATAGAGTAAAAGGATGTGAGCTGTGAAACAGAGAGTTGTCCAGGAAACTTTTGAGCAAACACCGATGAGTAAGCAGTAACTTCATGAATATCAAGGTGGTTCCTCTCTTCAACATCCGGTGTGTCTTGATTGTGGCAGGGTTGAACTCAAAAAGCTTTTTTCTCACAAAAATTCCAGCACTGGTTTCCTGCTGTAGGGCACTACTGCAATAAAAATAGCTTTTGATCCTTCAAAAATTCAACCAAATTGATCCTTCCATAGGCATCCACATCGATATTCTTCTCATCATTCAGCCTCGATTCACATACAAAAGCCATACAGCAGCATCTTCTCCAGAGTAGAACTTGTGGGAAAAGACAGTAGTCAAATAAAAATCAGCAGCATCCGTGTTGTCTGTGATGTTGGCAACACCATCAGCAACACCATCATTTGCATCATCTTCCTAAGAAGGCTTGATTCCTCACTAGCTTAAGCATCATACTCATCTTAGATGTGGAGGAATTATCAGATACATTGAGTCTCATTGCAGCAAATTATTTCAGCATCTCTTTATCAAGCTCGTCATCGGAAGTATGAGTAAAAACAATCATAGAAATATCATCCTTCCCTTGCTTTAGAATGTCCATAACTTAAGTCAAGGAAGCTTCATCATCATCATAAAAGACAATGTCCTCAGTAGCAATAGGAGGAATAAAAACATCAAATTCAATCATCAATCAATACTCGGCCAATAAGGCTTCATAGTATACACTGTCTTCCTTCTCCTCTCTTATTTTCTTCACTACATGATCCATCAAAGATTGTACAACAGCATGAGTAATCTGCAGAAAATCAGTTGTGGGAGCAGTGTTGCACGCAGTGTTGGCAACAAGAGGCACAATATCAGATTCAGACCAAGTTAGGTCTATTTCCCCTTTCAACAAAATATGAGCATCCTTCAATTCTTAACCAACCAGAGACAAAGACTCAACAATGTATCGGATAAAGCCATATTAATTCCAGAATCCCAAAGATGAGGGATGAAAAAGGAAAATTTGTGGACTTTATCAACCTCAATCAGCAAATTGGAATATGAACTTGAATATCAACTTCACCAAACTTGAAAGGACATCAAGTTCCAATTGCAAAAAGTACCACACCTTGTACTTGGTTACCACAGTAGATTTGGTTGAAGGAGTCTCGTTTTTCACAACACTAATTGATTTTCACCAGAACCCCTTTCTCTTCAAGATCAAAAGTGCGATATAGAGCACTGATAACAACTGAATCAAACATTTATTTGCTCATGCACAGACACTCTGTAAAAATTGATAGATTGCACAGCATCTACACCAGCAGCGAGGTTTGTAAAGAGTTTCAAAACAGGCTTTCGATTGTGATGAACAAAAGCAAAGACAGTAGCAAAAATACCTCGAGTCTTGAACAAATTCAACCAAATTCTGTCTCTTGCAAGCATCCAGATCAATCTTATTCTCTTCAATGAACTCATGGTTGACATATTGATGTCAATCAACAGTAGAAGCTTCTGAATATAAATTGTTAGATAATGAAAGTGACATGTCACAATCTGCATAAACAGTGTTGCCTCCAGTGTTGGCAACACCATTCACAACATCATCACCAGCAGAATCTTTAGTATTCGCTTCCTCAAATGCATCATTCTCAAAGATGGAAGATGAAATACCAGAAATACTAGGCCTGTTATCTGCAAGTTTCTTTTGCATATCTGCATCAGGTTCTTCCTCAATGACAACAAAAGTAGGCAAATGTTTGGAAAAACCATAAAAAAAAAGACAATCTGATTAGCACAGAAAGCAGATAAGCTTAAGGTTAATCAAAGCGAGAGAATGTAGGAAGGCAATTTGATTACTGCAAAGACCAATTAAGCATAAGAATGATCAAATCAATGAGTAATATATGCTTAAAAGAAATTCATTGGACAATAAAAAGAAATTCAGAATTCAAACATTCACCTTCTAACAAACTCATCCAGAAACACTTACCAACGAAAATTCTTATGGGTAAAACTTTTCAAATCGAGGAAATTTCAACCCAATTATGATAATAATCCGAGATTGAAAGCAATCAAAAATTTCCATAAATAACTCCACATCGGCTCAACTCCACTAAATCATTGTCAATCACAAAAATTCAATTTTTAGTAGATAGAGTATTTCACCAAATTTGTTCATTTAGAACGTCAAACCCTGAACAGAAAATATTCACAATTCTGAATGCATATGCATGTCTTATTTTATGCCTAAAACAGAATGCAACATAAAAACAAAATGCAACCACATGCACATGATATGTTCACAAGTGTAGTGTTGCCTCTCATGTTGACAACATCAACAACAACACCATATTTTTTCAAAAAGTATTTGAAACTTGCACACTTGATTACCCTTGATTTCAGAAAATTTTCAGAAGTGGTAGCCTGCACACTAAAAAAACAGTCTTCATTGGACTCAATTAGGTAGCTTTTTCCATTTTCTTCCAATTATTGATAAAGTTTGTACATATGACATTGGTCATCAAACTTATTAAAAAGCTGAACACTGAATTTGCGAAACCACCTTTCACATGGGACAAGAACATGGAATACACGTGCATCTCTCAACTACTTAGTGGTTTAGTCAGAGTTCCATAAACAAGGGTCAGTGTGTTTAATAAAAATTTTGCTGAAAAACTTGGCATCAGTCGAATCACTGTAACAGAGATTAAAATACTACACATCACAAAGTGAATGCAAAATGCCTAAAATCCTAAACATGCATGAAAAAGAAAAACAACAGTGTTGTCTATGGTGTTGTAACACCGGCGACAACACCAGCAAAAGATTATAATGCACACATGCTGAGAGACCTCCAAAGAGTAGAGAATCTCTCGAAAACTAAAACTTTTGTGAATATAACTATCAGTTGGTTATTAGTTCCAACAAAATCCATTCGGATCATACTTTTTTCTACCAAATCTCGAATAAAGTAACGACGAATATTAATGAGTTTTGTGCGAGAGTGTTGAACTGGATTTTTTGAAATGTCAATCGCACTCAAATTATCACAATAAAAAATGGGGAGTTCACTTTTAAATTCATAATCCTCTACCATTTGGTTCATCCAAAGGAGTTGTGAACAAAAACTTCTATTTCCATGATAAAAACACCCTCCCATAGTGCATGTTCTATCATTCAAAACCCCAGCACATAAACACACTGTAAAACCAACAAGAATGGTATTTGTCTCTCTAGTGTACCACAATCTCAAATCCAAGGTGTCGGAGGTGTATCTTAAGATACATTTTACTTTTTTTAAAAGTGTGACCTTAGGATCAGATTGGTACCTAGCACATAAACACACACTAAACATGATATCAGCATGAATTGCAGTTAAGTACAAAAAACTTCCAATCACGATGTGGTACATGGTGTTGGCAACACCGGCCGCAACTCCATTCTTACCCAACTTTTCACTAGATCCTATTGATGTTTTCATACTTTTAGTGTTCTCATTACAGAAATTTTTCACCAAAATTTGACATACTTGCTTTGGGACAGAAAAATACCATCATGAATTTTCTTAACATCAAAACCAAGAAAATAACTCAACTCAACTATCATGCTCAATTCAAAGATGAAAGATATGCATTCAACAAAATCAACAACATGCTTTTGAGAAGAAGCACAAAAAATAATGTCATCCACAAAAACTTGGCAAACAGGTATTTCACCTTTGGGCTTTTGAATAAAAAAAGTTTTATCAAACTTACCTCATTTGAAGCCAATTTCAAGAAGATGTTCAATCAACCTTACCTCGTTTGTGGACATGAAACTCACGCATACTAACCCAATCACCTTGAGGTAGTCCACTTTGTCCTTCATCCGAGTTTGCATTGTTTCAGAAGCATCTTCAAAAGTCTGTGATGATGGATGGTTCTTCTGTATTTTGCTTGAAATGTCCTTAACATCATTTATCAAAAAAACATAATCATTTCTTGGTTGATTATCTTCAGTTTCAGTCACTGTTAGACCCAATGTTGTGCTTGATGTTGCAACATCAGAGACAACACTTGGATCTTTCAATGGACTGAAAATTTCCAGCAGATCATCCTTAGTAATTTTTCCTTCGATATCTGCAAAATCATCAAAATCTACATTAATAGATTCCATAACTGCTCCAGTTCTCATATTACATATTCTACATGCATGACTATTCAAAGCATATCCAAGAAACAAACATTTTTCACTTTTGGAATCAAATTTGACTAGATGATCTCTTTCATTCAAAACAAACAAATACAACCAAAAACATGAAAGAATTTAAGGTTTGGCTTCTTTCCTATGAGAATCTCATAGGAAGTCATAGTAGAACCACTCCTTAAGTATACTCGATTCAATACACGACAAGTTGTATCCACGACTTCTGCCCAAAATCTTTTTGAGATATTCGTTGAGCTCAGCATCACCCTAGCCATCTTCTACAACGTCATATTCTTTCTTTTGGCCATGCCATTGTGTTGAGGAGTTTTTGGGGCAGAAAACTCATGTGATATGCCTTTCTTATCACTCAAAGATGAAAATGAATATTTCTCAAATTCCTTACCATAGTCTGTCCTGATCATTCCAACCTTCAAGTTATGCAGGTTAGTAATCTTTGTGAGTAAATTCTTAAAAATATCAAATGTATCTGACTTTTCTATGAAGAATCTTACGCATGTAAAACGTGAGAAGTCATCAACACACACAAAAGAAAACTTCTTACCTCCATAGCTTTCCAGTTCCATAGGATCCATTAAATCCAAATGCAAAAGTTCAAGGCATCGTGTTGTTCCAAAGTGTTGTAACATGAGGTGCAAAACGAGAGTTTTCTTACCTATTTGGCATGCACCACAAACATATGGAACTCCAGAATTCAAAATAGACATACCTTGGACAGCTTCATACTTACATAGATTTTTCAATGTCTTCAAATTTACATGACACATCTTTTGGTGCCATAAATCAAGACCATCCACTTTCATGTGGTTGCAGGAAATTTCTCTCCAAGCTGGTAGTACTTTGCTGATCTTGTACCTATCAAAACACATATGTTAGCATTATCAAAAATTTCACAAGTATTTTTATCAAACTTGACATGACAATCATCATCACACAATTGACTAAAAGAAATCAAGTTTGAGATTAGTCCCTTGACAAGTAGCACATTGTGAAACTTTGAAAATCCTTCCACGTTTGGTGTTCCTTTGCCACCAATCCTTCCTTTTGCACCACCTCCATAAGTCACTGTACCACATCTTTGTTCAATATGGTCCATGAGATGCTCTTTTGAACCTGTAATATGACATGAGCTTCCACTATGAAAGTACCAGTGACCTGCAATGTTAGTTTTCAAGGAAGTATAAACAACAAAATACTGAAAATCAAACTTTAGTACCCAAATTTTCTTTGTTGTGGGTCTGTTTTTGGTGGTGTTGCGCCTGGTGTTGTGCAACACGGGGGGCAACATCAGCTTTGACTTCCAATACATGCAGTCATTCCTGGTCTTGAAACAAAAAGACCTGATGTGATCTGGTTTGAAACAGTAATGACACAAAAAATGGCGCTTTCATTGCTTTGGCATTTGAGGAGGAACACACTCTTTTGATGGAGAATTTTTGAATGACGGAGCGACAATGGATGTGCTAGAAGTATTGCTACCTTTTTTCACAAACACAGTTGGTTTTGATGATTCTCCAACTTCAAACACTCTGTTAACTAACCCTAGACCAACCTTACCATCTTTACCCATTATAAAATCAAGCTTAGATGTACTTGAATTATACTTAGCAAGATTTAGAGTTACCTTTTCAAGCTCCCCCTTATCCTTGCAGAATTCAAGATTTTTCTTACCTAGAATCACTTCAAGCTTGGCCATGGTAGACTTCAAATCATAATTTTCTTTAGAGAGAGCTGTGTTCAAATTATTCCGTTTGATCCGATCAGCATACAACTCCTCATAAAGTTCCTGTACACACTCTAGAGTTATATCATCATTGACAGCTTCCTGATCACCAAAATTACCAAGAGTAGATGTATTCAAGCAAACTGATTTTTCACTGGTATTGCGACTTGGTGTTGCAACACTGGAGGCAACACCCAGTGGGTTGACTTGAAAACATTTCTTTGCTTTCAACAATGCAGCCAGGGAGATATGATCTTCTTCATCATTCTGTTCTTGATCTCTGTCAGAGTCATCATCACTCAAGAACATAGTCATACCTTTGTGGAATCGATTTGCACATTCAATTGCATAGTGTCCATATCCTTTGCATTCCCTGCATTGCACATAATCAAAATACTTGGTATTAGATTCATGATTAACAACATACCTTGGTCGAGATGGTTCTCGAGTAGGTGACACCCTCAACAGATTTTCAGGAGCAGAAAAATTAGGGTGCTTAAATTGTTGTCCAAATTTTTGTTTGTTTCTTCTTTTCAAATAATTTTCAAACTTTTGGGTGATCAAAGAAATTGAATCTTCACATAAATCTGAATTATTGACTTCTGGTGGTCGAAATCTGACGTCAACAACCGGCACGTCCATGATAAACCTACAAAACAAAAATAACCAGAATCTCTCTTAGTAAGGTCAAGAGTTGGCTCTGATGCCACTTGATGGAAAACGTATTGTAATTGTAGGTTAAAATAAAGAGTCAGTGTTGTCCGTGGTGTCACAACATCAATGACAACACAGTGCAACAAAATATAAACAAAAATAAATAACACAAGAAATTAATTTTGCATGAGTATAAAAACTCGCGCCTTAGGGCTAAATATCACTAGTAAACGTAAGATCAGTCTTACAAAAATAATCCTAGTGATTTTACGAAAAATCATTAAATCATAAATTTCTCAACAAGTTTAGAAATCAAACTTGCATCCTAAATAATCAGAATATAAAACAAATCAGATGCAACTCCCGTAGCCTAAATTGAAGAGACAAAAAAGATCTTCGATCAACACAGTTCCCATAGTGTTGTCTTTGATGTCTTCAACACGAACAGCAGCACGGGGACAAGCAACAAAGATGGTTGCAAAACTTCTTCAGAATCTTCGAATTCTTCTATGGGATTTTTTTTGAAAGCTCTTCTGAATTTTCCTCTGAAGTGTACAATTGTTTGTGCGCAGAATCCTTTACTTATAGATGAGAGTCCAAACAGAGAAATGATTCCTTGTATAGTCCTACATAAATAAGAAAATAAGTCTTTGTTAGGAATTAGATTCTTTTGATACCATCTTGATAATATATGATAACGATAATACACAATATTTCCTTATCAAGATAATACTCAATCTAGGTAAATATTTTATCTCAATATTTTCGATAATAACACATAAATATTTACCCTATCATATCAATTCATATCTTGATAATATTTCATAAACATAAATCTTTTCAATTCGATATCAAGATATAATTAAGTTAAATATATATCCTAAATATATTATCGAGATCATAGAATATTTAACCATATCATATCAAATCTTTTGTCTAGAAGGCAAAATTCATTATTTTAATTAGCACGCTTAAGGAAAAGATTTTCAAGGAATTAATATTCCTTTCAGTAGTCAATTCCCTTAACCTAATCTTCTATGTTATTAATTAAAGTCGAGTATCCTTTAATATAATAGGTGATTTAAAATCAATTTGATGACGTTTACTTTAATATCAAAGAAAATATGTTTAAATTTCAACATCATCTGATTTCAAAAATTTTCAAATATTTTATTTTGATCCTGTGCTAGAATTAACACTACAAAAAAACTTTGAGTTTAGCCACGGCCAAAACCGTGGTTAAAACCGTGATTAAATTGATTTATCCACGGTATTAGCCACGGTTTTTGAAACCGTGGTTAAATCCATCGTTGTTAAATTTAGCCACGGTTTAAAACCGTGGCTAAATTTAACCACGATTTTGTATAAAACCGTGGCTAAATTAGCCACGGTTTTTTTAAAAGTCGTGGCTATTTTAACCACGGAATAAAATAACTGTGGCTAATTTAGCCACGGTTTTAATCAAACCGTGGTTAATGTTACCACGGTTATTAAAAAAACCATGGCTAATTTAACCACGATTTTAATCAAACTGTGGTTAAATTAACCACGGTTTTATGCAAAAACCGTGGTTAATTTAACCACGGTATTAAAAAAGTTGTGGCTAAATTAGCCACGGTTTTTAAAAAAACCATGACTAATTTAGCCACAAAAGATTAAAAAATATAGAAACCAATAAATTTTAGCCACGAAAGATTAAAAAATATAGAAACCAATAAAATTAATACCACAACAAACACTAAAACATATATAAATTATATCATTTAATAATTAAAAATCCAAATACTAGCTAAAACAACATGAACATATTATACACTAACTCTTTCCAAAATTAAATAAAGAAACTCGTAAAAAGAATCTGAAGCTAGCTCCGTGAAATAACACCACAAATGCTCAGAAAATACTTACAACTCGAGTATGAGAATAGGTGTTGATCGTTGTTGGGATCGGTTCAGAGGGTAGAGGGGGGGGGGGGGGTGAATACACTCTGAAACTTTTCTTCTTTCTTTTCAAAATGATCAAGTGAAGTTTAGTTCACTTAATCTGTTTTCTCAACTTCTAAAACGGTTTGAACAACTTAAATAGTGCGGAAATAGTTCAGAGGTTTTAGTGATGCAAAGTTTAGAACACAATGTATGAGCAATATGTAAGATAAATAGCAGTAAAAACTGTACCTAGCACATAAACACACACTAAACATGATATCAGCATGAATTGCAGTTAAGTACAAAAAACTTCCAATCACGATGTGGTACATGGTGTTGGCAACACCGGCCGCAACTCCATTCTTACCCAACTTTTCACTAGATCCTATTGATGTTTTCATACTTTTAGTGTTCTCATTACAGAAATTTTTCACCAAAATTTGACATACTTGCTTTGGGACAGAAAAATACCATCATGAATTTTCTTAACATCAAAACCAAGAAAATAACTCAACTCAACTATCATGCTCAATTCAAAGATGAAAGATATGCATTCAACAAAATCAACAACATGCTTTTGAGAAGAAGCACAAAAAATAATGTCATCCACAAAAACTTGGCAAACAGGTATTTCACCTTTGGGCTTTTGAATAAAAAAAGTTTTATCAAACTTACCTCATTTGAAGCCAATTTCAAGAAGATGTTCAATCAACCTTACCTCGTTTGTGGACATGAAACTCACGCATACTAACCCAATCACCTTGAGGTAGTCCACTTTGTCCTTCATCCGAGTTTGCATTGTTTCAGAAGCATCTTCAAAAGTCTGTGATGATGGATGGTTCTTCTGTATTTTGCTTGAAATGTCCTTAACATCATTTATCAAAAAAACATAATCATTTCTTGGTTGATTATCTTCAGTTTCAGTCACTGTTAGACCCAATGTTGTGCTTGATGTTGCAACATCAGAGACAACACTTGGATCTTTCAATGGACTGAAAATTTCCAGCAGATCATCCTTAGTAATTTTTCCTTCGATATCTGCAAAATCATCAAAATCTACATTAATAGATTCCATAACTGCTCCAGTTCTCATATTACATATTCTACATGCATGACTATTCAAAGCATATCCAAGAAACAAACATTTTTCACTTTTGGAATCAAATTTGACTAGATGATCTCTTTCATTCAAAACAAACAAATACAACCAAAAACATGAAAGAATTTAAGGTTTGGCTTCTTTCCTATGAGAATCTCATAGGAAGTCATAGTAGAACCACTCCTTAAGTATACTCGATTCAATACACGACAAGTTGTATCCACGACTTCTGCCCAAAATCTTTTTGAGATATTCGTTGAGCTCAGCATCACCCTAGCCATCTTCTACAACGTCATATTCTTTCTTTTGGCCATGCCATTGTGTTGAGGAGTTTTTGGGGCAGAAAACTCATGTGATATGCCTTTCTTATCACTCAAAGATGAAAATGAATATTTCTCAAATTCCTTACCATAGTCTGTCCTGATCATTCCAACCTTCAAGTTATGCAGGTTAGTAATCTTTGTGAGTAAATTCTTAAAAATATCAAATGTATCTGACTTTTCTATGAAGAATCTTACGCATGTAAAACGTGAGAAGTCATCAACACACACAAAAGAAAACTTCTTACCTCCATAGCTTTCCAGTTCCATAGGATCCATTAAATCCAAATGCAAAAGTTCAAGGCATCGTGTTGTTCCAAAGTGTTGTAACATGAGGTGCAAAACGAGAGTTTTCTTACCTATTTGGCATGCACCACAAACATATGGAACTCCAGAATTCAAAATAGACATACCTTGGACAGCTTCATACTTACATAGATTTTTCAATGTCTTCAAATTTACATGACACATCTTTTGGTGCCATAAATCAAGACCATCCACTTTCATGTGGTTGCAGGAAATTTCTCTCCAAGCTGGTAGTACTTTGCTGATCTTGTACCTATCAAAACACATATGTTAGCATTATCAAAAATTTCACAAGTATTTTTATCAAACTTGACATGACAATCATCATCACACAATTGACTAAAAGAAATCAAGTTTGAGATTAGTCCCTTGACAAGTAGCACATTGTGAAACTTTGAAAATCCTTCCACGTTTGGTGTTCCTTTGCCACCAATCCTTCCTTTTGCACCACCTCCATAAGTCACTGTACCACATCTTTGTTCAATATGGTCCATGAGATGCTCTTTTGAACCTGTAATATGACATGAGCTTCCACTATGAAAGTACCAGTGACCTGCAATGTTAGTTTTCAAGGAAGTATAAACAACAAAATACTGAAAATCAAACTTTAGTACCCAAATTTTCTTTGTTGTGGGTCTGTTTTTGGTGGTGTTGCGCCTGGTGTTGTGCAACACGGGGGGCAACATCAGCTTTGACTTCCAATACATGCAGT
Source organism: Henckelia pumila (assembly GCF_033568475.1). Lineage (NCBI taxonomy): Eukaryota > Viridiplantae > Streptophyta > Magnoliopsida > Lamiales > Gesneriaceae > Henckelia > Henckelia pumila. The sequence goes on from NC_133120.1 coordinate 85,530,319, forward strand.
CATTCCTGGTCTTGAAACAAAAAGACCTGATGTGATCTGGTTTGAAACAGTAATGACACAAAAAATGGCGCTTTCATTGCTTTGGCATTTGAGGAGGAACACACTCTTTTGATGGAGAATTTTTGAATGACGGAGCGACAATGGATGTGCTAGAAGTATTGCTACCTTTTTTCACAAACACAGTTGGTTTTGATGATTCTCCAACTTCAAACACTCTGTTAACTAACCCTAGACCAACCTTACCATCTTTACCCATTATAAAATCAAGCTTAGATGTACTTGAATTATACTTAGCAAGATTTAGAGTTACCTTTTCAAGCTCCCCCTTATCCTTGCAGAATTCAAGATTTTTCTTACCTAGAATCACTTCAAGCTTGGCCATGGTAGACTTCAAATCATAATTTTCTTTAGAGAGAGCTGTGTTCAAATTATTCCATTTGATCCGATCAGCATACAACTCCTCATAAAGTTCCTGTACACACTCTAGAGTTATATCATCATTGACAGCTTCCTGATCACCAAAATTACCAAGAGTAGATGTATTCAAGCAAACTGATTTTTCACTGGTATTGCGACTTGGTGTTGCAACACTGGAGGCAACACCCAGTGGGTTGACTTGAAAACATTTCTTTGCTTTCAACAATGCAGCCAGGGAGATATGATCTTCTTCATCATTCTGTTCTTGATCTCTGTCAGAGTCATCATCACTCAAGAACATAGTCATACCTTTGTGGAATCGATTTGCACATTCAATTGCATAGTGTCCATATCCTTTGCATTCCCTGCATTGCACATAATCAAAATACTTGGTATTAGATTCATGATTAACAACATACCTTGGTCGAGATGGTTCTCGAGTAGGTGACACCCTCAACAGATTTTCAGGAGCAGAAAAATTAGGGTGCTTAAATTGTTGTCCAAATTTTTGTTTGTTTCTTCTTTTCAAATAATTTTCAAACTTTTGGGTGATCAAAGAAATTGAATCTTCACATAAATCTGAATTATTGACTTCTGGTGGTCGAAATCTGACGTCAACAACCGGCACGTCCATGATAAACCTACAAAACAAAAATAACCAGAATCTCTCTTAGTAAGGTCAAGAGTTGGCTCTGATGCCACTTGATGGAAAACGTATTGTAATTGTAGGTTAAAATAAAGAGTCAGTGTTGTCCGTGGTGTCACAACATCAATGACAACACAGTGCAACAAAATATAAACAAAAATAAATAACACAAGAAATTAATTTTGCATGAGTATAAAAACTCGCGCCTTAGGGCTAAATATCACTAGTAAACGTAAGATCAGTCTTACAAAAATAATCCTAGTGATTTTACGAAAAATCATTAAATCCTAAATTTCTCAACAAGTTTAGAAATCAAACTTGCATCCTAAATAATCAGAATATAAAACAAATCAGATGCAACTCCCGTAGCCTAAATTGAAGAGACAAAAAAGATCTTCGATCAACACAGTTCCCATAGTGTTGTCTTTGATGTCTTCAACACGAACAGCAGCACGGGGACAAGCAACAAAGATGGTTGCAAAACTTCTTCAGAATCTTCGAATTCTTCTATGTGATTTTTTTTGAAAGCTCTTCTGAATTTTCCTCTGAAGTGTACAATTGTTTGTGCGCAGAATCCTTTACTTATAGATGAGAGTCCAAACAGAGAAATGATTCCTTGTATAGTCCTACATAAATAAGAAAATAAGTCTTTGTTAGGAATTAGATTCTTTTGATACCATCTTGATAATATATGATAACGATAATACACAATATTTCCTTATCAAGATAATACTCAATCTAGGTAAATATTTTATCTCAATATTTTCGATAATAACACATAAATATTTACCCTATCATATCAATTCATATCTTGATAATATTTCATAAACATAAATCTTTTCAATTCGATATCAAGATATAATTAAGTTAAATATATATCCTAAATATATTATCGAGATCATAGAATATTTAACCATATCATATCAAATCTTTTGTCTAGAAGGCAAAATTCATTATTTTAATTAGCACGCTTAAGGAAAAGATTTTCAAGGAATTAATATTCCTTTCAGTAGTCAATTCCCTTAACCTAATCTTCTATGTTATTAATTAAAGTCGAGTATCCTTTAATATAATAGGTGATTTAAAATCAATTTGATGACGTTTACTTTAATATCAAAGAAAATATGTTTAAATTTCAACATCATCTGATTTCAAAAATTTTCAAATATTTTATTTTGATCCTGTGCTAGAATTAACACTACAAAAAAACTTTGAGTTTAGCCACGGCCAAAACCGTGGTTAAAACCGTGATTAAATTGATTTATCCACGGTATTAGCCACGGTTTTTGAAACCGTGGTTAAATCCATCGTTGTTAAATTTAGCCACGGTTTAAAACCGTGGCTAAATTTAACCACGATTTTGTATAAAACCGTGGCTAAATTAGCCACGGTTTTTTTAAAAGTCGTGGCTATTTTAACCACGGAATAAAATAATTGTGGCTAATTTAGCCACGGTTTTAATCAAACCGTGGTTAATGTTACCACGGTTATTAAAAAAACCATGGCTAATTTAACCACGATTTTAATCAAACTGTGGTTAAATTAACCACGGTTTTATGCAAAAACCGTGGTTAATTTAACCACGGTATTAAAAAAGTTGTGGCTAAATTAGCCACGGTTTTTAAAAAAACCATGACTAATTTAGCCACAAAAGATTAAAAAATATAGAAACCAATAAATTTTAGCCACGAAAGATTAAAAAATATAGAAACCAATAAAATTAATACCACAACAAACACTAAAACATATATAAATTATATCATTTAATAATTAAAAATCCAAATACTAGCTAAAACAACATGAACATATTATACACTAACTCTTTCCAAAATTAAATAAAGAAACTCGTAAAAAGAATCTGAAGCTAGCTCCGTGAAATAACACCACAAATGCTCAGAAAATACTTACAACTCGAGTATGAGAATAGGTGTTGATCGTTGTTGGGATCGGTTCAGAGGGTAGAGGGGGGGGGGGGGTGAATACACTCTGAAACTTTTCTTCTTTCTTTTCAAAATGATCAAGTGAAGTTTAGTTCACTTAATCTGTTTTCTCAACTTCTAAAACGGTTTGAACAACTTAAATAGTGCGGAAATAGTTCAGAGGTTTTAGTGATGCAAAGTTTAGAACACAATGTATGAGCAATATGTAAGATAAATAGCAGTAAAGACTAAGGCACGATTTTTGGAAGTTCGAAGGCTTAATCCTTCTACGTCTCCCCTTCTTCCACTTAGGAAGGAATTCACTAGAAGACTTTGGTTATTACAACGTCTTGCAATACACCCACTTCAGACTTAGGACTTATCCAATGCCTAATCCGAAACTCCTAGATTTACACAGATAAGATTCTCAGTTCTTATCAGACTGGTGGAAGCTTTCAGAGTAGCTTCAAGTCTCTTCAATAATGAGTATAGTTCGGTTGAGCTTCTCAAACTGCAGAGCGGTCGAGAGGCTTGGAAACCCTAGGATGATCCTTGAAGATCAGATATGTAAACTGTAGGCGAGGGTTTATTTGAGCAGCAAGTGAATGATCTTGTAAGTATGCTCAAGTATTGCTTCAGTATATCAGATGAGGACTTCTGATAGTATTCAAGTGATTGAGTTGATTGAGATTTTTCGTGTTGCTTGTCTTCTTGTCACTTCTTGAGCAATCTTCCCTTTATATAGGTCAATCATCAACGTCTTTATTTTGAACGTTCTGATGCTGCATTGAATGCACATTTAATGCTTCATAAATGCATTGATGATTCTGCATGAAGATCGTACACTTCTTTAAATGCAGACAACTTCCAGGGTCCAAAACTGGTATAAACGGTCGAATGCTTTATCTGTAGCCATTCTGCGTTTTTGCCATTTTAGTGCAACCTGTTGTCTCGATGCAAGAGTCAACAGATCTTCTGATACGCCGGTTCTGCTTTTGATAAAGATTTTGCAATGAACGTCTTGTCACAAGTACTTGTCTTGAGATATCTTGATAAGCAGTTGGCACTCTACCGGTAGATAGATTTATCCTCTGCTGGTTTGAATAACCAGTTGATAGGCTTGTGACTGTAACCGGTCGAGAGACAAAGGCGGTTGACAAGCTTCCGATAGATAACTTGAAGGGTTTAGACGGTTGCGGTAGGAGTTGTAGTAGATTCCTGAAATACAAAATATTGGTAGCACATTCCTATACAATGAGTTGTTGTTTGTTATCACCAAAATGTCGGATTCAACAATCGTAAACTTGTTGTCGCTGCTTAATATAAAAAAAAGTATCAAACAATGAATCTCAAAATCAACAATTTACTGAACCAATAAGGCATATACCTCACTGCAGCTCACTTCAATCTCATAACACAAAAACAGAATACCCAAATTATTAAGCATATAATAAATACATGAACGTGCGAAGGAAGGCGGCATGGAGATCACAAATTCTTAAGGCCTAACCCAACATCGTCACAATAGAGACGTTTGACGAGGACATTGCCATGAAAATTGAGGAAGTAAATAGATGAAGCTACTACAGGCATGACTACAGATCCGAAGAGCTTCGAATCCAACTCAGATATACAACGAACATATATGCTAGGTCACTGAGAACACAAAAAAAATAAATAGAATTATCTTCAAAATGGCAAATGAATGACAATACAAATGAATTAAACTCAAGATTCAATAAAGAAAATAGAATACATAAAACCAAGAGGAACTCTGGCAGATATCCTGGAACCAAAAGAAAAGAATAGAACTTAAGCTCGAACTTGAAGTTCTAACCAAAAAACCATAAACAATAAACTCATAGGTGCATAGGGCCCACACCATCAAAACCATACATACCTTAAATAATCCAAAATACTCTGAAAATACTAAGAGAATAACAGGATGAAATCGAACGATGACGACCAAAAATTACAATTGCATTTGTAGCCAAATAAATATAATGAAATGAAACTCATGGACTCATGGTTAACTTCTCCTATTCCGAAATTGCTGAAAATACCTATCATTCAAAAAATAATTCATAAACATATTCAAAGCGTATTCATGAATCCAAAATGTTCAAACCACGGTTTTTAAAAAAAATCGGTCTTTGAACTCATGTAAGTAAAGTCCATTGCCTACAGCTTTCTTCTTCAACAAGAACTCATCCATCTACTATCCTCACAGCCAAAGAAAAACTGCATACTTACGAAATAAAGAAGCAAACTTAAGAAAAATATGCACAGAGCACAAAGGAAGACAATGTTCATGAATGCAAGAACAAAAGGAATATCGAGCATGGGAACCAAACATTCGAGGCATGAAAACTTTGGCTAGTTTACAATAGAATTTCATTTGTCACATACTCTATTAATTAAAACCAATATTTCTAGGCAGCATACGCATACTCATAATCAGTCAAAATTTAATTCTAACTCATAAACAAAGAATTCAAACCAATAGACATAGTTTTAATGAGCAAAATATATAAAAATTAGAACTACTTTACAATAAATCTAAAATCTCCAATCTTTCCATAAAACAACACAGATAGTAACTTTTAAACCACTGGTATTAAGCATATAACCACAAATCCTACGTGGAATTATTCTCCTCTGAAGCATCCAAAAAAAAATGAATATTATCAGCAACTAAAATTCAAAAATCTCAATTCAAATATTCTGGAAATTCGAAATTACGCTCCGAAAAATTCTGAAAATATGAAATACCTTCAATCGAATACCCACTGAATGTCCCAGTCAATCTATATTAGAAAGTCAGTCAATGAAACAAAAATTACAAATACATCACCAAAATTAAGGGCTAAAAACTCGATCTAAACTGCATAACCATAAGCTAACATATTTCTGACATGCTGAACTAAACCTTAACAAATCAACTTTAACCACATCAACTATAATTCAGTAAAACTCAGTCTACTCATTCAAAAATACCAAGTGATGATTCAAAATCCAAGTGCTTACATATCTTGCTAGTAAACAAGAACATTTCCATCTTGATGACCAATTGGAATTTCAAAAATAACCATATATATCACGAGCAAGAAAAAATAACCAAGATCGATTTTTTTTCTTTTTACTGTCAACTAGATTTCAAAAATTTTTATGGTTTACTCGAGAGAACACAAAATATGACATTTACTCCACTATAAATCACAATATGCATAAGTAACGAAATGCAAGATACTTTGGCAAGGTGGTATTTCTGTTTGCAACAATAAACTTAACGAGAAAAATCCAAACAGAGAAAATACACAGATACCTACCTTCAGAAATAATTATTTAATGACATGATTATCAGCAAGTGGCAATACCCAATATGATAAGTCCACATGAATTTTAAACAGTACATTTGTTGTAGTTTGACATGCTATATGATGAAAAAAACACAAGCTGACAGTCAAATGCAACTGACCTTTGACCAGCCGTAAATCACATCCATCAAGAATGGTCTAACTGACGCCTCAACAGATACTTCTACATTTACTTCAAGCTTACACTCATCTGTAACTTGGTATTTGAGTCAATCTCTTCTTCCCATCTGTAAAAGATTGCCTTCATCATTTCGATTTCAGCGATGTGAACCGTGATTTGATAAATTTAGACATAAAATAAACAAAGATATTATTATGCCAATGATTTACTACATTATGCTATCCATATAATCTTCAATATAAATCTGAATAACAATCAATAATGAAGCTATAAAATCAACATAAACTAAACTAATTAAATCGAAGTGAGTAAAATTCCTTACTCGGGCAGCATATATATTCGTGATTAATATAGAACAATTCTAACATGTCTATACATTCAAATATTGAGTTCAACACCTATCAAATTCGAAAATCCCAAGTTAACAAATCTGGAATTTTGAAATTATTCCAAATAAAATCTGAAAATTAATCAATACCTTCAATCGGCTTCAATATAGTACCTACAACCACGAATAAATCAAATATCAATAATTGGAATTAAATTAACTCGAAATCCCCTAATTTTTGAAACCCTAGTTTGAAATTATAATTCAAAAACTTCGAAACAAGTTCAACTCGACATAAACGACCTTCTCCTAGACTATAAAGAGGTCGGCAACGGCGAACGGACGGCGAATGGAAGGCTGCCGGAAACGGGTTCGAACAGGTTATGAGGAATACTTGTAAAATAGGTATCACTAGCTATCTCTCGTCGCCAGGAATCCGAAACTATGCTCGCTTTCGAAAAGTGATCACCGACGGAAAAGTTAAGGCGATTTGAAGCAACGAAAAACTTTGAAAATTAATTAAAGAACAAGAACGATCGGAAAAACAACTGGGAAGATGACGATGAAGATGATACCGAGGTTCTTCGATGATGGCTGATAGGGTAGCTTTCCGGCGGCTAGAGGCGGCGAATCGATGGAGGCGGCTAGGGTTGGGGGAAAAATTAAAGGGGACGCGGGAATGAGATTGTGAAGGAGAGAGAAGAAGATATATGTATATATGTCTGTCCATAATAACTTTTGTGTTTTATTTTACCTCAAATATTTATTTCATACCATTTAATTTTTTATATTCTAAAATATGCTTTTTCCAAATATTTTTGCAATTTATTTGACATAAATAAATATTTCAATTATATCAAATTATCGAATAATTAATATCAGAGTTCTACAATAACACAGTTATACCAACTCACAATGATCCAAACGATCAGCTTGAATTCCCAAAATTTCGGCTTATTGCGCGTTTTAGAATAAGATTTTACAACAACATTTTTTGTGTTCATAAAATAATAAATACAAAGGAGCATTCATTAACAATATTTTTTTGCAGTTTAATACATGTATTTTTATTAAATAAATTTGGAATAATAATAATAATAATAATAATAATAATAATAATAATAATAATAATAATAATAATAATAATAATAATAATAATAATTAGGGAGTGTTATTTACACTACAAAAAGTGTTAATAAAACTTCACCTCATATAATTAATCAATTGTTCCTTACATATATTTTCCTTAAATTACATATAAATTTCTTAAATTATGAAATCTTGATTAATTAACAAAAAACTAAATATAAAACATTTTTACATTAACAACTGAGGATTTTTTTATCCAAAAAAAAAACAACTAAAACTTTTATTTAAAAACAATAACATTTAATATTTTAAAAAATTTAATATTTTTATAATATACAAATAAAATATTTTTTTTATATACAAATAAAATTTAAAATAACTAAAACATTATACCGATGTACATAAAATATTGGTTAATTTTATATTCAAGATATATTATAGTATGAGACGTATAAATTTTGAACTTTCAAAATTTTTCTAATCTAAAAAGATATATATCTAAATTATACTATTTAAAATCTTAGAATAATTTTTTTCTAAAATATTTATGTATCATAATTTTTTAAATTTTTAATTAAATTATATTTTAACAAATATAAATTTGATATGCCATATAAATTTGATTTAATTTTAGTAGTTAATTTGACCAATTGAATTTTATATATTTGTTGGTAAATTGATACAGATCATTCGGTTTTAAAACACATATTCTTATTTTTTTAATTTAACTTGATTATAAATATTAAAAATTTAAATATGTCAAATATATCAATTTTTTAAAATAATATTTATATTGTACACATTTTAAATATTCTTATTTTCTATTTTCATTATTGGAATTTAAATTTTTGCAATAAACAATTAATTCTAAAAAGTTGTTTGAACATGAACAAAAAATTTTTAGTTGAAAAAAAATCGATATTTTATATATTTGGACATGTTAAATATATAATTTAATTAAAAAATTGATAAAAATTTTTTAGAAAAAAATTATTCTATGATTTAAAATATAATGTAAATATATATATATATTTTATTGTCATGTTACATTACCAAAATTTTATGTGTATCGGTATAATTTTTTTTGTTATTTTATATTTTATTTGTATATAATAAAAAATATTTTATTCTATGTTGTAAAAAGTATGGCAATTTCTTAAAATATTTAAATTTTTATTTGATTTTTAAAATAAAATGTAATGTAAAAATATTTTATATTTAGATTTTTTGTAGATAATCATGATTTCATAATTTAAGAAAAGTATATGTAAGGGTAAATTAGTCTAACAATTGATTAATTATATGAGGTGTAAATAACACTCCACATAATAATTTAATGATTGTAATAATAACTTTGACAATAATTATATAAAATAAGTAACACAGCTATATCAACTGATAATGATGGAAACGATCAACTTATCGAAAAATATTTATAATAACATATTTAATATAATAATGAATTTTTTTAACAATAAAATATAAATATAAATATAAATTTCCTGGTTATAATAACAATTATATCAGAATAAGATATTAAAACAATATTTTTTGTGTTAATAAAATAATAAATACAGTGGAGCATTCATTAACAATGTTTTTTTTACAGTTTTAATACATTCATTTTCATTAAATAAATTATAAATAATAATAATAATAATAATAATAATAATAATAATAAAAATCGTGTTTATTTTTAACCACGGTTTTAAAAAAACCGTGGCTAAATAACCACGGTTATTTAAATCGTGGCTACACGTAACCACGGTTTTATAAAATCGTGGTTATTTAACCACGGTTTAGTAAAATCGTGGCTAATTTTGCCACGGTTTAAATAAAACCGTAGTTATTCAACCACGGTTAAAAACTCCGTGGTTAAATGTAGCCACGGATTTTTTAAACTGTGAGTACTTAGCCACGGTTTTTTAAAACTGTGGCTACTTATAGCAACGGTTTTTAAAACCGTGGTTAAATAGCCACGGTTAAATAAAACCGTGGTTAAATTAACAACGATTTTTTAAAACCGTGGTTAAATTAACCAGGTTTTAAAAATCTGTTGCTAAATAACCACGGTTTTTTAACCGTGGCTATTTAACCATGGTTGTTTTAAAACCGTGGCCAATTTAGCCACGGTTTTTTTTAAAACCGTGGTTAAATAGCCACGGTTTTTTCAAACCGTGGTTATTTAGCAACAGTTTTTTAAAACCGTGGTTAATTTAACCATGGTTTTAAAAAACCGTTGCTAAATAACCATGGTTTTATTTAACCGTGGCTAATTACCCACGGTTTTAATAAAATCGTGGCTAAATTGGCCACGGTTTTTTTAAAACCGTGACTAAATAGAAATTTTTTTTGTAGTGTAAATTTTATAAAATAAATATTTAATACTCTTATAATATAAAATAAAATTGTTATACAACACATGTCTTGCAAGACATGTGTTTTATATATATATACACTCTCTCTGCATATATCGCATATATACAAACGCGCGTAATGTTATTTCTTTTCACATAAAAGTAATGTTTCCGTGTAACTTTGGAAATATCCTTTATAAGTGGACATTGTGTTTGGCCAACTTAATTAAGAGGGACATTAATATTTTTGTTCCATGTACTGGGAAATCTATCCTCTCTCGAGTATAACATAATCTGGACTATTTACTGATATTTATATGCCAAAAAAAGGCTGCATTAAGAAGAAATTTATGTGTTACGTTACCACATATACTTTAAAAGGGTTGACCCCGAAGGGAACCTCATCCCACATGAGTCAGAGATCCATTGGCTCATGCGAGGGTTAAATCGAGGGATGAGCACGAGTAGGCAGGGGGGACGTGAGGGAGGGAACAACATGGTCCAACCCCCAGAGCATACCCCCAAATATTTCAATGAGAAATATGCTCCACAAGAGGATCGAACCCGCAACGCTGAGAAATTTTTTCCTACGTCACCTCCGGCCTTACCAACTCGCCTATGCCCCTGTGGGCTACGTTACCACATATACATAATTTGAGATGATGTGCTATTTAAATTTCAAAGATACATAACAGGGTCAGGGGCAACGTACCCACGCTTGATTCTTGAAAGACAAGTCTCTTTCCAAGTCATACCATTCTAAATTTTGAGGAGAAATCAATACTGAATTGTTGTCTCTCCTAAGTTTTGGTGACTTTGAATCATTTTCAGAACGTATGTACTTGGACATTTCCAGCCATCCAATTATTGTTAGATAACGATGACATTATTATTTTTTAAATTAAGAAATAGATTTGTTACAGTTATATTATAAACTCGAGGTCTTATCTCAAATTTGAGGTTTTAATTAATCTCATATGAATTATAAGTAATCAATATATTAATACCATTTTAGTCTCTCTCTATATATATATGGCGAGAAATTTTATACATGTCAAAGTAAATTATATGCATATATAGAACGATAACATATATCATACTTGTACTTAATTCTAATTAATCATGTGGAGCAAGTGATGAAAATTACCTTAGAACAGCAAGGGAAACGTCAGATAGATATCACATTTAATTTGGATTCAAGTTTTAAATGAGACGATGATTATTATTATTTTATAATCGTGGTGATTACAATATTTTACATATGGCATCCATGTGAAAGATCCTTGGTGCAGGCAGCAATCTATAAAGGTGGATAGCTAGATTCACAGTTAAATTAGTTCACATGATTCCCAAATAAACTAAAAAAAAGTAGTACTAAGATTAAACACGCAATGACGATATCTGTCACCATCATTTGTATATATTAAATGCTCATTTTGTACACAAAAGGAAATGTACAGGAGAATGCATGTATTCAAGGAACCAGAATATTACATCCATCCACACACACACACACACACATATAATTATTAGATATTACTGTTGTTCTGCTCGAGAAGACGAGAACCGAAGTAGTTCATGACTTGATCTGGGTTGAAAATAAAAAATTAAATACTCTTAAATTCTTTTTTTTTAAATATTATTAATCACGAGGTTCTGTTTGGTACGAGTATTAAGGATCAATGTATAAACTTATCTTGTTTAATCTCGTGATCTTTTCGTCATATTATTTATTCATCTATTAATTATAATTTTACATCAATCAAATCATTAATTATTTATCTTATATCAATTTCATTAAATTCAAATTACTATATTATCCCTTATAAATAATATTATTCATATTTTATTTATTGTTAAAAAGACAAAATGATAATTTATTATTTTTATATAATATTTAATTAATCAAATCAATAAACTATAATCTATCAATCAAATAAAATATTATATTAACTATCATTTTTTATTTATTTTGTATTAAATTAAATTACTTATCTATATATCATCGACCAAGTCTCCCACCAAACTGAGTGAGTCATTTAAAATTTTAAACGTATCCTAATTAATTCAGTATCAGCGAACCACTTTTCTTTATTTAATTTAATTAAAACTGAAAAATTAGAAATGAAATAAATTCAAGCATGTTAATATTTGTGTTTGTATACTAGGAGTCCAATGTTTTAATCTGACCTGCTAGCTATCCTTTGATTTCTTTATTTCTCTTTTTTTTTTTTTTTTTTTTTTTGCAATATTGTGTTCTTTGAATTAACCTCGTATGCTATTTCTTCTTTCCACGGGAAATTACTTATTCCAAAATAAAAAAGAAAGAAAAAGCAAGAAATCCATCCGTCTGAATTCCCTCACGACTAGATTCTCTCACATGAGACTTCATGGTCTATAATTACGTCTCCCGTCTGAATCATAAATATATAAGAAAATAACGAAAATAATTGAAAAAAAAAATTTAACATGCTTCCTGTTTTATTTATATTTAATACATTCAAGTAAATGTTGAGTGTCTTTCCAAGACTCAATGAATAGGAATATATATTAATAAAAAGACCAAAAAGAATTATATAAATATAGAAATTTGACTATTTATTTGAAAGACGTGCAATATATATATACAGTAATGATCACATGCATTCTAGGATGCAGAATTTTTCGTATGCAAATCGGATTTTAATTTTTTTTTTTACACTAAAACACGGTATCGGGTTTTAGTGATCGCATGAAAAAAAAACTCTGCACCATATGGTGCAGGAGATCAAAATTATATATAATTTAAATCTCCTGCACTCTTGGGTGTAGGAAATCTCTAAGCGAGAGTGAAAAAAATAAGACAAAAACCACTAAATCGCTCACAAATTTTCTGTATCCTAGGATGTACGCAGGAGATCATTCTATTGGATATATATAATTCACATATTTCATTTTTTTAAAAAAAATTCAATCCCACGATTGAATTTATTTGTTTTCAAGCTCTTGGAACAGATTACCCATTAAAGAATGATATAGCAATTATCATATTATAAATAGATGATTATTAAATGAAGATGTTATGCATTATGTATTTACATAATGTCCTTTGTTTAACGATCATTAATAAAGCACCCTCTCAATAATATTGAGAATTAAGTCCATTAAAAAAAATTAGATGCCATTTGACTTTAATTAGATGATCTGATCCTCATCAATTTATTTATATATATAGAATCACATTTTGCCCCAACATTTGAACCTCCAAATAGCTAGATTTCTAATTGCTATAAACAGAAACTCTCGTTTCATTTTACTGCTAGAAAAAAAAAAGGTACCATTAATTAGAACTTACAATGGAATTATCAGTTTTTTCCCACTCATTAATCTCCAGTACTGATTTTATGTCTTCATCCTTGGATTGGGATTCCCTTCCCTTCAACGAAGATGATTCCCAAGAAATGCTCCTGTTTGGCGTTCTGGCGGAAGCAGCTCAAGAAAAGTCAGAATCCAGCTCATTCTATGACCACAGGCAAACGAGCTTGGATAACGTCGACGAAGTAAATTCGTTGCCGGAGATCGGAGGATATCATGCCAAAGAGAAAGCTTACAGAGGGGTGAGGCGGCGGCCGTGGGGGAAGTTCGCTGCGGAGATAAGAGATTCGACCAGGAACGGAGCGAGGGTCTGGCTGGGAACATTCGAAACGGCGGAGGAAGCGGCGCTGGCGTATGATCAGGCGGCGTTTGCGATGAGAGGGCAGGCGGCGGTGCTGAACTTCCCGGTGGAGAGGGTGAGTGATTCTTTGAGAGATATCAGGTGTTCCATCAAGCAGGAGGATCAGGAGCTTTCTCCATTGATGGCTTTGAAAAAGAAGCACTCCATGAGACGGCGGCGCGGCCAAACGAAAGGGAAAGCGGCCGCCGGCAGGGGAATAAAGGTTGTGTTTGAGGATTTGGGTTCTGATTATTTAGAACAACTTTAATTTGGATGGATAATTCAAGTGAATTTTCTATGGCTCCTGCTTCGAATTTTCGTTTTGGATTTGTTTAATTTTATTTTCTTTTCTTTTTTGGTGTTTTGGGTTGTGATTATAAAGTGCGTGTACATTCATCTGTTTTTGTTTTTCTTTTCATCAATGCATATAATGTATATTTATTCTCATGATTTTGTGTTTCCATCAAATTGTCTCATGAATCGTACGTGGACATTGATTTTAATCTTCATGATTAATGAAGAGTATGATACAAGTCATTCAAAATTATTGAAAAACTCAAGCATTTATTTTTAAAAATTAAAGGTTAATTAGTGTTTAGTAAAAAGTTACGGTACTATAATATTAAAAATAAATATCAGGTTATCACACGAGACATTCCAAGTAATTCGGTAAGGTACCGTTTGGTTCGAGGATATGATAAATAGTACTTGAATAAATAATATAAAATAAATAAAAAATGCTAGTTAATATGGTATTTGATTTGATTGATAGACTATAGTTTATTTGATTTGATTGATTGAATTTTATATAAAAATAATAAATTACCATTTTGTCCTTTTTAAAAATAAATAAAATATAAATAATATTTTTTATAAGGATAATATAGTAATTTAAATTCAATGATTTGATTGATATAGGATAAATGATTAATGATTTGATTGATATAAAATAAATAATTAATAGATAGATAAATAATATGACGAGAAGAACGGAGTATTAGATATAATAAAGTATACCATGATTAATTGTAATGGTACCAAACAAGCCCTAAAACATGTAATTGTTTACCTCTAGGAAAATGACAAATTATTTTGATTGTTATGGCCAATAGCAATTCCCTTAAAATGTGTCTTTATATGATCTTAATTGATTCGAAATTTCCAAAAAATATATATTGTCTTATATATTGACACACGCATATAAAAGACTAAACGACTCTTGATAAATACTAGCAGATTCAAATTTGGATTCTCAAAATTCAATTGACCAAGATAACTTATCTTTTTATTTTCTTTTATTTCATTTTCCAGCTACCAAATATGTTATGATTAACGAATTAATTACTTTAGTTAATATATTCTGCATCTATGGGTACGGCCTATATATCATCATTACATTACCTAATCGCGCTTAATTAATTACTCAAATAGATAATTATTTAATATCCACTTGCCACCCGTGGACGACTTAATAACATTGATATGCTCTATGACCTATACTGGAGCTATCTATCTTTTAATAGAAAATGGAGTAATAATTGATTAGAAAAATGTGTATATGAGATTCTGTTAAATCTAAGAAGAAAATATATTTGTACATTTTGGATATGACCCACGTGTCTACTGGTTGTCCGATAATAATCATAAAGTGTGAACTATGATATAGACTTATATATATATATATATCAATAATAAAGTTTAGTCACTTATTAATACGTGGTAAAAAGTTTGGCTGCGAATTTAAAATTTTGTAAGTATAGCGGAAAATAATTTACAAATGAAGTTGACGAAGTTGTCTCATTAGAGACAAGTGGGAGAGAAGGGGAATCCAAGTGTCGGAAATATTTATGGTGATTATACAACATACGTTTTTTTTTTTTTTTTTTAACTATAATATGTACATCAGCCTAAAACTTTCTTCGATAAGATGCATAATTTTATATAACTTTTAAAAAATTAAAAAACTATCAATAATCAAACCGAAAATATATTAAAATAGAAAGTAGATAATTGTCACTAGGAAATCCAATTAGAATATAACCGAGTGGAAACTTCCTTTAGCTAATTTATTGCCCAAACAATATATATTATTAAAAAAACACTGAAAACATGGTAATTAATTTGGAAACATATGACTATGGGTAATCACGGTATAGATATGCAAAAAATGCTTTGCTCAAAGAATCAAAATATCTTATCACACATCACGTCTTCAAATCTTGAAGTTAGTGAAGATAATCTTTCGATATGCGTAAAGATCTAGATAGTTCACATCATTCGTAAAAAATTGCTCACCACAAAACTCATATTGATTTTTTAAAATATACATCAGGTAGAAATGTTTTTGTATGTTGTTGTTATAATAATAATAATGATAACAATAATAATAACGATGATGATGATGATCATATATATGATGATGTTGACAATAATATTGAAAGAAAAATTTTTCATATTAATTTTTTAAAAGAAGAAATAGATTTTTTAACTATTGATGATATTTTGAAAAATTCTAAACTATAGGATAAAATCAAATTGCTTCATAACCAATTTTTTTTAGAAATTTGTAATGATTTTTCCAATGCTTTTTGGAATCGTAAGAAACATATTGTTTTTTTTCCTTATGAAGACAGTTTTGATGAAAAAAATATTCCTACCAAGGCAAGATCTTGTCAGATGAATTTTGAATATTTAGAATTATGTAAGAAAAAGATTCATTTTAGGTTCTATCTTAGGAATAGTCCATTTATTTAATAAATCAATATTATTAGGAATATCATATTCTTGAGTTATTATTATTATTATAACAACAACATACAAAAACATTTTATTATTATTATTATTATTATTATTTTGAGTAATATGCATTTAATTATTTAACCAATTGTTTGGCCCAATTTTTTTTTTCCTTTTTCATTTTACTCTTGGGTATATATCATACTCAAACTCAAAATCGACTACCGTGAATGAGAAAATTATAAATCATAAGATAATAATTGAGAAACGTGATAGTACTTAATAATCAAATCCTCTAGTTCATATACTAAAATACATAAAAACATGAGGATTTTTCTATAAAATTTGAAAATTTTACTTTTTGTAGTAAAATTACAATATTGTTCATAAATTTCAAAATATTTATTTTAACTAATAAAAATCCAGTAATATTAGGTCGATATAATGAATAAATATATATAATTATTATTTAACATTTTGTTCTTCGAATTTGTACCCGTGGCGAGTTAGTGCATTTAACCAGCGAACTTCTCACACCGAAATCCAGTGACCAATTGTATAAATCATGGATGGTATGCATTAGGTAAATCAACGGACTAACACAATAACATAAAAACGACACTAGCTAGCCAAGTAAGGTGCATTGGAAAAACTTTGTGCAATAAACTCAACCAAAAAGTGTTGGTAAGAAAATAAGAATCGTGACCACATACCTCAATTATAATATTTTGATAGCGGAATCGAATTCATAGCCACTAAGCCACCCGTGGATAGATTCACCATAAGAAGATGTTTGGTCACATGCAACATAGATATGGAAATTTGTACGTCTTTGTAAATAATATAGCCACTAAAAAGGAAATAAATAAGAAACAAGAAATGGAATAACAGGGAATTAAGAAGAATGAGAATGACAAAACATGGATAATGCTATGTGTACATAGAATCTTACATAGAGGGTTACACGCTCTATATATTAGAAAATTATATCAATTTTTTTTTTTAAATATCATTATTTTCAATTGTTTGTCTTGCTCAAAAAACTCTTAATAAAAATATTATTATTTATTGTGTAGTTTTAGAAGTGTCAAACCCGACTAAAGTTGACCAGAAAATTATTGGATTAAGATTGATGTTTTGGGGTTCCGATTGGACCCGAAATATTTGATTTTTTTAACAAAATAATTAAGTACACGTAATAGTAATCAATTTTTTTTTGATTTAAATACATAATAACAAAATCTCACTTATAATTCTATATAATTTAAATTGAAAGTTTAATTGTACGAAATTTAAAATATACTTACTACACAAAATAAAAATTATTTTTAAAAATAATTGTTTTATAAAATAATTATTACATGTGGAAAATCTATGATACAATATACAATAAAATTTTTTCAAATATACAATATCTAAAAATATAGTAAATATTTTTAATTAATCTATATATAAATAAGTACAATTTTTTTTTAAAAAAAATCTCAAACCAAACTCGAATAAATCAATTGGGATCGACCCGAACTCGACTAATCCGATCAACCCAAACCTACATGATTTGATTTGTTATTTTGGTTTTTTTAACAAAATATTAACTATTACACATAATAATAATAAATATATTTTAATTTAAATACATAATAATAAAATATCGTTTATATATGATTTAAATTTGAAAGTTTAATTTTAAAAATTTTAAAATATATTTACAGTTATTATTTTTGTTTAACTTAGTAAAACGTTATATATTTTTTCATAATTATTCTTTAAAATCTTATAAAATAATTACTTTTGTTGAACTCGATAAAATTAATTCTAAAAATAAGTAATAAAATAAAAAATAATATTTTAGTGAAATTTTTTAGAGCAAGAAAAAAAATTGTAGGTTGAAAAGAAAAAAAAATTTAAAAGAATTTTAAGATACTAAATTTAATGGACGTGTAACCCTCTATGTAAGACTCTATGATCTATGTATATATAGCATTGTCCGACAAAACATATATGTATCTATAGAAAATCACAAGTAGACCAAATTTTCCCTTATAACAACAGCACCGTGCCATAGTCAGTTGAAGATATGAGCTCCAACCAAGCCATGCAAATTTATCAGCAGAGATCATAAATGTTTGGATTGGAGGAGACGTACGTACGTACTACGTGGTTTTAATATATGGGGCTTTCATGTTTCTGGGAGCTAGCTGTAAGAAAATAAATAGCAATTCATCCTCCAATGGTGTTTTTCTTTTGAATTAATTTTTATTTTATTTTATTTTTATATCTATCATCAAATTAAATATGTTTTCCAATGCGCATATGACATAACAACTCGAATAAAGTATGAAATGCAACTAAAAAGCGCATGGTTTGTTTTATTGAGAAAATAAGCATTACATCTCCAAGTCAAAATGAATTCAAATTAATATTCTGGAAAGTAATATTCTCAGAATAATCCAAAGAAATTGGCTCTAGAAGGCTTTGGAGCAATTTTTGGTGGCTTAGATGGAGCATGCGAATGTTTGTGGTGAAGATCAAGTTGAGCCTCCTCTGCCATTTCAAGAAGTTGTGGGAGAGATGGCTTCTTGGGTGATGGTGCAGGTGCAGGCGGATGAATCGGCTTGTGCTTCAATACCTCTTTTAACATATCTTCATCTCCATGGAACGTTTTCGAATTCGGCGTGGGTGCAGGTGAAGGTGGGTGAGTGGTTTCGTGCTTCAATCCCTCGACTAGCATGATTCGTTCATCGATGGTGTTCGAGGGTGCGTGCTTGGGCGATGGTGATGGTGCTGGAGGATGATGTGGTTTGTGTTTGAGGATATCATTGGCAAAGGATTCGACGGCGAGTGTCGAAAGAGCCAGGAGAAGAACCAACAAAGTTGCACAAGACATGATTATATATATATGGATGCAAACTTTGATTGATTTGTTGGTGAAAAAGATGGAGAGATTTGTGGGTGATTTATAGGGAGAATGAGAGCTCTTGCATGTCAACAAGTGTCGATCCAACAAACTTCAATGACTTATTGTAATATTTGGGGAGTACAGTGCTTGCTACGAATCTATTCAGCAGAATATATCATTCACCAACAAAATTCATATAGATGTTAATTTCATTAACCAGTGCTAGTATTACTAGGGTCAGTTTGGTTAAAAAATATTTTGTTAAAAAAATGTTTTTTTTGAAGTTAGCTTTTAAAAGTGTTTTTTTTAAAGAAAAAGCTGTAATATTTTATGTTT
Source organism: Henckelia pumila (assembly GCF_033568475.1). Lineage (NCBI taxonomy): Eukaryota > Viridiplantae > Streptophyta > Magnoliopsida > Lamiales > Gesneriaceae > Henckelia > Henckelia pumila. The sequence goes on from NC_133120.1 coordinate 85,550,238, forward strand.
GGATAAATAGATTGAAACCACTTTTTTTAGTTGTGTTATAAAAAAATATTTGAAAAGCTATAAATATGGGTTTTTAAAAAAACACATATTTTAGCTTAAATAAGTGCTTTTAAAACACTGCAGATCTATACAAACACATATGGAACAATAAAAATATTTTTTTAAAAAAAATTTATTGTTCTGGCTTCTTAATCCAAACACACTCTAAATATCTATATTTTTTTTCTAATAAAGGGAAAATAGTTTTTTAATTTACATATAAATTTTTTTTATGCAAAACATGGAGTGACGGAAATATTTTTAGTGGGAGTGTGGAATTTGGATTGAAAGAATAATTATAAAATAAGATATTTTGGATTAGAAATTTTCAGCTGCCCAACCAATGTTGCACAACTTATCCCTGACAACTAAAACCCGGTAGTGAGTTTTAGTGATACGAATTTTTTTTAAAAAAATAACTAAAACCCGATAGTGAGTTTTAGTGATCGGGGACGAGTTGGGCAGGAATGGTTGGGCAGCTGAAAATTTTATATATATATATAAACAACTTTTGGGCAACCATGCACCGTTTGGTAAGTATGATGAGATAAATAATACATAGATAAGTAATATAATGTAATAAAAAATAAATAAAAAATGATAGTTAATATAATATATGATTTGATTGATAGATTATATTTTATTTGATTTGATTGATTAAATTTTATATAAACATGATAAATCATCATTTTGTCCTTTTAACAATAAATAAAATATGAATAATATTATTTATAATAAGTAATATAGTAATTTAAATTCAATGATTCGATTGATGTAACATAACTAATTGATGATTGATTGATGTAAAATAAATAATTAATAGATGAATAAATAATATGACAAAAAGAACGCGAGATTGGATAAGATAAATTATATATAGATTAATAATATTTGCTATCACTTTCGTTACGATCGAGTCTGCATGTACTCAAACAAAACTTTGAAAATTTAGTAAATTGAAACTCAAAATTGAACAAATTAGTAAAGAAAAAACTATCTTCCCTTTATTAGAAAAAGTATAGATACTTAGTAAGCACCAGTACTTCATTGAAGTTTGGTGGATCGACACTGTCCCAAGGGGCACAGCTAGACTGGCAAAGGCCTTGGTGAAAAAGAAGGTGACGGGTGTTCGAATCCCGTAAAAGGTGTATTTAGTCTTGTTTATCGCGTTTGCGAGCCTTCCTCTCCCTGGGTACTTACCTAGTCAGGCATAATCCTGATTTACCTTCCTTCACGCCGGGGCTTGGGGCGGCTCTATGTGGGGCCCTTGGGGTGGGGCTCACCCTTTTTTGGTGGATCGACACTTGTTGACATGCAAGAGCTCTCATTCCCCCTATAAATCACCCACGAATCTCTCCATCTTTCTCACCAACAAATCAATCAAAGTTTGTATCCATAATATATCATGTCTTCTGCAAGTTTGTTGGTTCTTCTCCTGGCTCTTTCACTCGCTGTCGAATCCTTTGCCAATGATATCCTCAAACACAAACCACATCATCCTCCAGCACCATCACCATCGCCCAAGCACGCACCCTCGAACACCATCGATGAACGAATCATGCTAGTCGAGGGATTGAAGCACGAAACCACTCACCCACCTTCACCTGCACCCACGCCGAATTCGAAAACGTTCCATGGAGATGAAGATATGTTAAAAGAGGTGTTGAAGCACAAGCCGATTCATCCGCCTGCACCTGCACCTGCACCATCACCCAAGAAGCCATCTCTCCCACAATTTCTTGACATGGCAGAGGATGCTCAACTTGATCTTCACCACAAACATTCTCATGCTCCATCTAAGCCACCAAAAATTGCTCCAAAGCCTTCTAGAGCCAATTTCTTTGGATTATTTTGAAAAAATTACTTTCCAGAATATTTGAATTCATTTTGACTTGGAGATGTAGTGCTTTTTTTCTCAATAAAACCAAGCGCTTTTTAGTTGCATTTCAGACTTTATTCGAGATGTTATTTGCATTGGAAAACATATTTAATTTGATGAGATATAAAAATGATAATATATATGAAAAAAAAACGTAATGAAAAGCAAAAACAGCATTGGAGGACAAATTGCCATATATTTTCTTACAGATCCCAAAAACTCGAAATCCCCATTAATAACCACGTAATACGTAGTACTCCTCCAAATTGGTCTACTTGTGATTTTCTATAGATACATATATATATATTTTGTCATTCTCATTTTTCTTAATTCCCTGTTATTCCATTTCTTGTTATAACCAAGTAGTACGTAGCACCAAAAATTACATTTCAAATTTGTTCAAGACGTTGAAAAGTCATGATCATAAGTATTTGATGACATGTATTCATTCGAAGACATGCATGTTAAAGGAAACATATAATTAAAATAATGAACCCAAATTTTTTTTTGAAAAGCAAAAACACCATCTGAGGATCGTACAAATAACATATATATATATATATGTATGTATAATAATCCACCGAACAAATATGATGAATTTTACGGAAAAAACTGCAATTTTAGTCATGTATATTTGTCACTTTACGATTTCGGTTCTCAATTTTTCGTATTTCAATTTTAGTCCTGCATGTTCCGATTTTTGGCAATTCAGTCATTTCTCTTCGAAAATGCTTACATGACACTATATACGTCAGCATTGCATGCTGACGTATCATATCAGCGTCACATCGAAAAAAAGACTAAAATTGCCAAAAAAATTAAAGATAGCGGACTAAAACTGAAACATAAAAACATAAAGGACCAAAATCGCAAAATGACAACACACGGGACCAAAAAAACAATTTTTTCGAATTTTATGTATTTTCGATATAGACTACAAGAGACCAGTGCGGAGCCAAGAACTCGTCAAATAATAGCTAAATCGATCTATTCACCATGAAATTCAATTTAATAATGCAAAAATATTTTTTTGGTTCATTAAATTATCCATGTTTTGGTTTTGGTCCATTAATTTTTCAAAATTTGGTTTTGGTACATTAACTTTTAATTTTCAATGATTTTGGTCCAACTGCACACGTCTCAACTAGACATTGGCAAACGTCAGCATTTTTCGAGTAACGTGTGCCAATGTCTAGTTGGCACGCATGCAGTTGGACCAAAATCACTGAAAATTAAAAATTAGTGTACCAAAATCAAATTTTGAAAAGTTAATGGATCAAAACTAAAACATATACAAGTTAATTAACAAACAAAAGTATTTCCCCTTTAATAATTGAGGAAAATCATTTAATTTGGAATATGAAATATATAATTCAATTCCATATAAAAATGAACATAGATGATTAATTTCATCAAAAATGTCGCAGCTAACAAAAAAGATAGCAAAGCATTAATCATGAGATCTTCAAACTATTTTGTAACACCGGGAAATTTTTATACGTAAATTCGCATGCATAATTAGGGAAAATAATTATTTAAAATTTATATTTGGGTTAAATGACATTTATGTATTATTATGTGAATTATATGCATGATTTAAATTTATTTTAGCATTTAACCCGCAATTATTGTATTTTTATATTTTTGATTAAATAAGTTATTTGATCGCGTAGACGGGATCGAGTACGGACGAGATATCAACTTTTGAGCCAAAAATATTTTATGAAATTTTATGAGCCTTAAAAATAATATTTTATGATATTTTGGTCAAGAAAATTTTAGTATTTAATTATATATTTATTTAACGGTTGATTTTTAGCCAAAATTAGTCCCTTTATTGACTTTTATTAATTTTTAAAATTAGCATATTTATTAATTTCGGGATTTAAGTATTTTATCAACATGGTAATTTTATATTGAGTTTTATTAAGTATTATTTATATATATTATGAAATTATCTCCTAATTAACATATTATCAATCTAAAAATCTATTTTTTTCACTAAACCTAGCTAAAACTCCAAACTCATGTTAATCCCCTAGCCGCCTCCCCCACATCATTTGTAACACCCGGTATTTTTAATACGTAAATTCGCATGCATAATTAGGAAATTTATTTATTTAAAATTTTAGATTTATGGGTTAAATTATTATGTGAATTAATTGTGCAAGTTTTAATATTTATTTTCAAGCATTTAATCCATAATTTGAGATTTTTATGATTTTTGGCATTTAAATCATTTTATCGCGTAGACGGGACCGTGGACGGACGAGATGACAACTTTCTATCCAATTTATTTCATGAGCATTTTTAGAGCCCAAAAATATTATTTTGAGTTTTATTTCCTCAAAATTATCAGTATTTAATTTTATATACTTTTAGGAGTCCGTTTTTATTCAAAATAAGCCAAAATAATGACTTTTTACTATCTTTAAAATTCCCTTAATTATATATTTCGGGATTTTATTAAAGTTAACAGATTTTAAATATTATTTAAAGCTTTTAAGTTATATATGTCATATTTAAAACCCTTATTAATATTTTAATTATCCTAAACCTTATTTTATTCTAATTACCCTAAACCTACCCCCAAAATCCTACGCTCAAAGCTCCCAGCCGCCAACCCCACCTATCCTTCATCTTCTTCAGTCGGTTTTAGCTCCAAGCCTCCATTTTTGAACGGTTTTTCAAGCTCCAAGTTGGTTGTCATCGCCCCGTCGTCCCGGAATCATCATATACGTCTCCTTCTTTCCATTTGTAGTGACCCTTACCCAGATCACCTACTAAACAGAACTTAGGCATGCAATTAACTTAATAAAACAGATATCAGAATAAAACTGCGGAAATCATAAACATTATACAATCCCAAGTAAAGGAATCTGTAATTTATCCAATAATATACAACCAAATCGAATAGCTGTATAAACCCAAAACAACAGTAATAAAACCTAGACGAAGCTCCAGCTGGCCAACCACTGACTAGCCCCTCCTGGATCCACCCTCCTCGTCCAATCGCAAACCTGCCCCATGGAATAGGGTGTCCAGAAACACAGAGTACGAGACGTGAGCATAAAACGCTCAGTACGAGAGTATGAGTATACATGCATGCAAAGTGAACTCCCTATAAACTCGAGGTCAAGGATCAGATAACAGAGACAGACCGGGCCCTTGTATGTAGCACGATGTGCCGTCGCTTCAGGAGGTGGCTCCCATACCGAGATAACCGTGGATACGCCGGACCCAAATCGATGGAAGTCCATCCACTAACAGGATAGGGTACAACCCTACTAACAGACATCTCGAAAGAGATACAGCAAGATGCAAATGAATGCAGCATAATATCATGGCATATAAATCATGCAGTCACATAATACATGCATACTCAGTCAGGATATCTCGAACAGTACTTTCGTACCTCAAAATAGTGCAAGCTCTACCAACTCTAGGTCCACGCCTATAGTCTGCTCTACACTGCCAAATGATACTACTATCATTAAAGTGCTCTAAAAGCCTTAACTAAGCTATTGCATACTCCTAAATATTTATAGGAAGCAAAAGCTATACCTTCGTCCGTCGTTAGCCCTTTGATGTCGATGCCTCCAGAACTTGGGCACAACTCCGCTACGACTACCGAACGCCTCGCCGCCCTCCGGACCAAGCCTAAGAAGACTAAAACAGCTCCAAAAGGGACTAGAATGGAAAGGAGAACTCGGAATTGGCAGATGAAAGTGAAGCCTCGGCCTTCTATTTATAGACAACGATCGGAACTTCCGATCCTTGATCGGAACGTCCGAACCTCGATCGGAATGTCCGATCCTGCCATCGGAGCTTCCGAAGATCCTGATCTGCCACGTGTCAAAATACCACTTGTTGACTCCGGATAGGGGTGATCGGAGCTTTCGGTCCTGATCGGAGCTTCCGATCTTGCCACACGTCATGCCTGACGTAATATCGATCGGAGCTTCCGATCCTGTTCGGAGCTTCCGATCTTGATCGGAGCTTCCGATCTCACCTTCGGAGCTTCCGAACTCTACCCAAGTAATTATGATTAATCCCTTAATTACTGATTTTGGTTACGGGCTACTACACCATTCAACGGTGCAAGGCATGATTTTCTTCCCTATTTTTCCTACTATATCAGATATTATAGTGTGTGTATTGTGTATGCATCGAAATTTCAAAGTTTTCAGAAAAAGGGTTCGTTTTTATGATTGAAGGCGCACGGTTCTTGTTGTGTTTGGTTGTTCATGCTCATGTTTTCCTCCATGGTTGCATCTAGGCTGCTGGTCAGGGTTCCTAGGCGGTGTGGGGGTGGCATGGACTCGAATGGCTAGAGTGGTTCGAGCCAAACGAGCCCAGGAAACCACAATGTTCAGACGGCTTCCATGGGAGACGCAGACTAGGGTTCACGGGAAGAAGGGTTCGGTTAAGGGTTCTAGGGTGCATGGGGCTGGGTTAGTGGCTAGGTTCGAACCGCCCAGACGTGGGCTACGTCTGGGCGGCAGCGCTCCGGCCAGGGGCGGCCGGAGCAGGCCGGCAGCACCCAAGGAGTGGCTGCTGCTCACGGCCGCAGCAGAAACGAGAGTAGGAGGCGATCGGGTTAGGGTTCCAGGTGGATTTCCGGGTCGGGTTGGTGGTCCGGGTCAAGTCAATGGGTCATGGGTTATGTTAGTTGGGTCTGGGTCCGGGTTAAGTTAGTTGGGCTCGGGTATTTTATTTTGAAGTTAATTAATAAGTTTAAGTGTTTAATTGGACTAATTAGTTTAATTAAATTAATGGGCTATATTTAATTTTCTTAGTGGGCCTAAATAATTAATTTAAGTTAGTCCACTAATTTTTAGGGGCTTCAGAGTCCATGGAAAAATTATTGGGCCAGTCTTTGGGCTTTTGAGCCCATTGGGCCAGATTAGAGTGTTATTGGGCTAGGAAATTTTATTGGGCTTAGAAATGTGTTAATAGACTTAAGTATGTTAATGGGCCAGCAGTTCAGTACAATCCATGAAAAATTGCATGTGTCCTGAATATATATTTAATTATTTTTATGCATGAAAGTTATTTTTAATATTTATATGTTAGTATGAAATTAAATTAAATATATATGAAGGACACACATTTTATTTATGTACGTGCATTCATGAAATAATTTTTATGCATGATTTAATGTTTAAGGTTGAGCAAAAGAAAATAATTTTATGTTGGAAGTTGAAGTAGTGTGACAATTTAAGGGGGATTCGTCCCCATATGTGAACTATTGAAGGACAGTTTACTGCCAATTTAAGAGGTGATTCGTCACCGCCACGTACGTTGGTTTACCACGCTGATCAGTATTTAATGTATGTATGGTTACACTATGGATACGACCTTTCGATGTTAGAAAATACTTTGCTCAACAATGTTTATGTATTATTATGATATTCAAGTTTAATTTAAGTTTATGTTATGTTCATGATATTTTTAAGCATGCTCATTCATGTATATGTTATGTATTAGTATTAAAGTGATTTAAATTATTTTAAACCCTTGTTATGTTAGCATGTTGGGCCTCTAGGCTCACTACACTGATATGGTGCAGGTGAGTACGTAGAGGAAGATGTAGTACCCACCGGCGGCGAGGACCTATGAGCGGACAAGCAGTAACCCCGTGACCGTTGTCTGAGTCTACGTCATGTTTTGAATATTTTTATCATGTCATACATTTTATTTATTTTCAGTGGTGGATATTATTACTCATTTTATTTAAATATTTTCAGTGCATGCAAATTTTATTTATTTTGCTTATGTCAGTATTTTATTAAATGTTTGACTCAGATATTTAATTTATTAAAGGTTGCATTTTTATTTAAGTTATTTATTTTTTTAAATCTATTTATTCTGTGCATATATGTATGGGCATGTATGTACATATTTTTACTTAGTAAGTGTAAAAAAAAAAAAAAAAATTCCGCATATTTATTTATATTTAGAGAGTTAGGGTCGTTTCATTATTCATCAGATTTATCATCATCTTCTTCAGCCCCTTAGCCGTGCCCTTCAGGATTTTTGTGGAGTTCTTCGCCGTCTCGTCGTCCCGGAGCCGTATACGCGATATTATTCGATAATAATTAGCAAGGCATGTTGAATTCTTTCCTTTCAACACCATATAAGCTATGTATTTCATTTTTATGTTTGTAATCATCATTTTTTTAAGGTTATATATGGATTATGTACAGAATTTTCGTTCATGGCATGAACAGTCCACAAATTTGGTTGCTTTCATGATTCATGCTCATGTTTTTTATGCATGGGATGGTCCAAGCTGATGTCCAACGTCTAAGTGCATGTGTGAGGGTCCTTATGGTCGAGTGGTGTGGTCGGTTTGGGGCTGGAAGGGTCTGAAACGAAGCACTTCTTCTCTGGAGCACCAGATCATGCATATTTGGGTTCTGAGGGAGAAAGCTTCGGTCTACCTCCTCAAGCCATGGTTTGGGGTGAGGTGTGAAGGGTTTGAACCCCCTAGATGTTGGCTAGGATTGAGAAGTGGTTTCACGGAAAAATATGGCCGGAGTAGGGAGAACGATCGAATTTACGGCAGCCGCTCAGGGCTGGATGCGAGCTTGGAGAACAGCATGTTGCAAGGCTTTGTTCTCCTTCCTCGAACCACCGTTTTGGCTGATTTTTATCTTGATGGAAATGTCTTGATGTTGGCTAAGTTTTAGAAGTGGTTTCATGGTCAAATATTGTCTGATCAGAGAGAACGAAAGGAATTAGTACAGCTGCACAGAGTTGGTTGTGAGCAAAAATATGTTTGGGTTAAGTTTTGAACTTTTGGGTTTTATTTCGGGCTGGGCTTGGGCTGGGTGGTCCGGGTCGGGTCTGGGGTGTAGTGGGTCGGGTCAGTAGGGTCTGGGTCCGAATTAGGTGGGCCGGGCTTGGGTATTTTAATTTTTAATGTTTATGAATTTAAGTGGTTTTTGGGCTTTAATAAATAGTTAGAAAATTATTTGGGCTTCCAAATATTTTTATTTGGAACTTAAATAATTTATTTAAGTTAGCCCAATGATTTTTATGGGCTTGGGAGCCCATGAGAATTTTTGGGCCAGTCAATGGATCTTTGGGCCACTCTAGAGTTTTATTGGGTTTAATTAAGTTAATGGGCTTAAATATTTTTATTTAGGCCCAGTTAAGTTTAATCAAGTTATTTGGGCTAAAATATAATTATTGGGTTTTATTTAAGTATTATGGGGTTAAAGTGAGTGATCAGCAGTCTGGACCAACCCATGAAAAATAATTAAGTCCGGAATATATATTTAATTATTTTATGCATGAAGTCTATATTTTAAGTATAAGTATATTTATTATGAAAAATTAATTAAATATATATTACGGACAAATTTTCAGTGCATGCATTCATTAAATTTTATATGTTATGATTATGATTATGTATGAGTTGAGCAAAAATATTTTTTTGATGGAATTTGAAGTAGTGTGACATAAGGGTGGTTATCCATCATATGATATATGATTTATGCGGTAGTTTACTACCATAGGAGGTGATTTATCACCGCCACGTACGTTGGTTTATGAGACTGATCAGTCGGCACAAATAAGCATCACACTTACGGATATGACCATAGACTGTTTCAAAAATACCATGCTCAATTATGTTATGTATGATGAAGAAAGATGATGTTTATGATTAAGATTTATGTTTCAATATTTATGATATGAAAAATATTTCCATGCATGCTCATGTACATGTATATGTATTAGTAATTATGTGATGCATTATTTTAACCTTGTTATAAAGGATTAGACATGTTGAGCCCCTAGGCTCACTACGCTTATATGGTGCAGTTGAGCATGATGACGTTTATGTAGCTCCTACCGGTGGTGAGGACTTATGAGCTCACGGAGCAGTGGACCCCGTGACCGTTGCCTTAGAGCTTTATTATGTTCGAAATATTTTATCAAGGATTTTAAACATGTTTCACTTTATTTATGTTTATTTCACATGCATGAGTTTGAATTTTGAGTTACAGATTTTTATTAATATTGCATGTTTCAAGATTTTTATTTATTTAAGTTATTATTAAAAGAATTTATTTGTTAGTATTATTTTTAAATTTTATACATATATGTATGGGCATGCATGTATAGTAGTATTATTTTTTTAAAAAAAAAAAATTCCGCATTTATTAGTAGTAGATGTTTTATATTTAAATTCAATTATTCGAAACCGACATTAGAAAATATTTTTTATTTCCAACTTACTTCGTATAATTAAATTTTATGTGTAATCTAGACAATAAAGACAGCTTTCAAAAAATAAAAATAAAATAAATTTTTTATTTATAAAAAAAAAACCTTAAAAGACAGCAAAATAGGCAATCCACTGACAAAAACAAAGCTACAATCCTGTTAACCGTGACTTTGATCCATTAGCATCTACGTACGTACAATAATGGTTGTTGTCGCCACACACACACACACATATATATATAATAAATATATATATCAGCCTTTTTCAATGGCATTTGATCGTTTCACAATGTCACATTATAATTTTCTAGTGGCGCTTCAACATTCGATGAAAAAGAATTAAAACGAAAGTGAAATTGCATAGGCAAAAAATTAATATTCCCTTATTATTATATATGCAATTTCGTTTATTCATTGGTGCAATAATAGAATATCAATTATCTTAGTAGGGAAGAGTGAAGAGTATAATTCCCATCCACTCTCTCTGATTTGAACATTGTATTATAAGAGTTATTTGCACCAAACACCCTTGTAAAATATTAAAAATGCACACTTCTCCCTTGTGAAATTTTAATAGGCATTTTCAACCCTAACATTTTAAAAAATTAGCACACTCGCCCCTTCAGATGAGTGATTGTTGCGCACGCGCCCCTCATGCGACTGAGCAAAGATTTTGATATTTTTTTTGCATCAAATACTCCTGTGAAATATTAAAAATGCATATTTGACCCATGTGAAAATAATTTTTAAATATATTCAACCCATAATACATAATTTTTATTAAAATCTAATTATAAAATATTTAGCAAACACTTTTTGTTTTATTAATTTTATTTTTATTTTTAAATTTATTATGATTATATAATTATTTTCTAAAAAATATTATTATTTTATCATGTTATCATTATTTTATTAAACTTTCTTCTTGTTTCCAACTTTTCAATTAAAAATACATTCAATATTTCACAGGGATGTTTGGTGCAAATAACTCTTATTTATAATCTTTTATTCTTGTTCAATTTATTCGATATTTTCGAGTTTTCTCCGCAAAATTGTCCATCATTATCGCTGGTCTATGTTAAGTGGTTATACTTCTTCATGTGCTGCTGTTGATTTTTTTTCGTTTTTGCTCTAAAAGAGAGAAAAATTTTGGGAGCCGAATAATTCCGTGTTTCCGAGGTGACCAAAAGTCTGTTGAACATGCAATTGGTCTGGATATTAATGAGTGTGGGCTTTGCTTGTGATTAAGATATCAATCACTTGTTTTCTTGAAAATGATGTATGAATATTCTACGTAAAACATATCCATTTACAACGAAATTTCTTGCAAGTATACAGACTGTCCACAACAATGAAAAAAGTTTTGTAGTTAATGTTCACGTTAAAGAGATGAATCAATCATGTAAATTTCTGGACTAAAGAATTAATATTTGGGAGTATATACCATAAATATTCCAAAACAATCCCTTTTCCGATCCCCTGGTTCAAATCCCTTTAAATATCATACAAATTCCATCTCCAAGCTAATCAATAAGTTTTAGGGCAGGTAAAGTATGTACCATACAAAATTCCTTAGCCTAAAGTTATAAGTAATTAGACTTCGTTTTGTTGGTACTAATTGTCTCATTTTAACGATGATTTGCAGAGAGTTTCCAAAATTCACAGCAAGATGGCGAAAGATCAACTGCAAGTGCTCAATGCACTGGACGTTGCCAAGACACAGCTCTACCATTTCACTGCTATTGTGATAGCTGGAATGGGATTTTTCACCGATGCATACGACCTATTCGCCATCTCCTTGGTCACAAAGTTACTGGGTCGAATATACTACACGGATACGACCAAGCTAAAGCCCGGAACTTTACCTCCTCATGTCGCTTCCTCGGTCACCGGTGTCGCCCTGGTCGGGACACTAATGGGGCAGCTCTTCTTCGGGTGGCTTGGTGACAAATTGGGCCGCAAGAAAGTGTATGGACTGACATTACTCCTCATGATCGTTTGCTCACTTGCCTCGGGTCTTTCGTTGGGGAGTTCTCGACGTGGTGTCATGGCTACTTTGTGCTTCTTTAGATTCTGGCTGGGTTTCGGTATTGGAGGCGACTACCCACTCTCTGCCACGATCATGTCTGAGTACGCTAATAAAAGGACTCGTGGGGCATTTATAGCTGCGGTATTTGCTATGCAGGGATTCGGGATTCTTACTAGTGGGGTTGTTGCGTTGATCGTCTCTTCGGCATTTGATCATGCATACAGAGCGCCTACATATAAGGAGCTGGCATCTGCTTCAACCGTGCCACAGGCAGACTATATTTGGCGTATAATTCTCATGTTTGGTGCTGTGCCGGCTGCACTGACGTTCTATTGGCGGATGAAGATGCCGGAGACCGCTCGGTACACAGCCCTCGTGGCGAAAAACGCTACGCAGGCAGCGAAAGACATGGCTAAAGTGCTGAATGTGGAGCTCGATGCGGAAGAGGGGAAACTCGAAAGGATTACGAGAAAGCCAGCTAATCAATATGGTTTGTTTTCGAAAGAATTCCTCCGTCGCCATGGCCTTCACCTTCTCGGTACCACGACGACATGGTTCTTGCTTGACATCGCTTTTTACAGCAACAATCTATTCCAAAAGGACATCTTCAGCGCCATTGGATGGATTCCACATGCTGAAGATATGAACGCAGTTCACGAAGTATACAGAATCGCCAGAGCACAAACATTGATTGCACTATGCAGCACCGTTCCTGGATACTGGTTTACAGTAGCCTTTATCGATATAATCGGAAGATTCACTATCCAGTTGATCGGATTCTTCTTCATGACAGTGTTCATGTTCGCACTTGCAATCCCCTACAATCACTGGACTCACCCGGAAAACAGATTCGGGTTCGTGGTCATGTATGCATTGACATTCTTCTTCGCCAATTTCGGGCCAAACGCCACAACATTTGTGGTCCCGGCTGAGATCTTCCCAGCCCGTTTGAGGTCTACGTGCCATGGTATATCTGCGGCGGCCGGAAAGGCAGGGGCTATAGTGGGAGCATTCGGGTTCTTGTATGCTGCGCAGCCTAAAGATGCGAGCAAGAGGGATGCTGGATACCCGGCGGGGATCGGTGTGAAGTACTCGCTGATTGTGCTCGGTTGTGTGAATGCTTTGGGTTTCTTTTTCACTTTCCTGGTGCCGGAGCCCAAAGGGAAATCGCTGGAGGAGTTGTCCGGGGAAAACGATGACGCCGTCGACGGAGACGGAGACGCCTCGGAAATGGTCGCTACCACAAACAGGACTGTTCCGGTGTAGTAATAATTAATTCGATCGAAAATTTTTAAAAAAAAAGCGCCATGCATATTTGTGTTGTATTATCTATACACGTAATTTTGTTTTCAATATTGTGTTTGATAATTTGTGCATGGGTAGGAAAAAAACAGTCCGTGTTATAGCAAGTCATAATAAAATCCCGACAGTTTCCTTTACAACATTACAGTCATTTGGTTTGCAAACCTAGTACTTGCTGAGGGTTTAGTACATGTCACTCTAAGGTACTACCTTGCGGGTGACGTGACGGATAATGATTGGGACGTCACCCGTAGGGTAGTACACGTGAGATCCACTGATTTTATCCAATCATAATCCGTCACGTCACCTACACGGTAGCGGGTGGCATCAACCTTATACTTGCGAGATTTTGAACTCGTGTTTTGTCCCAAACGAGTTAAGGAAGCAGTTGATTTGGAGTTGGTAAACTTATCCGACGCCACTTTATTAAATCCTTGAAAATTATAAATAAATCTACTTATATATAAATATATTTTTTAATCTTACACGACAAAAAGGCGTTGATACGTCACACTACAGACAAACATCAACATAGACTAAGTCATACAAATGCAAAAATTATAGCATTTGGCCGGCAAATTATAGCATTTGGCGCCGGCCATCGCAATCGATCATGAGAAAAATTCATAGATTCGTTCCATGGAGCCAATCCATTTTTATAAGTATATCTCCAAGATTATAATCTAATTATGTTGACTGGAAGAATATTATTGTAATTTGGTCTCATATATATTAAATAAATATATATATATATATGGGCACTTCCGAATGTACTACATCCGATATGAGATCATATCAAATGTTAAAAAAAATAAATCGATAGATTCCCATTTTCACACTATCCGAATGTGATAGCATAAACAAAACTCATAAACACGTACATAATGTGACAATTAATTCGACCTCCGATCCAACCCTCCTCTGCATACCATCTTATTTATTTCTAATTAAATGTAAGGAGGTAGGTGAGGGCCGGGACATAAAAGTCCTACAAATAGTCAACTATTCTCAAATATATAAAAGATATTAATGACTATTCTGTACGAGGGGCATTTGCTTGAGTCCCTTATTTTTGGCAGAAAAAAGACCAAGACTTGGTGACGGAAGGTTTTGTCAAACGGTAATTAAATATATTTATTCCTATATATTAGTTAAGAACATCTAGTTCTCTTGGTATGCTTATTTAAATAATTAAATAAATTAAAAAAACCATCCACACACTTAAAAAAAAAAAAAAATCATCCACACACTCAACCGCTTTTATCCACTATCTCAAAAAAAAATTTCCTTCAATTATGATTTTTTTTTTGTTTTCATTGAATTATTTTTTTCTCCCCAATTTTTGTATTTAATATATAATACAATAATTTTGTTCGTCGATTTTAATTAAAATATAATTTTATCATAAAAATAGAGTTAGCACGCAATGCGTGCTAACAAAATGCTAGTATAGGGTAATGGGGTGAAGCAAACGAAACCATTTGTTTGCCCTTCGATCCATATCAATCTTTGGATAGTACCTCACGTCTTACGCGTTCAATTACATCCTATATATATTCTTAGGAAACTCTAGCTGGTGGTGGGTTTTTTTAAATTATAAAATTTTTGATGATCATGACACCATCCAATCATATGTCTTTGCTTATGTATTAAATTACAATCAATAAATTATTATAAAATGGTTGTAGATATAAAAAAAAATAAAATTCCAACTAACCAAAAACCAACGGTATTCGTAGAACCTAAATTCCACCATATATCTAATAAATTTGACGTGCCCGTAAAATGGAAATTATGTATGAATTCTTGAACGCTCCGTATAGTCGATATTAATATAGATTATTTATTTTAAAAAATTGATTAATTAAAATTAATTCTATTTCGCCTTATAATTTTTAATAATATTAAATGGGATGATGATGGATAAGTGTACGTGCTTTTAATTTTTAAAATTTCAAAATATGTAACTGCCAACTACTTTCGGCTTTCAGGGAAAACATCTGAGGGAAAGCCCATAAATATACTCATAGTTTTACCATATAACCGAACAGGCTTGAAAAGTCATGTAAAAATGCCCAGTCCAGTCCAGTCCGGTCTAGCCTGTAGCATAAAAATCAAATAAGCTTTCTGGTTTTTAAGCCGGGTTCGGTTCATTTTGTTTGGCTAATCCTGTAGATGCATATTTATACTTCGTAAATTTATACATCTAAAGTTTATTACATAATTAGTACATGTAGCATTACCCTTCATAATACCTTTAAGTTGCGTTTATTTCGAGAGATGAGATTATGCATTAATGATAGATTAAAATATGATTATTAATATAATTTGATAGGATATAAAGTTGTTATAAAAAAATAATAATATGTTTTGTTTGACAATTAAATTTGGGATAGATTATTTTATTTCTATTTTAACCTTGTACAGATTTATAATTTAGGATTAAAAATCATTTATATATCCTATTATTAAAGACTTAAAGATTTATAATGATTTTTCAATTTCATAACTAAATAGCCAGTATTAATTATGTTATCCTTTATTTATGAAAGTAAGTAAACACATTATTATTGTAAATGGAATGACATAAAAAAATTTAATGTGCATGTGTGTGGAGTAATTCATACATGAAGATTAAATACAATGAAATAGAAATCCAAATATGACATTTGATGGAGAAAAAGTTGTTCCGAAATTAACATACGTTATGCAAAATTTCACATGAAGATCAAATCTGCCAACATGGCAAAGTCTCTCATGAATCCAGGACAACTTAATACGTTTATACAAAAATTTAATTTACTTGAAATTATAAATATTTTAATGTATATGCATGCACATGAGGGCTGAGATATCAAACCAAAATACAGAATTTTCGAAATACCTTAATTACCGAATTTTTTCAATATATAAAGTTAAAACATTTTTCACAAAATATTTCATAACTCTTATATTGTAGTCTAGAAAAATAAATCAAATTTATTTCCATGACGAGCATGTCGATCTCGTTACTACTATATCCATATCAATATTTCCATTTTAGATGTCTAAATATTGAAATAATTCAAAATAAAAATTTCTTGAATTTTTCGTGTCAATTTAAAATTAGCTCATAATCTAAATTATAAGCTTATGAATTTAATCATATTAAATTTATAACTCTTAAATTCAACTCATTGAATTTAATTATCTTGTTCGGGTAGATCAGAAACTGATTTAGAGACTGCAATCACTAAGAAATGTGTTTCATGATTACCAACAATTGCGTAATCGCATTTCACGTGGACTATAGTAATCTCATGGTCTTTATATTATTGTTGATACATGGGTATAAATATAAAGGAATACCAATAACGTAATCATTAAATTAAATGAAGAGTTTTTACATGTCAAAATAAATAAAACTCACAATCATAAGTTGACTTGTTGGACATCTACTCTAACATAGACAACACATCTAACATATATCAAGGGGATATTATTGATAAAGATAAAATACTTCATAAAATTTTTTAAAACGGTCAAGGGTAACAGTATATTAACACAAAATGTAAAGGGATAACTTGACGGAGTATTCGTATTCCACAGATTTACTTCTATTGAGAAGTAATAGAGAAAATTGATGTATGCTATCAAAAATTATGAGCACCCTTTTTTATAGCACCAATTCGTCACGCGTGACGAGAATATATATTATTATGATGATGTCGAAATTTTACCTCGGGTTCGGTCTGGTAGAATGGATCCTCCAAATCCTTTAGAAAGTAGGTCGGGTCGGGTATGGCGGAACTGCACAAGCAACAGCTAGGTCAAAGGGACGCCGAAAGTGTTTTCGGCGTGACCCCTCCGATGCCTAAGTCAGTGTTTTGAAGGCAGAGGGTATGATTAATGCGAAAACTGAGAGATATGAGTGCGTGAATGTAAAAGTGAGTAATGAATAATGAATACAACCATAACAATACCTGTATTTATAGGAGAAAATAGAATAAGTTACCTAGTCGAATTATAACATATCCTGGATTAGGACTCTTCATCCATTGGATCCTTTTTAAGTTTATCTCTATCTTGTGAATATTTGAAAAGATCCATACTTATCTCACATATATCAGAGTCTCACTTGAATTATAGAAAAGATGCGTGCGGCATACTAGTCCCAGCCCTGGTCGGCCCATAAAATACCAGTCCTGGTCATATCCAGTAGACCCATTATAAACGGGCTCGGGTTGAAATATTTTCTCGGGATAACAATAGTACCTCCCTAACTGGTCTAAAAGAAAAATGAAGTTAGACTAAGAATTTAATCCGGACCCCAATTTATGCATGTGTCATTCGACCAGTTCAGAATTTAATTCATGCAATGTGTTTCTTTTGAACGGTCTAGATCAGGATCCGCGTGATGTGTTTTTAATGAACGGCTCAGATGTCCTCTGACGGTTCTTTTCCCGAAGCCAAAAAAACATGGCTTGTCCCGTCCCGAGCCGTAGATCATGTTAAAAATCAACGGTCCAGATCGATTCACCACCTCTATATATACTAGGCGGTAAAAATTTTGTTTTTTTCACCTTTTACTCTTGTACTGTTACGCTGCAAAAATTTCAAGAGCTCGCCCGACCCGGACTACTGCGTCTGTCTTGTTTGTGTCACTCCCGAGCTACAACTCTTTCACCTATAAGTCCTACCGTCCTTACACTAGGTTGATTAATATGTCCTCCCCAGACGAGACTTCTGTTCGGGAAATAGTAGCCTTTTTTGAAGCATCCAATTCTCCCTCTAACAACCCCGAGCCCTCCGATTCCAATAATCCAAGCTCAGAGCTGGATCTGTCGGAGACTCGTATAGAAAAATTAAAGCGACTGCACAAACTCAGGTCGGATGAAGCCCGATTATCTGCCAAAGGGAAACAATGGTATGAAGTCCTGGCCTCCCATCTAAGTCCAGACCTAGGTCCCCTCATTAGGGAGAAATCGGGAATGCCCGATACCTATGATCTTATAATCCCGGGCCGTAAAGATCGGGCTCACAGACCCCCCTAATTTCTTGAGCTTCAGCCTAGATCAAATCAAGATGGGTTTAAGATTTCCAGTCCCGAACTGCATTTCCTACTTATGTCAATACTTTTGTGTGTGCCCAAGTCAATTATCCCCGAACTCTTTTAGTTCAATTCTATCATTAGGTGTACTTTTCTGTTTCTTCCGAATTCCCTTAGACATAGGAAATTTCATTTACTTTTTGCAAATTAAGAAAACCGCCCCGGGCCGCTTCTATATTTCCATGCGACCCGAATACCCCTTTTTGAAGGGTAAGCCTAGCTCACACAAAGGCTGGACAAACAAATATTTTTTTGTCAACCCCAACCAGCCATGGGAATGCCGGTCTAACTGGGCTATGAACTTTACTAGTCCTGAACCTCCAGCCCTGCCTACTCACAACTTTACCAATTTTATCAATACCATGTCCGCGCAAACTTTTGATATTGAAAGCCTGATTGAGGAGGATCTGCTCTGTCATTATGGCTTCAGTGGGAAGGGAGTAGAGATCCAAGGGGATGTAGGTAGTACCCCTGTACCCGTGCTATCCTTATCTTAGACTGATTCCCCTTATGCCTTTGATTTACCGTATTTTTATATATGTATATATATATATATATATTTTTTTTTAGACGACAAGATCAAATCTGCCGCTATGCCTGCCAACTTCAGAGCTACACTGAAGAACTTGAAGAGGAAGAAAACAGAGGACAGTAAGGCCAGAACTCATCCCGAACCTCCTCCCACTGAACAGTCAAAAAAGAAAGCTTCCAAAACCAAGGAAAAACCCAGCACTAATCTTCCCGAGCTTGAGCAGCCGTCCATTGTTTCCTCGTCCCGAGCCCGTGGCAAAGAACCCATAATAGAGTTCGGGTCCCTACCTGACGCTGAACCTCAGGGAATGCCCGATCAGCCCGGGGTCCCAGAGATGTCATTTTTCTCGAAGCCCGACCCCCAAGGGTGCCTAGGCATAATGCAGAACCTGATTTCTCGTTCTGATTTAAAAATCCTTCAAGGAGTGCCTACCTTGGAAGCTGAACAGAACTTCGCTCTTGCATCCCTGCAGGTATATTGCATTTTTCGATCTTATCTTGTATACTGAGCTGTCATGTACCGAGCTGGGTTTTATCCTTCGTGTTTTCACAGGCTCTAGCTTGGGGAGGGGAGATCACCAGCCGAGCTTTCAAAGACCGGGAGGAACACAACCTGAACCAGGAGGCCTTCGTTGCTCGGATTTCTGAGCTCACACGAAAAACCCGGGAAATGAAGGCTAATCATGAGGAAAAGGTGACCGAGATGAGGGTGGAGATTGAATCCACACGGGATGCTCTGGAGGCTGCTCATAAAAAGACTGCCGAGCTGGAAGTGGATAAGATTGAACTAAAGAACCAAGTACGGGCCCTGACTCGGGAACTTGAGGCTGCGAAGGAGGTCGGGAAAAGAGAATTCTTGAATTCCGCCGATTTTGCTAACGCCGTAGCTGAAACGACCCTAACTCTATAATTAATAAATAAATATGCGGAAATTTTTTTTTTTTTATACTTACTAAATAAAATATGTACATATATGCCCATACATATATGCACAGAATAAAAAGTTTTAAAATAAATAAATAAATAAATAAACAATTAAATACTTAAATAAAAATGCATTCTTTAAAATAAAATAAATATCTGAGTCAAATATTTAATTAAAAGTACTGCATAAATAAAATGATTAAAATTTGCATGCACTAACAATATTCCATAAAATATTCAAAATTCCCAACCACTGAAAAATAATATAAAATGTAGCATGCTGACATAAATAAACATGCACGTGGCTCAGACATCTATCACGGTCACGGGGTCACTGCATGTCCGCTCATACATCCTCGCCTCCGGTGGGTACAACATCCTCCTCAACATACTCACCTGCACCATACCAGTGTAGTGAGCCTAGAGGCCCAACATGCTAATATAACAAGGGTTTAAAATAATTTAAAACAATTAAATACTAATACATACATATACATGAATGAGCATGCTTAAAAATTACATAACATAACTTAACTTAAATAAACTTAAATAACATAATACATAACATTGTTGAGCAATTAATTTTTCTAACATCGCATGGTTGTATCCGTAGTGTAACCTTAAATCATACATTAAATACTGATCAGCGTGGAAACCAACGTATGTGGCGGTGACGAATCACCTCTTAAATTGGCAGTAGACTGCCCTTCAATAGGTCACATATGGGGACGAATCCCCCTTAAATTGTCACACTACTTCAACTTCCAACATAAAATATTTTATTACTGCTCAACCTTTAAAAATTAAATTATGCATAAAATTATTTCATGAATGCATGTACTTAAATAAAAATGTGTGTCCTTCATATATATTTAATTTAATTTCTTACTAATATATAAATATTAAAATAACTTCAATGCATAAAAATAATTAAATATATATTCAGGACACATGCAAATTTCTCATGGATTGTACTGGACTGCTGGCCCTAACACTCAAGCACATTTACTTAAATCTGGCCCATTAACATACTTAAGCCCAATAAAATTGATCTAAGCCCAATTAAATAATTAAAGCCCATAAATAACCAATTCTGGCCCAATGGGCCCAAAAGCCCAAAGACTGGCCCAATAATTTTCACGGGCCCTAAAGCCATAAAAATTATTGGACTCATTTAATTAAATTAATTAAGCCCAAATAAATTATCTTAGCCCAAAATAATTAAATGGAGCCCAATAAAATTTTAAGATTTAATTAGGCCCATTAAACCCTTAATTAAACTTAAAAACTTAAAAATAAAAATACCCGAGCCCAACTAACCTAACCCGAACCCGGACCCAACTAACTTGACCCACTTACTTCCAGATCCGACCCGGACCCAAGACCCGACCCGGAAACAACCTGGAGCCCTAAACCCGATCACCCTATGCTCTAATCTGCTGCGGCCGTGAGCAGCAGCCACTCCTTGGCTGCTGCCGCCTGCTTCGGCCGCCACTGGCCGGAGCGCCGCCGCCCAGACGTAGCCCACGTCTGGGCGGTCCTAACCTGCCCCTAGACCCAACCCCATGCAGCCCAAGCCACTGAACCCGAAGCCTCTTCCAACAGCCCTAACCTGCGCAGCCCAAGAGCCGAAACTGCCTCCAGCCCTCTCCTGGCTATTTTGGCTTGGTCTCTTCGAGACACCCAGATTCAAGCCACCCTCACCTAGCCTATGAACCCCTGGACAGCAGCTGGACGCCCCATGGTTGAAGAAAACGTGAGCAAGATGGAATGAATACATAAACAAAGTGCATAACAATCAAAAGCCAACATTTTTCTGAAAATTTCTTAAACCTTTCGGTGTATACATGACACACACATACTGATATCTGATAGGTACAAAACATAGGGAAGAATTCATGCCTTTCACCGTAGACGAAGAGAAAAAACCGAAAGTGAGACGATTCCGGGACGACGGGGCGACGACGATGAACTTTGGACCTTCAAGACCGAGGCTATGGAGTTTTCTTGGGGATGACTGGCCGAAGAAGAGGATGAATAGGGAATGGGTGTCGGCTGCTGCTTGAAGACGTGGGCTTGGGTTTGGGTAGATTAGGTTTTTAAAATAATTAAAATTAGGTAAATAGATAATATAATTAATTAGGTTAGTAATATACAAAATAATATAATTTAAACTCCACCTAAAAAGATTTAAATCTGATATTAAATCATAAATCCCGAAATATTAAATTAGGGAATTTTTAAAGATAATTAAAAATCAATATTTTGGCTTATTTTGAATAAAAACAGGCTCCTAAAATTATATAAAATTAAATACTAAAAATAGTGAGGTATTAAAACTCAAAATAATATTTTTGGGCTCTTAAAAGGCTCATGAAATAAATTGGATAGAAAGTTGTCATCTCGTCCGTCCACGGTCCCGTCAACGCGATAAAATAATTAAAATACTATAAATCATAAAAATCACTAATTATGGGTTAAATGCTTAAAAATAAATTAAATCATGCACAAATAATTCACATAATTATTTAACCCATAAATCATAAATTTAAATAATTAAATACCCTAATTATGCATGCGGATTTACGTATTTAAAAATACTGGGTGTTACAATTCTCCCCCCCTTAAATTGAATTTCGTGCTCGAAATTAAAGTACTTACCCGAACAACTCCCGGTAGCGAGTCCTCATGTCTGCCTCGGTCTCCCAAGTAGCTTCCTCCTCCGAGTGATTCAGCCACTGGACTCTGACCATCGGTATGACCCGCGTCCTAAGCCTCCACTCCTCCCTTGCCAAGATCCGTACTGGCCTCTCCTCATACACTAGATCTGGTGGCAACTGTAAGGGCTCGAAATCCAACACATGCGATGGGTTAGAGACATATCTCCGAAGCATGGATACATGGAAAACGTTGTGCACTGCCGCTAGCCCTGGTGGTAGAGCTAAACGGTAGGCCAACGTGCCAACTCTCTCCAAGATCTCGAATGGCCCTATATACCTCGGATTAAGCTTGCCTCTCCGGCCAAAACGCACTACTCCCTTCATAGGTGACACCTTCAGGAATACGTGATCACCTACAGTGAACTCCAAATCTCGACGTCTGGCATCTGCATAACTCTTCTGCCAACTCTGAGCAGTCCTCATCCGATCTCGAATCTGAGTCACTATGTCAGCTGTTTGCTGCACAATCTCAGGACCCAGCAAAATCCGCTCACCAACCTCATCCCAATGCACAGGAGATATACATCTCCTCCCATACAATGCTGCATAAGGAGCCATACCTATAGACGACTGAAAACTGTTGTTATAGATAAACTCCACTAATGGCAGTCTAGTCTCCCAAGAGCCCCAAAAATCAATGACACAAGCTCTCAGAAGATCCTCGAGAACCTGGATCACCCTCTCAGACTGACCATATGTCTGGGGATGAAATGCTGTACTGAACAAAAGCCTCGTCCCCAAAGCTGTGTGCAGACTCTTCCAAAATGCAGATGTGAATCTCGGATCTCTGTCTGACACAATAGACACTGGTATGCCATGCAGTCTAACAATCTCTCTGATGTAAAGCTCTGCATACTGTGTCAAAGTATAAGTAGTCCTCACCGGCAAGAAATGAGCTGACTTGGTGAGTCTATCCACAATCACCCAAATCGCTGTGCAACCTCTGGCACTCCTCGGTAAGCCAACCACAAAGTCCATCGTAATATTCTCCCATTTCCATTCCGGAATAGGAAGAGGTCTAAGAAGTCCTGCTGGACGCTGATGCTCTGCCTTGACTTGCTGACAAGTCAAGCACTCTGACACCACTCTCCCGATGTCACTCTTCATCCCGGGCCACCAATACAATAGCTGCAAATCTTTGTACATCTTCGTACTTCCGGGGTGAATGGAGTACGGAGATGTGTGAGCCTCTGCTAAAATCTCAGCTCTCAACTGATCGACGTTCGGTACCCATATCCTACCACGGTACTGAACGATATCATCCTCCACTGTATACAAGAGATTACCTCTAGCCTCATCTCTCTGTCTCCATCGCTGCAACTCCTCATCAGTAGACTGTCCCTCCCTAATCCGATCTCGCAGAACTGGCTGCACCGTCAACACTGACAATCTCGGTGCACGACCATTCGGATAACACTCCAAGCCAAATCTCTGAATCTCGCTCTGTAGTGGTAACTGTACGGTCAAACATGATACCACTGACGACTTCCGACTCAAAGCATCGGCCACTACATTAGCTTTACCCGGATGGTAGCTAATGTCACAATCATAGTCCTTCACCAACTCCAACCATCTGCGCTGTCTCATGTTCAACTCCTTCTGTGTGAAGAAGTACTTGAGACTCTTGTGGTCTGTAAAAATCTTGCACTTCTCGCCATACAGATAGTGCCTCCAGATTTTCAAAGCGAAAACCACTGCTGCCAACTCCAAGTCATGCGTCGGATAATTCTGCTCATGAATCTTCAGCTGTCTCGACGCATACGCAATAACCTTACCACACTGCATAAGCACTGCGCCTAAACCTAGTTTAGACGCGTCGGTGTACACCACTAACTCCTCGTGTGGTACTGTCATCGCTAACACTGGTGCAGTAGTGAGTGCTTCCTTTAGCTGATCGAAACTCCTCTGACAGTCTGAACTCCAGATAAACTTCGCATTCTTCTTGGTCAAGAAAGTCAAGGGTACTGCAATAGAGGAAAAACCCTTGATAAACTTCCTATAATATCCTGCCAAACCCAAGAAACTGCGAATCTCTGAAGCATTCTTCGGAATACCCCAATTCTGCACTGCCTCAACCTTAGACTGATCAACTGCAATCTCATCCCTCGAAATAATATGGCCAAGAAATGCCACCTGCTCAAGCCAAAACTCGCACTTGCTAAACTTGGCATACAACCGAAGATCCCTCAAAGTCTGCAAGGCCGTCTGAAGATGTTGTCTATGCTCCTCGATGCTCTTAGAATAGATCAAAATATCATCAATAAAGACTATGATGAACTGATCTAAATACGGCTGAAAGACTCGGTTCATGAGATCCATGAAAACCGCTGGAGCATTGGTCATCCCAAATGGCATCACTAAGAACTCGTAATGCCCATATCGTGTTCTGAAAGCAGTCTTGGACACATCTGCATCTCTGACACGCAACTGATGATACCCAGATCGCAGATCGATCTTGGAAAACACTGAAGCTCCCTGCAACTGGTCAAATAAATCCTCTATCCTCGGCAGTGGATACTTATTCTTCACTGTAACCCTGTTTAGCTCTCGGTAATCGATGCACAGTCTCATACTGCCATCCTTCTTCTTCACAAACAGCACCGGAGCTCCCCATGGAGAAAAGCTAGGACGAACAAAGCCTTTCTCTAAAAGCTCCTGAATCTGCTCCTTCAACTCTTTCATCTCAGTAGGAGCAAGTCTGTACGGTGCCTTAGAGATAGGCACAGTGTCTGGCACTAACTCGATGCTGAATTCCACATCTCTCACTGGTGGAATTCTTGCAACATCCTCCGGAAAGACATCCGGAAAGTCACGAACTACCTCTATATCTGATAAAGATCTGCTAGATGGATCTGAGGCCGTGACAATACTGGCTAGAAACCTCTGGCAACCCCGTCTCAACAACTTTCTCGCCTGAATGAGAGATATCACTTGAGGAATATCACTGCTCCGAGATGCCTGGAAAGTGAACGGGTCGCCTACTAAAGGTCTCACTGATACTGATCTCCGACAAAAATCAATCGAAGCTCCATTGACTGTCAACCAGTCCATACCCAAAATAAGATCAAAACCACTCAAAGGCAAAACTACTACATCTGCTCGAATGGAGTGTCCCTGAAGCTCCAACTCCAACTCTCGAATGACCTTCGAGGTAGAAATAATCTGTCCTGACGGCATAGTAACATCATACCCACTGTCAGAACTCTCAGGTGTGATGCCTATCCGCCTGATAAACTCCAGGGAGATAAACGAATGCGTAGCCCCTGAATCTAGCAACGCAAACGTGGAGTTACCTCCTACTAGAATTCTCCCTGCACGCAGAAAATTCCCAACAATTCACACAACTACTAAACTTTTCCCCCAACAAATCACTAATAATCCCATAATTCTAATCACAAGTAGAAACATGCTTTTTAATCTAACATGCAGTTAAATAACCCAAATAGCAACAATTCCAAAATAAAGACGAAATTTTAACCAAAGGAAAATTATTAAAATGCTAGGAGTAGGATATACCGGTGATCAAAGAGGTGTCTGGATCTACCTCCTCAGCCTGCATCACAAACACTCTCCCAGCAGTGTTCTTCTTCCTCGGGCAGTTAGCAATCTGATGCCCTGGCTCCCTACAATGGTAGCACACTCCCGCTCCCAAAAGACAAGGTCCCGAATGCATCTTCTGACACTTCGGGCAAGTAGGATAAGCTATGGCATTAGGGGCCCCGCCCCTCTGCTGCTGCGGCCTCTGCTGCAGTGGCCTCTGCTGCTGATTCGGGCCCTTAGCCGGCCCTGTATACTGCTTCTTCGCAGGAGGCTGCGAAGATGGTCGCTGGTACCCAGCCTGAAACTGCCTCTTTCCCTGCTGCTCCCTCTGGATCTCTCTCCGACCCTCCTCGAAACGCAAGGCTCTACTGACTGCAGACTCATAAGTAAGGACGGCTGCCATACGAACATCATGCCTGATATCAGCCTTCAGGCCCTCCACAAACTGCCTCAACTTCTCCTGCGGACTATCAGCAATCAAGGGCACAAAGTGACAGCCCCTCTCGAACAGTCTCACATACTCAACCACGGCCTTGTCCCCCTGACGGAGACTCATAAACTCACGGATCATGCGACTGCGCACATCCTCAGTAAAGTACTTGGCGTAGAAGATACGCCTAAACTCTGCCCAGGTCAGTGTAGGAAGGTGAACTCCCCTGGCTGCACCCTCCCACCAGAGCGCTGCATCACCCCGCAGCATGTACGTCGCACAGTTCACCCTGTCGGTGTCTGTGATCCCCATATAAGCAAAGATGAACTCCAGAGAGCGAATCCATCCCTCCGCCACCAAAGGATCGGTGGTACAAACAAACTCCTTGGGTCCCTTCTTCCGGAACCTCTCAGCAACGTCCTCCTCGTGGGACAACCTGGGACGAGTAGCCTGCTGCTCTAACAGAGCAGTAATCCCTGCCATCATATTTGCATTGGCCTGCTCCAATGCTGCAATAGGGTTCTGCGGAGGTGGAGGTGGAGGTCCCCCACGTCTGTTAACTGGTCTAGGAGGCATTCTGCACCACGACATATTTCTTTACGTAAATCGCCATGCATAACTAAGTGGTTTAAAATTTAATGCTAACTTAAATTCTAAAAATTAAATCATGCTATAAACACTTAAAACTTACAGACCGGTAGCGTGAACTTCTGAGCTCGCATAGCAGTAATGACCCCTCCGAGGACCGTGCTCTGATACCAACTGAAACGACCCTAACTCTATAATTAATAAATAAATATGCGGAAATTTTTTTTTATATATATAGTTACTAAATAAAATATGTACATATATGCCCATACATATATGCACAGAATAAAAAGTTTTAAAATAAATAAATAAATAAATAAACAATTAAATACTTAAATAAAAATGCATTCTTTAAAATAAAATAAATATCTGAGTTAAATATTTAATTAAAAGTACTGCATAAATAAAATGATTAAAATTTTCATGCACTAACAATATTCCATAAAATATTCAAAATTCCCAACCACTGAAAAATAATATAAAATGTAGCATGCTGACATAAATAAACATGCACGTGACTCAGACATCTATCACGGTCACGGGGTCACTACCTGTCCGCTCATACATCCTCGCCTCCGGTGGATACAACATCCTCCTCAACGTACTCACGTGCACCATACCAGTGTAGTGAGCCTAGAGGCCCAACATGCTAACATAACAAGGGTTTAAAATAATTTAAAACAATTAAATACTAATACATATATATACATGAATGAGCATGCTTAAAAATTACATAACATAACTTAACTTAAATAAACTTAAATAACATAATACATAACATTGTTGAGCAATTAATTTTTCTAACATCGCATGGTTGTATCCGTAGTGTAACCTTAAATCATACATTAAATACTGATCAGCGTGGAAACCAACGTACGTGGCGGTGACGAATCACCTCTTAAATTGGCAGTAGACTGCCCTTCAATAGGTCACATATGGGGACGAATCCCCCTTAAATTGTCACACTACTTCAACTTCCAACATAAAATATTTTATTACTGCTCAACCTTTAAAAATTAAATTATGCATAAAATTATTTCATGAATGCATGTACTTAAATAAAAATGTGTGTCCTTCATATATATTTAATTTAATTTCTTACTAATATAAATATTAAAATAACTTCAATGCATAAAAATAATTAAATATATTCAGGACACATGCAAATTTCTCATGGATTGTACTGGACTGCTGGCCCTAACACTCAAGCACATTTACTTAAATCTGGCCCATTAACATACTTAAGCCCAATAAAATTGATCTAAGCCCAATTAAATAATTAAAGCCCATAAATAACCAATTCTGGCCCAATGGGCCCAAAAGCCCAAAGACTGGCCCAATAATTTTCACGGGCCCTAAAGCCATAAAAATTATTGGACTCACTTAATTAAATTAATTAAGCCCAAATAAATTATCTTAGCCCAAAATAATTAAATGGAGCCCAATAAAATTTTAAGATTTAATTAGGCCCATTAAACCCTTAATTAAACTTAAAAACTTAAAAATAAAAATACCCGAGCCCAACTAACCTAACCCAAACCCGGACCCAACTAACTTGACCCACTTACTTCCAGATCCGACCCGGACCCAAGACCCGACCCGGAAACAACCTGGAGCCCTAAACCCGATCACCCTATGCCCTAATCTGCTGCGGCCGTGAGCAGCAGCCACTCCTTGGCTGCTGCCGGCCTGCTTCGGCCGCCCCTGGCCGGAGCGCCGCCGCCCAGACGTAGCCCACGTTTGGGCGGTCCTAACCTGCCCCTAGACCCAACCCCATGCAGCCCAAGCCACTGAACCCAAAGCCTCTTCCAACAGCCCTAACCTGCGCAGCCCAAGAGCCGAAACTGCCTCCAGCCCTCTCCTGGCTATTTTGGCTCGGTCTCTTCGAGACACCCAGATTCAAGCCACCCTCACCTAGCCTATGAACCCCTGGACAGCAGCTGGACGCCCCATGGTTGAAGAAAACGTGAGCAAGATGGAATGAATACATAAACAAAGTGCATAACAATCAAAAGCCAACATTTTTCTGAAAATTTCTTAAACCTTTCGGTGTATACACGACACACACATACTGATATCTGATAGGTACAAAACATAGGGAAGAATTCATGCCTTTCACCGTAGACGAAGAGAAAAAACCGAAAGTGAGACGATTCCGGGACGACGGGGCGACGACGATGAACTTTGGACCTTCAAGACCGAGGCTATGGAGTTTTCTTGGGGATGACTGGCCGAAGAAGAGGATGAATAGGGAATGGGTGTCGGCTGCATCTTGAAGACGTGGGCTTGGGTTTGGGTAGATTAGGTTTTTAAAATAATTAAAATTAGGTAAATAGATAATATAATTAATTAGGTTAGTAATATACAAAATAATATAATTTAAACTCCACCTAAAAAGATTTAAATCTGATATTAAATCATAAATCCCGAAATATTAAATTAGGGAATTTTTAAAGATAATTAAAAATCAATATTTTGGCTTATTTTGAATAAAAACAGGCTCCTAAAATTATATAAAATTAAATACTAAAAATAGTGAGGTATTAAAACTCAAAATATTTTTGGGCTCTTAAAAGGCTCATGAAATAAATTGGATAGAAAGTTGTCATCTCGTCCGTCCACGGTCCCGTCAACGCGATAAAATAATTAAAATACTATAAATCATAAAAATCACTAATTATGGGTTAAATGCTTAAAAATAAATTAAATCATGCACAAATAATTCACATAATTATTTAACCCATAAATCATAAATTTAAATAATTAAATACCCTAATTATGCATGCGGATTTACGTATTTAAAAATACCGGGTGTTACAGTAGCTCAGAAGGCGGCTACCTTCTTTGATGAGGGTTTCAAGGGGTGCTTAGCCCATTTCAGGGCTAATGGGTACTCAGAAGCCGAGCACCCCGCCCTTTTCCTAGATTGTACCAAGGCTCTTGATGACATGCCCGATGAAGACTCGGAGGAGGCCGAGCAAGAGAAGCCAGAAGATCCCGATCAGAGCTCAAAGTCACAGGACGCCCCCGCCCTTTGATTATTTGTATAAATATTGTTTAAAAACATGATCTAAATGGTAGACCCTGCGAGGTCATTGATTTCGGTTGTTGCCCAGGTAGGGCTGATACATTGTTTACTCTTTCACATATGAATGTTTTTGCCCAGTTCAGGTTTATTTAAGAATTTTCCTTTTCTAACATGGTTTTACTGTTATAAATGTGCATGCAAATCCAGCCACAAAATTTATCAAGTATAAATCTTTTAAGGGCCCGACCTACATATATACCCGGAGTGGTTGAATTCCAGTTGAGTCAAACTTTACCGTGTAAATTACTGAAAGCCCGTACTAAATATACCCGGACTGGCTGGATGACAAAACCACACCCTTAAAAATTTTAAGGACTTATCCTATATGCACTCGGACTGGCTGAATCAAGTCATAATTAATCCAGTGTATCCCTAAAACCCAAACTATATGTACCCGGACTGGATGAGTGAGAATTGAATTCCGACCTTCAAGGGTGCCTGGACTAGTTGAATGCAAATTAGTACCTTTTCTAAGCTCTTTAAGCTCTACTGTGACCCTCGAGCTTGAATCATACTATGATTTTCAATTACCCACCAAAATGTGGGTGTTAGTATTGCTAATTACTAATTTTAAGTACCAGACCTGTCTGGGTTTTGAATTCCATTGGTGGGCCACTGAGGTGGACTTTGTGTGCCAGACCTGCCTGGGCTTTTAGTTCCACTGTTGTGGTCCATGAGTGCCACTGAGGTGGACTTTGAGTGCCAGACTTGCCTGGACTTTTAATTCCACTGATGTGGTCCTTGCGTGCCACTGAAGTGGACTTTGAGTGCCAGACCTGCCTGGGCTTTTAGTTCCACTGATGTGGTCCTTGCGTGCCACTGAAGTGGACTTTGAGTGCCAGACCTGCCTGGGCTTTTAGTTCCACTGATGTGGTCCTTGCGTGCCACTGAAGTGGACTTTGAGTGCCAGACCTGCCTGGGCTTTTAGTTCCACTGATGTGGTCCTTGCGTGCCACTGAAGTGGACTTTGAGTGCCAGACCTGCCTGGGCTTTTAGTTCCACTAATGTGGTCCTTGCATGCCACTGAAGTGGACTTTGAGTGCCAGACCTGCCTGGGCTTTTAGTTCCACTGATGTGGTCCTTGCGTGCCACTGAAGTGGACTTTGAGTGCCAGACCTGCCTGAACTTTTAATTCCACTGATGTGGTCCTTGCGTGCCACTGAAGTGGACTTTGAGTGCCAGACCTGCCTGGGCTTTTAGTTCCACTAATGTGGTCCTTGCGTGCCACTGAAGTGGACTTTGAGTGCCAGACCTGCGTTCCACTGATGTGGTCCTTGCGTGCCACTGAAGTGGACTTTGAGTGTCAGACCTGCCTGGGCTTTGTAAAGAATGTCTAAAAGTACTAATGCGTTATATAAGAAAAATTGGCTCCTACTGCGCGATTGTTTTTTTTTTAAAAAAACAAAATTGACACAAAACAAGACTGACCCTGAGATAAATAAAAATAGGACTGACTTTCATAAAAAAAAAGAAAAAAAACCCACTGGTTAAGGACCAGCTTGATGAGTTATAGATACTGTGGTGAAACTCGGGCTGGCCTGCTTAGGGATAGTATTTTTTCAAGTGCTGAGCATTCCAGGGCCTTTTACCCTTCTTGCCTTGGGCATCTTCCAGATAATATGCCGCAATTCCAGCTTTTCCTATTACTTTGAATGGGCCTTCATACTTGGCCTCCAGCTTTCCTCTTTCCCCTGGATGTTGTATCTTGCGCATAACCAGATCTCCTTCCTGAAAAACTTTAGGGTATACTCTTTTGTTGTAAGCCTGGGTCATTCGTTTACGATAGGCTGCGAGCCTAAGTGCTGCTCGGGACCTGTGTTCTTCGAGTAAGTCCAAATCCATTGCTCGTAGTGCTTGATTGTTTGCCCCATACGCCATTATCCTCGCACTCTCTTGTCCAATTTCTGCCGGGAGAACTGCTTCCATCCCATACACCATACTGAAAGGAGTTTCACCTGTACCAGATCGAGTTGTAGTTCGATAGGACCATAATACAGAAGGGAGTTCGTCTGCCCATTTTCCCTTAGCTGCATCTAGTCGTGTTTTGAGAGCTTGGACAATCGTCCTGTTGGTAACCTCAACCTGTCCATTCCCTTGAGGGTATGCAACAGAGGTGAAAACTTGTTCAATCTTCATCTCTTGACACCATGCTCGAACTTTGGAGCCACAGAACTGCCTCCCATTGTCCGAGGCCAACCTGCGAGGGATTCCGAAACGGGCCAAGTGGTCAGCCTTGATGTTCTCTGTTCGGGGAATTAGCTCTAATTTCAGATCTGTGAATCCTTCTTTGGCCTTGTCCAATGCATTGGCATATTTTCTCATTTTATCATCTTTGACTTCAAACTTTCCATTGCCTTGTTGAATAGCTAATTGGGAATCGGAATATAGGATAGCTCGGGAAACCCCCAAATTCCGCGCTGCCTTAAGGCCGAGTAACAAGGCCTCGTATTCTGCTTCATTATTGGAGGCTCTGAAGTCTAGTCTGATTGAAATTTTAGTCTCTTCACCCCAAGGTAAGATTATTACAATTCCTGCTCCGCTCCCGGACTTGCATGATGACCCATCTACAAAGATCTTCCATAGTTCTTCTTGTTCGAGCTGAATTGTTTCTTCCAAGAAATCAGCTAGGGCTTGGGCTTTTATAGCTGTTCGAGCTTCATATTTGATATCGTACTCACTCAATTCTGTGATCCATCTAACCAGTCTACCCGATACATCCGGGTTAGCCGCGATCTTT
Organism: Henckelia pumila; assembly: GCF_033568475.1. NCBI lineage: Eukaryota > Viridiplantae > Streptophyta > Magnoliopsida > Lamiales > Gesneriaceae > Henckelia > Henckelia pumila. Next base: position 85,583,372 of record NC_133120.1, read on the forward strand.
CCCAAAGCACTATTGGTGAGTACAGTGATAGGATGTGAGAGAAAATAAGGCCTTAATTTTCTTGCTGTGATGATCAAAGCTAGAGCAAGCTTTTCCTGAGTCAGGTAATTGAGCTCGGGTCCCCTCAGGGCGTGACTGACAAAATATACGGGCCGATGATTTATTCCGTCCTTTTTGACAAGGACCGAACTGACTGCTCGGGGTGTAACTGCCAAATATAAGAACAATTCTTCCCCTTGGGTAGGTTTATTTAATACGGGTAATTGTTTTAAGTAAGCCTTCAAGTCTTGGAATGCTTTCTCACTTTCTTCATTCCATTCAAAATTCTTCGTTTTCCTTAATGCTTTAAAGAAAGGGAGGCTTTTATCTGTCGATCTGCTTATAAATCGGGCCAGTGCTGTAATTCTTCCCGTTAATCTCTGTACTTCCTGTATATTCTTAGGGGAGCTCATAGAAATGATAGCTTGAACTTTTTCAGGATTAGCTTCTATTCCCCTTTGCGTGACCATATAACCCAAAAACTTTCCAGCTCGGACTCCGAAAGTACACTTGTTAGGGTTTAGCTTAAGCTTGTAGCGCTTCAGGGTCTGAAAGGTTTGAGTTAAGTCAGTAATAAACTGGTCCGTAGTTCGGGTCTTGACCAGAATATCATCTACATAGACTTCGATATTCTTCCCAATTTGCTGCTCGAATACTTTATCCATCAGCCTTTGATATGTAGCCCCAGCATTTTTGAGCCCAAATGGCATAACTACGTAACAATATGTTCCTGTTGACGTCACAAAACTTACTTTATCCTTGTCCTCTCTGGCTAATGGGATTTGATGATATCCTTGATAGGCGTCCAAGAAACAGAGCAGCTCGTGTCCTGCTATCGAATCGACAAGTTGATCAATTCTGGGTAACGGATAACAGTCCTTTGGACAAGCCTTGTTTAGATCCCGAAAATCCACGCACATGCGCCATTTGCCTGAGGACTTTGGCACCAGCACTATATTAGACAGCCAGGTCGGGAAGTAGATTTCCTCAATGTGTCCCGCTCTGAGTAATTCGTCCACTTGTTCCTTTATAACCGCATCCTTTTTGGGACCGAAGTGCCTTTTCTTTTGGATAATAGGGCGACAACTCTTTATTATATTGAGTTTGTGCTTTGCTACTTCCCGATGTACCCCTGTCAGGTCGGAAACCGACCATGCAAAAACATCCTTATATTTTTTCAAGCATTCCAGTAGCGGTTGCTTCAACCGTGTTTCAAGGGTGTGAGCAATTTTCACCACCCCAGAGGGAGGTGATATCATGATTTCCTCAATTTCTTCTTCAGTGGTGACAGATGTATCCTCTATCAAGTTGACTTTTTCCATCACAGAAAGTCCAGGTCTGCCAACATTATCAGTCCTGGCAACCTTTTGCTCTATTCTGACCTCCTCTACATAACATTTGCGAGCTATGATTTGGTCCCCTTCTACCTCACCAACCTCATTTCCCACCGGGAATTTTATTTTCTGATGCAGGGCTGATGCCACTGCCATGAAAGTGGTCATAGCAGGTCTGCCTAGTATGGCATTGTAGGCAGACGGAGCGTCAACAATAATGAAACTCACAATCCTGGTTTTGCGGATGCTGCTTTTACCCAGAGTTAAGGGTAAATGCACTAACCCCACAGGTCGGATGGCATGACCTGTGAAACCAAAGAGTGATGTTACGACTGGTTCTATCTTGTATTGCCCCAAATCCATTTGACTTATTGCTTCCTGAAATAGAACGTTGGCAGAGCTGCCTGAATCCACAAATATCCGGGCTACATCATAATTTGCGATCATAGCTCTTATTACTAGTGCGTCATTATGGTTGCTAGCCACCCCTTTCATATCTTCCGGTCCAAAAGAGAGGGTTGGGCCAGTATGGACAATCTGATTATCGATCTCCATATTCATTAACTTTCTGCTGCTAAACTTCCTGGCTCGGTTGGAATCACCATCAGTAGGACCTCCAGAAATCATGTTGATAATTCCTCGAGCGGGCGGGGCTGGTCTCTGATGAGCTCGGTCATCCCTGGGCTGTTCTTGATTGGGTTGGTTGAAATCTTCATGGGGAGGAGCAGTCCGGGCTCTTTGTCTTGACCTTCCTCCCTGTCCCCTGTTCGGGCGATACCTTTCCTGCCGAGTCAATATGTTTTTTAATTCAGAGTGTTGCTGTATTATTCTTTCAATTTCTTGATCTAATTGACGACAGTCCTATGTCGTATGCCCATACTCATTGTGAAAGTGACAATATTTATCTGATTCCCTATTACGAGGTCCCTTCTCAGCCCAGGGAGGCCTCTGCGTGAGTTTACGATCGTCACAAATTTGTAAAGCTCGTACTTTGTTCATGCGTAAAGGGGTGAGAGAAGTGAACTCTCCCAACAAAATGGGCCGGAATGGCTGTCCCATTCCCGAATTATTGTTAGGAACCCTATTACCCTTTGGACTTTTTGGTCGTTCCCTCTTCACAGCAGTTCTAGAAACCTGTATTTCTTCCATGTTGACATATTTCTCCGCTCGGGCGAGTAGTTACTCGTATGTTTCCGCTGGTCTTTTTATTAGGGATTTGAGGCACTGATAAGCAGATCTGGTGTCGCTGTGGGTACCTCAAGAGCCAAGGCACTAAACCTGCGGATATATGCTCTCAAATTTTCATGCTCCCTTTGCTTGATTGCGAAGAGACTGAAAGTAGTAGTAGGATGTTTTTTGCTACTGGCGAAGTGGTGCACGAAGGATTTGCTAAAATCCTTGAATTCCTTGATCTCTCCGGAGTGTAACATATTGAACCATTGCTGGGCTGGTCCTATGAGAGTAGTAAGAAAAGCCCGACACTTAATCTGATCAGAATATTTATGCAACAGAGCTGCATTCTCGAAGCGCGCTAAATGGTCTTCAGGATCTCCTTTGCCATCATATTATCCAACATGAGGCAATTTGAACTGCTTGGGGAGGTCGGCGTCCAATATCTCCTGAGTAAAAGGAATGTTTCTGGTTGTGGTAGCTAGGTACCCGGCCTGCTTCTTCCTTAACTGCTCTATCTCCTCCTTCAACTTTTTGATCTCCTCGAGGTGGGCATTATGATCGAGGTGCGAAGGATTGGCCTCATCCCTTTCCGCCAAAGCCCTTTGAACAGCCTGAGTTACTAACTCCTCTAAATTTGGGTGATTTCCATTCTGATTAGCCATCGAAACTCTTTTTCTTCAAATTCCCACGGACGGCGCCAATTGATGATGTCGAAATTTTACCTCGGGTTCGGTCTGGTAGAATGGATCCTCCAAATCCTTTAGAAAGTAGGTCGGGTCGGGTATGGCGGAACTGCACAAGCAACAGCTAGGTCAAAGGGACGCCGAAAGTGTTTTCGGCGTGACCCCTCCGATGCCTAAGTCAGTGTCTTGAAGGCAGAGGGTATGATTAATGCGAAAACTGAGAGATATGAATGCGTGAATGTAAAAGTGAGTAATGAATAATGAATACAACCATAACAATACCTGTATTTATAGGAGAAAATAGAATAATTTACCTAGTCGAATTATAACATATCCTGGACTAGGACTCTTCATCCATTGGATCTTTCTTAAGTTTATCTCTATCTTGTGAATATTTGAGAAGATCCATACTTATCTCACATATATCAGAGTCTCACTTGAATTATAGAAAAGATGCGTGCGGCATACTAGGCCCAGCCCTGGTCGGCCCATAAAATACCAGTCCTGGTCATATCCAGTAGACCCATTATAAACGGGCTCGGGTTGAAATATTTTCTCGGGGTAACATATTATATTAGCAAGTTATATAAATTAGAGATGTTAAAATGAGATATTGGAACGGGTCGACCTACAATCTTTCAGAATCCATCATTAGGTGGGGGCGGAGTTGGCCAGCCTACCTTTTAGGTGGGTTGAAACACCAACTCAACTCATTTATTTTGGTTTGACCGATCAAATCAGCGGCCCACGTGTAATTTGGCGGATTGTGGCGGGTCAACTCGCAACCCGCCACAACCTACCATTAGGCGAGGCGGGTTGAGAAAACATCAACTCAAACCACTTATTTAGGTGTTGGGACAGATCAACCCGATAAACTCAGCCCATTTTGACACCCCTAACTTTAATGGACCATGCTATTGCTTGCGAGGATCAAAACACGGTTATATTTAAAATTTTTAATTTAAAAGGCTTGCATAATTTTTTGTTTTAAATAAAAATCCTAACAAAGTAAACAAAAATGTAAAAGTCTTACGACTTTATTTTATTATATTATATTAAATTTTTGTTTTCATAATATAATATCAAATAAATATGTCAAAAGAGATCGATTTAGAATGCGGCATCAATTTGCAGTAGGAAATGGCTAGCTAGGGGGTCGCCTGATATCCGTAAATGTGGACTTCATTTTTTCAACTGTTTCAATATATTTTAATAAAAATAATAATAAAAGCTTAAAAAGTGTGAAATAAATATGATTAATCAACTGTTTGGATTTGAGTAGATTTGATTTCAATGCGTTTGGTTAAAAAACATGCCTTATGTTAACATTTTTTTGACTTCAAATTCAAACTTAATTTTCCTCAATCTATAGTCATTTAAATAATTATATCGATTTAAAATCCTCTCACATTTCCAAATCCATCAATCCAAATATTGTAAACTTTATTATATAGTTATATGATCAAAGAGATCTCGTGGTAGTACCATAGTGGCGGCCATCAATAAAATAAGTAATTGCTAATTAAAAAGTGATCATTGAATTGTGATTACATAAATAATATGATTGATTACAAAAACATCACTACTTATTTTTCTAACTTTATAGAAGGAGGATCGAGTAGTAATACTATATATAGATATATCATATACGTAAGTGAAGAAGGCTCAAATTACAAATAGAATCTCATTCCATCTTCCACTTTTTGACTTGGCCGGTTATGTTTGAGATAGAATTTATCTGCTACGTATCGAAGTTTTCGCATATGATTTCGGTATGTTTAGATAAGTACTGGAAAAAAAGATTTAGAGATTATTTTGGAGAGTTTTTTATGTAGTAATCCAGAAACCATTTTAATATGATAATCATGATTAAAGGTTAGTTTTTAATCAATTCAAGGGCTTAATTGAGCTTCGAAAACAAGAAATTGGACTTCCAAGCATGGACAGGATCGGAAGCTCCGAACCCTACAGATCGAAAGCACCGAAAAGAGCTTGTTTACTTCGAAACTAAGGCAGGATCTGAAGCTCCGATCTAGGATCGGAAGTTCCGATCTCCAGCTGCCAGCAATGCTCGATGACTCAGCCACGAATTTTGACAAATGTCGGACATAGAGCAGATCGGAAGCTCCGATCGCTGGATCGGAAGTTCGGATCCCGACGTGTCACACATGCACTCATCGAGCAGGATCGGAAGCTCCGTTCTCGAAATCGAAAGTTCTGATCGTGGCCGTTCCTTGGCCTATAAATAGGGGTCTCCGAAGTTCATTTTTTATACAAATTCCCGATTTTCCTTCTTCGGTTATATATAGTGTGAGATATACACTTGAGGGCCCTATCAGATTATAAAGAGGTTCTGGAATAACAAGGTGTTGTTATAGTCCTCCAGAGCTAGCGACATCAATGGGCTAACTACGGACGAATGTATGGTCCGAGAATCATATTAGGTTTTTGGAGTATTTATTAGCTTAGTTAAGGATTACAGAACTTGTGTAGTGATACGGTGAACTTTTGAGTATAGGCTTGGAACATAGGTCCTACTAGACTCGAACTAGCTTAGAGGTACGTATACATTGACAGAGATTTTCAGCGACTATACATGTATATATGTTGCATTTACTTGGCATTATTATGTGGCATGATATATGTTTTACCGCTTTCTATATTCATATGTCATGTGCACGTACTCGTTGAGCATATACCTTGTTATAGCTTGACTATAGAGCCGCTCAGCCTATACCTGTATATATATATATTTTGTCACTAGGAGTACCGCGACGGCGGGGACATGTATGCCTGGTTGCTCCGGTGTACTAGACGAGTGTGGTTGTACCCAGAGGTTGATCCGCGAGGTTGCAGCACTCATCTGGCTCTTGTACTGAGCATGATTTATCAGATGACCCGTTACCAGTAATCACAAATGCATGCATCATATACATATTGACGAGTTATTACCCAATTTGTCTTTCTTCCGGACCCAAGCCCAGTAACTCAATCCACTTGGATCTCATATTATTTATTGGGATACTTTATCAAGGCCCATAAATTTCTAAAAGCCCATAAGAGGCTCAAGCCAATTAAACTCTCCGACTATCTATAAATAGTTCAAGTCCTCTCATTATTAAGGTACGCACTCTATAGTCGCATGCTCTAGTTCTCTAAAACTTTTATTGGACAAATACTGACATGAGCGTCGGAGTGTCTTCGCCGGGTAACCCCCGGCGCAACTCACTTTGCTTTGTGATGCAGGTAACTTCCCATGAAGTTCGTACTTTGGAACAGTTCAAGTATTGATCTGGCTATCTAAATCTTCACAAGTCACCCAGATTTTCTCTAATCGGGTAATATCAATTTTTTGTTACATCACATACGTTTACTCATATTTATGTACTGGACGTTAGTCGCTTACGTCCTAGTTATTATCTTGGATACCCCATTTCACGGCACAGGTCGCATGATGGATGGAGCTGGGAGTTCGAGGCAGGACTAGGGAACATGAGCCATGGAAGGATATTTTATACAGCAGAATTCGATATAGCTGTATAATATTTTTGACAGTTTTATTTAAGTTATTTCGATTTGGTGTATTGATAAGTGCATTTTGTATGCATTAGTTTGTGATATTTTTATATATATTTTTGTGTGCATTCATTTTGATTTTATGTGTTTTTATGTGTTTTAGTTCATGTGTGTGTATTTCACTCTCCCGGTTAATTTTGTAGAAAAATGGATTTTTGAAGAGTGAATTACGGAGCAGCCTTGATCGAAAAATCATATTTAATTTTAGAGAGATCCAAATCCAATCTCCACCGTTCAGAAATTCATGATGTTTTAAAGCTGCTGTCCAAATTTCAGCTCGATCCGACGGCTAGAAATCAAGATATGAATTTTTCAAAATTGTCGCGCGGTGCAGAAAAATTTGCTCGCTCGAGCGAGAGTTTATGCTCACTCGAGCGAGCGAGACGTCCAAAAAAGCATCCGAGACAGAATGTTGCTTGCTCGAGCAAGAGGATATGCTCGCTCGAGCGAGCAAGATGTGGAAAATCACCTTCGGGCAGAAGATGGCTCGCTAGAGCGAGACCCTATGCTCGCTCGAGCGAGATACGCGTGCAGAGTTTTTTAAAAAGAAAATTCTTGCTCGGGAAGGATACTAACTTTTGAAGACCCTTGGACATATAAATACCAATCTAATCATCAGAATAAGGGTTTCAGTTCCAGATTTTCAGAGGCGGCTACAGGCTACACGCTTGGGAGAAGATTTCTTATTTTTTCTTTTATTTTATTTTTACTTTTCAGGATTAAATACCTTGTTTGATCATGAATTTATTTATTGAGTAGTTTTCTCTTTCGATCAAGGTCACGTGATTGGGCCAGACAATTTATGTATAAAACTCGTTTGTTTATTTGAGATTTTTAGACTTGATTTGATTTTATTGATTATCGAATTTATATTTGTCTTACAAATTTCTTGGCCATTTATTTGTTTGCTTGTTAATCGATTCCAAGTCGACAGAGGAGGTCTCGAATTCGATCACTTTGATAGTCAACATAGTGTAAAACTGAATAGAAATAGAATTCGGTTTCATTATGTGGTTTGAGTGTAAACCGAATTTTCACAGTTATTCATGCATTCAAGTTTGATTAGAATTACGAAAGATTAGTTCATCAATATTTGAATAGGTTTGATTGTTCTAGAAATAGTCCTTCGAACAAATTAGGAAAATTCTCGTGAATTAAGATTAAGTCTGATGTCTTAGATCGACTGCTTGTTACATGAATTGTCTGGTACCTACGTGAGTCATTGATCGAATTTTTACCAAATTTGAGTTAAATCCAAATTTTCCAGCTCCGTTTTAGTTTATTTAATTTTATTTGCAATTTTATTTGTTAGTTAAAAATCTGAAATCATCCTTTTAATTAGGCTAGATTAGGTAGAAATAAATATATTTTGGTAATCATTTTTATACAGTCTCTATGGGTTCGACACTTGGACTTTTGTCCACTATATTATTACTTGACCTGGTACGCTTGCCAGTTGAATTTATTCACACCGATTAACGCGGTCATGTATCACTACTGAGTTAAGCTTTATACTAAGTTGATATATAAATTATGGTTTTCCGTATGTTTACTTTGTTAAGTGATTATATTTTAATTAAGATTAATGCATGTCATAGTTGCCAGTTAGTAGGTGATTCAATGCATTGCCACTCAATGTTGTAAATGGTGGGAGGCGGTGGCGGTGGCGGTGGCGGGGTGCTCAGTGACCGCCTACTGCCTCGGCCGCCTAGGCAGTGCCTAGGCGGTTGAATTTTTTTAGCTATATTTTATATGTAAATTATATAATATATATAATCATGCAATGTAATTACAAATAGTCATAATTTTTTATGTAATATATGTAATTAAACCAAAATTAAATAAAAAAGAGAGTGAGGGGTGTTACTAGGGGTGTAAACGAACCGAGCAACTCGTGAGTAGCTCGGTCAAAGCTCGACTCGAGCTTGATTTGACTGAGCTCGAGCTCGAGTAGCTCGAGCATACAATTGTTTGACTTTGATTGGTTTTAAAAATTATTTAACTTTGATAGTTGACTGAGATTTTAAAATCATTCACCATCTCGGCTGCCTCGCCCGCTTTATTGCCCGCCTCGCTCGTCGAATGGCCTCAGACCGCCTACTGAGACCGCCTTAGATAAAGACGGGGCGGTCGAGGGCCCCCTACCGCCTGGCTAGGTGTTGCCTAGGATGCCGCATCGACCGTCATTTAGAACACTGGGGTCACTACATTTTACTTATCTAAAAGTTATTTTAATAGAGATTATTTTGAAGTTGGTGAGAAGCTAAAATAAGGAATGTTTGAAAATAGAATTTGAAAGCTAATACAAGCTAAAGCTTACTATTTGGAGAATAATTGCTTTCAATTTTAATTTTTTAACAAAATAACAATCATATCCTTATTTTATTATTTAATTTTTGAAGCTGAGTTTATATATTATTTTGCATTATGAATTTTGTATCAAAAATATTTAATTTTTTATAAGATGAATACTTGAAAAAATAGGTAAGATTAATATAAATAAAAATATAAAAAATGAAAATTTTGTATAAATATGCAAGATATGTACAAAAATGTATTAAAAGACAATATAAATATATATATATATATATATAATTAAATAAATAATTGTAATAATATATAAAATTATAAAAAATATTTTTAAAAAAATCTTGTAACAACAATGTAAAATTAATAAATATTTTTTAAAAAAAAATATTTGTAATAATAATGTAAAATTAAAAAATATTTAAAAATAATAATAAAAGCATATATAATATGATAAGTTTATTAAGGACATATATGTCAACATATAATTTTATATCTTAAAAAAAATAAAAGAAAAAAAATCAAATTTTTGCTTTTTTCTTTTGAGGTAAAGTTTTAGAAACTAAAACAGAATTTAACATTTACAAATACTCAAAAGTACTTCTATATAACTAGAAGTTAAGAAGCACTTTGTAGAAAATTTAACAAACACTCTCTTAGTGTTTTATAAGTTGAAAAAATTTAAAGTATATGTTTGAACAAGATCTTAACTTTTTAAAAAAATTTGAAAAATACTTTTAAGAAATTGTGATTTTATTAAAGAACGAATAACTCATATTTTTTGATATTTTTAGAATTGAATACAATGATTATTATTAAAAACAAAACGTACTAATTTTCAGGTTTAGAAACATTTTTTTATAGAATAGTAGTCCACATACATATTTATTTTTAAAATAATTTATAATTTTTTTTAAAAAAATTTACAAGTATTTATAAACATTTAGATTTTACAGCTTGATCTGACTTGGATCCCTAGCTAGCAAGATCATGTTCATATGTAGCATATGTTTTTTCAACTAACATGATTTAATAATTCATAATTTCCATCAAGAACATGTTATTTTTGCTTTGGAAAATATGGAAGTCAACAAAGTATGATGGAGTTTTTTAAGTAGAGGTTTCGACAAAAACTAATTATTTGAAAAGAAATATTAAATTATGCACGCTAATGTATGTCAACTTTAAATCCTACCCATGCATTAATAATATTCCTTCCCCTTTTATCTTGTTAACCTTCTTCCATAAGTGGGCCTAAAAATTGCCAATCCTTGTAAAGTAAACTGCTAAAGTCGCACCAAATTTCTCTGAAAGTCTTTCCAAAGAGCGTGATTCTATAATTTTGTATTCGTGAATAAAATGGCTACAACGTCGAATATATATATATGGCTTTAGTTGCTTTGAACATCGCATTGTTTAGAGATTTTCAAACTACAAAGACATTTATTGGCATAAACTTTTTCTAGTACACGTTTACACAAACTTCCCACACATGCATACATACATACATACATACACTCTTTAGGGTACTCAAACTAATTGAGAAGATATCTTCGAGATCATAATAACAAAAATATAATGTTTGTTATAATATTCTTTATCAAACACACTATAATATCTTGTATATAGACTAATAGACCGTTTAACCATCCTGCATCGAAAAAATTGATATAATAGTTCTGGATTATATATATTGTCATAAATATATATATATATAATATAAAAAATTATATAGGTCTCGTTTGGTATCAAAAGTTAAATCAAAAAAGTATTTTTTTTTTTAAAAGAAGTGTTTTTTTGGTTTGTAAAGTGTTTGGATAACTATTTAACAGTGCCGATCCTGAACATTTTTAGGCCTGAGTCCAATTTTTCTAAAAAGACCCGTGAATAACTTAAGCATAATACGTGTTCACATTCTTTTAGTTTCATTATAACCTCTTTGAATTAAATCAATACATGAAAGATAATATAAATAACAACTAAATAATTTTATTATAATTAAACAATAAGATCAAACAAGTCCAAAATTATCGCTAAAAAGAAACCCGCCTTACAGTTTTGGAGCTAAAAATTCTAATTAAGTCTGTATAATCAAGATGTTCAGTAATTTTTTTCTCAATTGACAACATGATCAATCCATTCAATCTTTCTTGTGAGATAGTGATCAGAAAAAAGTTTGACGAGTTTTAACTTGCATAAACTACTTTATGCACTTAGGAGGCATGGTAAATACTAAGAATTTAACAATTAAATGAAAATTTTAATAAATAATCACAAAGAAATTACACACATCTTCTTCATTTAAAATTTAGAATAAATAAATAAATCATAATTTTCAAACGACATAAAATTTTCCACTATTACGAATTAAGTATTTAAGTGCATATAAATTAATTGATCAAATAACTTGCAAACATTGCATAGATATTCGACAATCAAATTCACAATTTTCAATTATCATATTTTGATCAACCATAGTTCATATAATCATTGTAACCCCATAAAACTAATTCAAATATTTCATCAAGCAGTTTGTGTGCAATAATTCAAACTTCTCATTCAAATCATTTTTACACATTAATCTATTAAAAAATTATCGTTATATCTAAATCTAGTAACTAGTTATGAAATAATCAAATAAAAAAATAGGAAAACATAGAGCATGAGATAACTCATAAAAAAAACTTCAAAAGAAACGTATTCGAAAAACTTGAAATTTATTTTGTTTTTGTGCAGACTTCCGCTTATGCTATGAAGTTTGGAGAAATAATGGGTTAATAAATTTTAATTGGGCTATGACTTATATATAATACTAGTTTTTTTAAAAAAATTATGGGCCCCAAATTTTTTGAGCCTGAGTCATTGGACTCTTCTGACTCATAAAAAGAACGGCCCTGCTATTTAAGTGCTTAAAAAATATTTTTTAAAATCAAATTTAGAGTTTTTTCAAAAATCCAAAATTAGAACTTAAAAAAATATTTTTTTTAAAAAAAATCACAACTAATATCAAATGAGTTCATAGTCTGTGTTCATTAAATCATTCATATATAGACTGGGATTACAATTCAATGCCCCATTTTTTCTTCCATGTATCGCAAAGCAATTAATGTTACAACTAGCCAGCATTGTCCCGTTGACTTACAATGTACATACAGCCAAGTCTATAGTGGGCCTGTGCTACAATCAATATTCATTAGTGTTATTTATTATATATATCATATATATATATATATATATATTATATTTCACCCATATAGCGATCATTTATTAGATAAGATAAATTACAAAGCCATTCAAAAAATTATAACTAATTTTGATGAATGTTTTAAGTCATCTACAGGGAAGTTGATTTATGGATTTTTAAAATTGAATTTAGAGTTTAAGCTTGGATTGAATCATTGAAAACTAAACTAATGGACCGAATATAATTTATATATTTAGTATGAAAATTGAATTCAATTCTCAATTTTTTTGGAGTATATAAAAAGATAGAGAAATTAGAGAATGTAATTACGTGCGCTGTGTTTAATTTTCTCGTATAAATATTTTAAATTTGAGGCCCGTGCATGGTCACTCTGGGGAAATTCATTTTTTTAGTTTCTTTTTCCCCCATCACAAAGATTTTTTTTTATTTTTTAATAAAATTTTCTTTAAAAAAAAAAAACTCGTTGGGTGGAAACAGAAAGTTGCCTTCTGATTTCAGAATGATTGAGCGAAATGAGAAAACCAAACATGGGCGATAGATTGAGGCTGTGTTGCAGAAAATTAATATAGTGAGTCGGTCGAAATATTGCTATATTTTTTTAGGGTTGTTTTCATGCATTATTACCTAAAACAAGAAGGTTCAAAATCACTATGGAAAAATTAATTGCAGTGGCAGAATATTCAGAAATGAAGTGGAAAAGTATTAAAACTCAATAAAAAGTTTACAATTTTGTCAAATAGATATTTTACATATATGATTGGATGTATCTACAATACTATTATAATACGACATAAATAATATTTTCTTTGTGCTCAAGCCACACTTTTTTATGTTCCAAAATAACATTGCTTAATTAACTTACTCCGTGTTCGCACAACAACAAGTTAAATTGATTATAATAATTTCACAATTAATTTTATAGTATTCAACCCTCAGATTTTTTTATGATACAATAATAAAAGAACTATTTCATAATATATATTTACAGACACCTAGCTAAATGAACATACTTGTTTAAAAAACACGCGTCGTTAAACAAAAGCGTTGACCAATATGGAGTCGGACAAAAAATCAGTATGTATAGGACGAGTGTAAACCGAGGAATAATAAAACAAGTCCGAGATGAACGGCCTCGATCCTGCCACATCGGAAATAGAACACGTGGCAAGATCTTGGGGGCGAAGAAGCCCAATCCCATTCGGCAGGAATCGGAATATGCTTTGAAAAAATTCCATTTTGGTTTGGCATTTATAAAAGGGAACCAGCTCTCCATTTCTCTTGCATACTTTTCTTTTTTTTCCTCTCACACGATTTATAATAATATACGGCGCCATGCAGAGCTAGCTAGCGACACACCATTTTCGACTCTGACTTTGTGAATTTCCTCCCTAATAACATATATAGCTAGGTACGTACGTACTCATCATCTCATTTTTCCCTTCGTTTTACGTATATAGAGTAATTAAAGTGTAGTTTTTGTGGTAATTTAAAAAAAGTCCTTCAAGTTTGGAAGGTAAGGTTATTTTTGCTTGTTTATGCATCCTCTGAATATGAATGGCCTGCAGATAACTATAAATATTTCTTAGTTTTGTGTTGAAAAATAGATGCATGTGAATTTTTTGGGTGACTATATATATATAGTCTCTCCCATATTCTTTTCGTAGACGGAAAAGTACATAATATTAACAATATATTTTTGCTTTGTAAAATAAAAAACATTTCGATCCAACTCTTTTTTAGAGAGAGAGAGAGAGAGTGAGAGAGATATATATAGACGTAATTCTCACTTCTTACGTACCGGGCTTCATGTGTTGGATTGGACAGTTTGATCTCACACTCGTGATTATTTGTACATAATGCTCCTCCGAATATTCACCGGAAGAGTTTTTTTAATTTCTATCGGTGAAGTATAGAATTAATTTTAATCCGATCTCGTGGTTTAAGTTCCTTTACTATAAATTATATATGTACAAGATATATATATATATATATATATTTTTTTTATAATCTACGGTGGTGGTAAAATTTTCGATCTATATATGACCACACGTGCGAAGGTATGTTAATAAGTTGGTTGTGTATTTGACTGATCGAACATACCTCCAAAAGATATTGGACCCTTTGTTGCCTCATCGAGGGGAGCTAGCCTGGCGGTTCTATTATTTTTTTACCATAATAATAGCATTTTTTTGACCGGTTTGACTTTAGTGTCAGACCAAATAGAAATAAAAATATTAGTTATATATTAATCTATTCAGGATTCCCCAACTCTCTAATCAAACGTATATTTTATATTAAATCATGCATGCAACTTTGCGTTTTTTTTTTGTAATTAATTAAAATATATATTTACTAGCTACCAGATCCTTGAATATTCTTTCTTCCATTTAGTCAAAAAAGGTGCCTTGCTTAGTTCACCAACTTTCAAAATACGATGAATAAATTATTCGTTTAAGCCTTCATTTAATTTACTTCCTATATGGCATAAATTTCAACCTACCTCCACTTAATTTCGAATATGGTCTCGAGTTTCACACCCATATAAAACCTACCCTACCCCGCATATATCGATAACAAATAATAAATAAATTATATATAAAATCATGATATACCCAATAAATGTACATAAGCTAGCAAGCGTACGTATTGAGCTATACAACAATTGACTCCAGATCGATCAGGTGTTTGTTCATATTATCATATACATAAACTAATTACAGGTTCAAATTAACTGGCGGAGTAGTACGTAGTAGCATGCATGTGTTGGTTTTTATTTATAAATTTTGACAATACTTTCGTTAGGAATATATTTAATTTGCTAGCTACTCTTGAATTTTATGTAATAGTACTAATCAAATGATCGATCGAATTGAATTTCCCATTCTCTTTCTATGTCGCAGGATTTAAAGCATCGATAAGTATATACCACCAAAACAAGAAATTAATGGCCAGGGAACACCTGCATGTTCTCAACGCCCTCGATGCGGCCAAAACGCAATGGTACCATTTCACAGCGATAATCATCGCCGGAATGGGCTTCTTCACCGACGCGTATGATCTCTTCTGCATCCCTCCAGTAACCAAGCTCCTAGGCCGCATATACTACCACCAAGAAGGCGCGGCGAAGCCCGGGACTCTGCCCCCAAACGTAGCCGCTGCTGTCAACGGTGTCGCCTTCTGCGGTACTTTAGCAGGGCAGCTCTTTTTCGGGTGGCTCGGTGACAAATTAGGCAGGAAAAAGGTGTACGGGATGACACTCATGGTAATGGTTATTTGTTCGGTTGCTTCTGGCCTTTCCTTCGGGGACAAGCCCAAATCCGTTATGGCGACACTTTGCTTCTTTCGGTTCTGGTTGGGTTTCGGTATAGGGGGTGACTACCCGTTGTCTGCCACGATCATGTCTGAGTATGCAAATAAAAAGACTCGCGGGGCGTTCATTGCTGCGGTGTTTGCGATGCAGGGGTTTGGGATCTTGGCTGGAGGAATGGTGGGGATCATTCTTTCGGCTTCCTTTAGGAGTGCGTATCCGGCCCCGACGTATGAAGAAAATGCTGCTGCTTCTACTGTATCACAGGCTGATTTTGTGTGGCGTTTAATCTTGATGTTTGGTGCGCTCCCCGCTGCCCTGACGTACTATTGGCGTATGAAAATGCCCGAAACTGCACGTTACACGGCATTGGTAGCCAAGAACGCGAAACAAGCAGCTGCCGATATGTCCAAAGTGCTGCAAGTTGAACTCGAAGCAGAGCAGGAGAAGATTGAGCAGATTTCTCAGGACAAAGCTGGGAACAGCTTTGGGTTGTTTTCGAGGGAATTCGTCAAACGACATGGGATGCACTTGCTCGGCACGACCACGACTTGGTTCCTACTCGACATCGCATTCTACAGCCAGAATCTGTTCCAGAAAGACATTTTCAGCGCCATTGGATGGATCCCACCGGCCAAAACTATGAATGCACTCGAGGAAGTGTTCAGAATCGCCAGAGCCCAAACACTGATAGCCCTCTGCAGCACAGTTCCAGGCTACTGGTTTACGGTCTTTCTCATCGACAAAATCGGCCGCTTTGTGATCCAGTTAATGGGATTCTTCTTCATGACCGTGTTCATGTTCGCCTTAGCCATTCCTTACGACCACTGGACTCACAAGGACAACCGAATCGGGTTCGTGATCATCTACTCGCTGACGTTCTTCTTCGCCAACTTCGGACCAAATGCCACCACATTCGTCGTGCCGGCTGAGATTTTCCCAGCACGGTTGCGGTCAACGTGCCACGGGATATCGGCAGCATCTGGAAAGGCAGGGGCCATCGTGGGGGCGTTCGGGTTCTTATATGCTGCTCAGCCAAAGGATCCGAGCAAGAGGGATGCTGGGTACCCGGCTGGAATAGGGGTGAAGTACTCGCTGATTGTGTTGGGTTGTGTGAATGCTTTGGGGATTCTGTTCACTCTGTTGGTGCCTGAATCCAGGGGAAAATCGTTGGAGGAAATGTCCAAAGAGAATGAAGATAGTACTGGAGAAGAAATGAGGACACAGAGTTATGGTGAGAATAGGACTGTTCCTGTTTGATTATGTTGCCAAATAAGATTATAATCATGTTTACATATCATACTTTAATGAGTTGTTATCTCAATCCGATCCATGTGCCCTGAACAAGAAAATCGAATCGAGTAGGAAGATAATTCGATCCCATCTTGTGAATCTCTATTTCCTGTCGGAAGAATATACGAGTTGGTGGTTTGACAGATGATCAAGAATCTATTCCTCTTACTCAACATTTTTCTGAGTGAATCTCTCACGTTATGTTTGTTCAATGCAGTTTATGTGGTTTGCATGATTTGTAGGCTACATATATATGATTTTGTTTATGTTTTATTATTCATTAAGTTTGATTTATTTTCTTTTCTACGTATTCAAATTTAATTTACTTAGGTTGTGTTTGGATGAAAAGATTTTAAATTTATTATTTTAGTTTTATTATTGACAATGAAACTATATATCAAATCTTAAATTCATACATTACTTGGTTACACATTAGTTGATCGATAAAGTAGATAGTATTTTAACAACATCATCATAAGTTAACGTTTAAAATCTATTGTAATAAACATGAAACACTATATAAACATGAAGGTGTATTTGAAACTTCTAATTAAATAACAAAATACATTTGAAATCTATGAAGTTAAATTTTTTTTATCCAAACACAAACTTTTTTTTTAACTCATTCATTTCATCTGAGAAAAAATCTTATGTGACGAATTGGTTTATTATTCTATGTTACATCAATCATTGATTGACATGTGTAATAATTTATATATTTAAAAAATTATCGTATCAATAAAAACTTAACAAGTGAAATTAACGTCAATTTAACAGAAAATGTATCAGCAATTATCACATTTTTCCCATTTCATCTACCAAATATTAGGTTGCGCTTGGATTGAAGGATTTGAAATCAATGGATTTCGATTATAATTTTAGTGTTAACAATGAAACATAGAAAAATCTCAAATTCATAGCTTAATTATTTACACATTACTTAGATGGAGTAAAAAGGATTTTAAATCACCACTTTATTGGATGAACTTGAAATCCATCACAACTACCATGAATTACTATATAAACATAAAAAAAGTGGATTTGATGTTTGTGGTGCAACTTCTCTAAACAACAAAAATGCATTTAAAATCCATGGATTTGAAATATTTCAATCCAAGCGGAGCCTTAGAGAGTTTATTCCTATTTCTCTTTGTCGCTGTATTTATAATAACCGTAAATTTAATTGATTTCATCATTGCATATTCTCCCGAAAATTATTTTATTTATTTATTTATTTTTTTAAATATCCCGCACATTAATTTTAAACTAACTTGTAGTCATAAAATGTTGAATTTTACAATTAAAGAAAACATTTTTTTAGAAAACGTAATGAAACGTTGTAACATATATAGGATTTTGAGCATCGTTAGAGTTTGACTGAAATTAATTATAATTGAATTCTTTCTTGAATACCGATGTTATATGTAATGAATGATCGATACTGCAATTTTCGGAAGCTAATATAACTCGATGGAAAGAGAACATATTCACAGCAAGTGTATCATACATCCAGGTTACTCCGGTCGGTACGCAAAAAACTTGAACCAACGTTTCGATCGAGTAAAGATAAAAACTATCAGCATATTAACAAAATCTCCTACAATTTAGAGCTAAAGATATATCTATATATATATAGGATTGACTAATATTTGGAAGACTTGAAAGCATCTTCTCAGGTTAGATAGCAGCACTCTGTTACGGAGACTCCGCCGCTTGTCATCCATGGATGTGCTGCAAAAATAGATTTGTCAAGTTACTCAAAGTTTTGAAGCTAAAGAAATATGACAACAAAATTTTTGACAGACTAATTCGAAAAATACAAATTCTTGGGATATTTAAATTTATATGAGTGGATAGAAAGACAACCAATCACGTTTAACTACAAGCTCTTGATATGATTAGTAGAGAAGTGGCCTAGTGGATCAAGTGGGATAGCTGAATTTTGCTCCTTTTGGCCTAAAGGGTAAATCCTAACCACAAATCACGGAATGGCTCACCCGTGAAAGAATTTTATGAATACAGAGAATGCAAGCCGAGAGTCGACGTCCAAAACTCGTTGGAAGCAGTTTGCCTCGGATTTAGGATAGCTTGCTAGAAGCATTCCGAAACACTACTTAAGCGTCATTGGTGAATACTAAACTTGTGTAGTTTTAAATGTTGTTGAAGCTGAATATGCGTTGGTGCATAAGAATTCATAGTTAATTTCATAACTTGCTCGAATTTTCCGAACACGACGCATGCAATGAGAAACAACATTCTTCTAGCATTCTATGCAATCCTACAAGTTAAGAAGCAACATTGAAACAAGCCAAGAACAAACAGAAAGATATGAATCGCATACCTAGCACTTGTTCAGCCGAAAACCTTCGAAACGCATCCCTACAGAGCATCCGTCTCAACAAATCCTTCACTTCACAAGAAGCTGAGCCGAAAATACTCTTGGGGAATCTCAAATTCGCCCTCAACACAGACTCAAAGATCTCCGTCGCAGAATCCCCGTAAAAGGGCGGGATCCCGGATAACATTATGTACAATATGACACCTGCACTCCATATATCGACCTTTTCATTGTACTCCCGGCCAGCCACCACCTCAGGGGCAACATAGAACGGTGTCCCGACAATGCCAGACATTAGTTCCCCAGTGTGGAAGTATTCAGCCGAGCCAAAGTCCGCCAGCTTGAGCTCGTTGTAGCTGTTGAAGAGAATGTTATCTGGCTTGATGTCTCGGTGGGCTACACCGCGGCTGTGGCAGTGAAATATGGCTTCCATGAGAGGTACCTGAAAATATCAAAATTGTGATGAGTTAACTATACACATTAAGCAAGCCAAATCTAGTCTAGCTATGAAATATCCAAATCTTTCGGTTTAATTGATTGATTTTCTTGAACACTTATTTCGCTCAGGAAACAGATATTAGCTAAAGAACAAGAATTTAACTAAAAAACTGAAAACAAAAGGAAACAAACTAAACAACATGAGATCTTCGATTCACAAGGCAAGCATTAGTACAAGTAAAATAAATAAAATCGAAGGGCCAAAGCATTATTTGAATAGAGATCACGAATTGTTATTTTCATCGAACAGTCTCAGTCCCGGATAACTCATAATTTGTTATTTTCAGTCTAGCGCCCCCAACCCAAACAAACAAACAAACGCAAAGATCTAACTCAAAATGTACAGAATTCAAACACTTTGTGGACAAAATTATCAAATCCGGTAACACCCAGAAAAAGTAGTACATTTGCATCCTCCATGAAAACACAACTCACCATGACTCGGTGGGCCTCCAGCTCGGTGAAAACGGGTCGGGCCGTGATCCTCTGATAGAGATCCGCAGAGCCGCAATAGTCCAGCACCAAGTGGACGAACTCATCATCTTCGTAAACATCAGAAATCCCCAACACATTCTGATGATCGGAGACGAGGCTCATAAGCTTGGCCTCGTTGGGTATACACAGGCTATCGACGGCGTCGTTTTGGATGAGGCGCTTCTCTATGGACTTCACGGCGACGCAATCTCCGGTGCGGAGGCAGTGGCACCTGTATACGACGCCGTATCTTCCCCTACCAATCTCCTCTCCTACTGTGTAGTTTCTCTTGAGCGCTTCAGTCATCTTTGCTTTGTTGCTTCTTCTTTCTGATTCTCTCCCAAAAGGTAGTATTTATAAACTGGATTTTTTATAGCCAATTAATCATTGACACGTGTGAGAAAGTTTGACGGGAATAAGAGACCGATTTCTGGAGTTTCGTGTTTTTCTTTTCAAAATCTCAATTCGGATCTGATCCTATCTGGAGGTTAAGATATTCGAACTTTCCTTTATTTTAACCGATTCTTCTTTTATTTTTAAAACTATTACAAACCCCAAATAATATTGTAAGTGATGTTTAATATTAAGTATTTATCCAATAAACAACCTCTTCTTTTATGGGATTATTATATCTCAGACTATAATTATATTGTTGTCTATTTGTTCGATTGTAATCATTCCACTTTAGAAAAAGGAATCATCAAATAATATGTAAGATTGAGTGTTTATAATTTTATTTTATTTTTTAAAAAAAGTTATTGAAATAATAATAATAATAATAATAATAATAATAATATAATTTTAATCTTTTTAAATCATGTAATTAATAATTAAAACATTACGTTTTAATAATATGATACTTATTACATCACTTTATCTCATGACTTCGATAACGATATATTCATGAAAAGATTTTTTAGATAAAAATTATTACAACATAAGAAATTTATGTGAAAAAGGTCTAATGGATCAATTTCATGAACGAATATCTTATTTGAGTTTTCGTGAAAAAAATATTATTTTCTATGTCTGAGTTATTTTTTTATTGTAATTATAGGTAGCATTAACCCGTTTTATGAATAAAAGATGATATTTTAAGCAATCTCCACTCTTCGCTAATCGCTTCATGTGTGTTCCACAAATCTTCAAAGATGGTGTTTTATAGAGGCTTTCATGTTGAACATGGTCAAAATTAATAATAAAAAATGTTTAAATCGACCGAATCGAACCGTACCACACCATGGGGAAGTCAAATTGCACCGTGTAATATGGTGTGATGATAAGTTTAATGAAAAATAGAACCGATTGTACCTCATCATTTGAATAAAATTATTTTAAAAATTATATATGTTTGTGCATATTCTTTATATTATTTATTTTAATTTCTTGAGTTTGATCCAATTAGAAATTATTATATCTAATAAATAATATAATAGTGCTACAAAATATAAACTTATATATAGTAAACGACAGTATATATATAAATATTAAAAATTAATAATTTTATCCCATTAGATATGTACCCTCCAATTGTACACAAGAAAAATTGGATACAAGAAATACGAGTCCTTTTTTTTTTTTTTAATCCTTCTATAAACTTAAAATAAAATTCTTCTGTACTTTGTAAGCTCAAGCTCTTACTCGTTTGAATTTTGAGCTCGAGTTTCATATTATTTGAGTAGTCGAGTTCAACTCGATTTTAATTTTATAAGCTCGAACTCTGACCTGTGCAAAGTTCAATTTACTCGAGCTCGAAAAATTCAAAATTGTTTGTATCATAATTTTAGGGTTTAAATTTTATATACATATAGCAAAAAAATTTGTAATATACATCATTTAAAAAAATAAAAATATATACTAACATATAATTACTCAAGTAATTTGCGAGCTACTCAATTAGATGCGTCCTTTTTAAAACAAATAATATGCATTAAATATAGTAGGCAAAAAAAAGCCTAATAACTAATTGGTGGTTATTTGAACGGGAGTTTAACGGCGTTAGTGGACGAACAATCGTACTTCCAAAGGGATTCGAGAATTAATTTGGGAACCACCAACCCACAAAATCCGTACATTTTACAGTTGGATTCTATTATCAGATACGCCACGCTCATTATTATCCAATTCAGTTTATCAACTACCAAACATGCCCTTAGCTTCTTGAAAAATTAGAGGCCGATAGAATCTTGATGTTTATATTATCACTAGCAAATGATATACGTGCGTTGCGTGTGTACAATAATGATCACAACATAATTTAATATGAAATGTAAAAAAGGTGCTTATCGAGATTACAAATTAGAAGATATATTCGGATAGGTCAATGAGATCCTACACTGATGGTAATACTCAAATCACGCATCAAATGATTCGTATTTTTACACATAGACGTAATTAATGATATATTATTGACGTGACAAATAATTGAACATTAGATCTATCATTGGAGTAATACTCATATCCTAGGTTGAACTCAACCATTGAGATGAGAGGTAGAAGATTTGCGCATGATAATTGTAGTATAAATAGATGATATTTTACATGAGAGAAGTTATATTTGCGTGGGAAAAAAGTTAACCTACACGTGAAAGAAATGTTAAAAGATGGGTAAAATGGGAAAAAAAAGTTGGTGTTCTCTAAAAACAGTTTTTCTAGCTCTCTCAACTATTATAATATAATAGAGATAACGTAGCCTACAAATTTCCCAACTTTTGTTCTCTTGCCTTGCATGGAAAGGAATTGAGATATTCTACGTTATTTTTGGAGAAATATTAGTTCTTGAATTTTTTTTCTTAGATATTTATGTAAATTTCACGCTAAAAAACAGTGGATTTTATCAATATTTTTTTTTATTTTTCAATGTGATGTTCGTGTGAATATCTGAAGAAAAATAAGATAGTTTTCTTCCGATACAACATAAAATCTTTCTTGCATCTGTGTAGTGTAGATTTTATATAAGATATCAATGGAATTTTAAAAATTAATCTTTTCAGTAAGTTATTTACATACAAAAAATTTTAGAATAAATTTTATCATTCCACTAATTGATAATATAATTGCAAATTAAATGTGTATTTTAGTTAGTTCACACGTTTGAAAATACCATCTAGGAGGTCTCTTTTTATATAAACTAGTAAGAATTGCACATGTTGCGTGCTTATATAATAAATATTTTTTGTACACGTTGCGTGCTTCCACAATTATTTTTTTATTAAATAATTGTAAAAAATAAAAATATTAAATAATTGAAGAAATTAAAAAAACAAAAAATCAAAGACCTTATAGTCAATTTTTGCATACACATTGCGTGTTCATGATACAATTCAATTTTTTATTAAATAATTGTAAAAAATAAAAAATATTAAATAATTATTATAAGGGAAAAGGGGTTGCACATAAACAGTTTGAGGTGTTGTCACAAGGTGTTGACAACACCTACAATAACACCTTGAGTAATTTGCAGCGGAATATAATTAAAGCATAAATAAAATAAACAAGCAACCAAATAAATAGACTCAATTGATTTAAGCAAGAGTATAAAATACTCTTGCAGTGCCTCAGGGCAAAACTTCACTAAAAAACTTTCGAAGAGTTTTACAAACCCTAAAACTAGTGATTATTGAAAAATTCAATTTCTCAAAACAATTGAGAAAATAAACCATAAAAATAACTCCTAAAAATTCTATTCAAGATAGAATAAATAAAATAGAGTAAGGAGTTAAAAATTTTGATGCCAAAACTTGTATAGACGAAACACTCTTCAATCAATGATCTTCAAGTGTCCTTCAAGCATCAAGTAACCTTTGCCGATTTTAGGTTTTCCAAGATCTTCAATCCTTCTGTCAATATACGTATATGAAGCTCTAGGAATTCTCACGGTTTCTCTCTATCAATCTCTTCTCCTTGTGAACGCCTATCTCAAATAAATAAACCAAGAATCCTTCTTCAATATGTTTCCTTGTAGACGTAGGATTTCTTTTATTTTGATCATATCAAATCTACACAAATAAAGAAAGATAAATATTAGATATGATATGATAAATATTCTAATCAACTTATTAATATCACAAATAGGAAATAAATCACTTAAATAAAGATTACTTCATGTTCAAGAAAGGCAAAAAAATATTAAATAAATTCTTTTCAAAATAGGATAATTTTAAGGAATAAAATATTCCTTTCAATTATAAAAAATTTAAAACAAAAAAATGTCACATCAACGTGCCAATTTGGCGTGACATCACACTTAATATAATAGAATAAATTTATATTGATATAATATATTTTTGTTCTTATATATAACAAGTAAATGGTTTTTTTATATTAATATTTGTATTAAATTAGGCAGCGGTACGGTTGAAAACCTTGATGGAACTTTCTTTACTTTCTTAATCACTATGTAAAAGCTTTCCTCCAATTGATTCTATCAATTACTAAATAAGTGCTTTGCCAGAACATTCATCAATACTAAAGTACTACTCGATACAAACTATTGACGTAAAAAGTATGAGTTTAATTGTCAAATGTTTACTTTGTTCTTATGTGTACATTAAAATGGTGAGAGTTTAATTGTTGCATGTTTATTTTGTCCTTGTGCCAATATTTAAAGGCAAACACTTGTATGCAACCGTTGCACGGGTCATATTCGTGTGACGGGTCTCTTATATGGGTTATCCATTAAAAATTATTACATTTTATGTCAAAAGTATTACTTATTATTATAAATATGGATAGGGTTGACCCGTCTCACGAATGAGACCGTTGCACAGGAGTGTTACTCATATTTAAATAAGGTGAGTGAAATTATCTTCCTCTTAAATGCTTACCTCTTAATTTATTGTCATGTTAAATGAATTTTTATCCTACAAATATTTTTTGAATTTCATTGTTCAATTAAATTTTTTTTTCATGCACTCTTTGATTTATTGTGTAAATATAAAATAAATTGTGTTTTTTAAGTAATTGTCAAATATCCACTTTGTCCTTGTGTGAACATTAAAATTGTGAGAGTTTAATTGTGGCATGCCTATTTGTCTTTGTGCCAACATTTAAGTTTTTTAAATTCAATGTGTAAATAATTTTTTTTATCTCTTTCAAATTTTTTTTTTAATCATCCAAATTGTCCTTATCATGTTTAAATTATTGCCTTAAATTGATGTTTGTATCCACATTCGGGAGTTTTTATGTATCCACTAAACTTTTTAATTTTATTTTTATTAAATTAAAAAATTATTTATTGGATAATAACCGTGTATAATGGAGATTAATGAAAATTAAAATGTTTAGTTGTCATCATTTGAAACTTAATTGGATAAAAAAATAGTTGATAGCATAAAAATAATTAAAATAATGGTAACAATGTTATCAATCTTTTATTTTAAAAAATGATTGCATATACAAAAATACATTGTTAAAATTCAATATTTACAATATAATATATGATTTCTTATTTAATAATATTTAGGTAACTTTTTTTTAATAATTAGTTATGTATAATAACTTAACGATAATAGTAATAACGTTATAAATAATTTTATTAAAAAATACAAAAAAATAAATTAAATTTAACAAATATCTAAAACAAAAAACTATATAAAATTTAGCAACCAATGTTTGAAACTTAAATTTAAAATGGTGAGAGTTTAATTGTGGCATGTTTATTTTGTCTTTGTGCCAACATTTAAAGAAGGTGAGTGGAATTATATTCCTATTAAATGCTTGCCTCTTAATTTATTGTCATGTTAGATGAATTTTTATCCTACAAATATTTTTTTACTTTCATTATTCAATTAAATTTTTTTTCATGCACTCTACGATTTATTGTGTAAATATAAAATAAATTGTGTTTTTTAAGTAATTGTCAAATATCCATTTTAATTTGTCCTTGTGTGATTGTGAACGTTAAAATTGTGAGAGTTTAATTGTGTCATGCCTATTTGTCCTTGTGCCAACATTTAAATTTTTTAAGTTCAATGTGTAAATAATTTTTTTTATCATTCAAATTGTCCTTATGTTTAAATGATCGCCTTAAATTGATGTTTGTATCCACGTTCGGAAGTTTTTATGTATCCACTAAACTTTTTTATTTTATTTCCATTAAATTAAAAAAATTATTTATTCGATAATAACCGTGTTTAATGGAGATTGAATAAAAATTAAAAAGTTTAGTTGTCACCATTTGAAACTTAATTGGATAAAAAAAAATAGTTGATAGCATAAAAATAATTAAAATAATGGCAACAATGTTATCAATATTTTATTTTAAAAAATTATTGCATATAAAAAAATACATTATTAAAATTCAATATTTACAATATAATATATGATTTTTTATTTAATAATATTTAGGTAACTTTTTTCTAATAATTAGTTATGTATAATAACTTATCGATAATAGTAATAACGTTATAAATAATTTTATTAAATAATAAAAAAAATAAATTAAATTTACCAAATATCTAAAACAAAAAACTATATAAAATTTAGCAACCAATGTTTGAAACTTAAATTTAACAAAATATGGGGTAATGTATTTTTTCAATATTCATATGAAAATTCATAAAAAAAACATATTAATGTAAAATTAGTTAATACTATAATGATTAATGTTATAATAATTAATGCAAAAAAAACTTATTTAAAAATTTATAAGATAGAAATTTATAATTTATTTGTGGTGATTTGAAAATTAATTATATAAAAATTTATTTACATAAAAATATTAATATAATTATGATTACGTTATACAATTTTTATTAAAAAATAAAAAATATTTAAAAAAATACGTTTAAAAATTTTAAAATTTAGTGATAAACTTTAAAGTTTTTAAATAACATGATAGATGATGATGATGACGATGATGATCATAATAATAATAATAATAATAATAATAATAATAATAATAATAATAATAATAATATGTTTTTTATAATTTACATTGTTTAAGTTAAAAAAACCAATTTATATATAGAAAAAAATTAAAAAGGACAACTACTTTGTGAGATTTTTAACCAAAATCAGGGATGATTATAATATTAAAGTAAATTAGAATGTTAGGGATTTTGAGATTGATTAAATATATGAAAGATGTATATGAATTAATTTTATTTTTTCTATGTTGTTGATTAATTATTTTTTCTTAACAGTCAAAAAGGTGGACTTGGATCGTTTACATGTATTTGCATCGATCTCATCGTGTCATTTTTGTCGTGCTTGAAGGTTTTCTTAGAAACCTTTGTCGTTTAATTAGGTTTCTGGCAAGAATAAGTCGGCCTTATCGGTTACTCCAATAATTTTCCAAGCTTTGTTCAAAGATATGCTGTCTCCTGTTCTTTTATTCCGTCAAAGTCAATTGTCGTATAATAATATATTTTCATTCAATTTTTTCGACAACTGGTTTTACAATAATGTATTTTTTGTTGAATCTGGGGTATGTAACGTTGTAAGATTTGATGCGATGAAATTAATTTACTTTTCTTTAAAAAAACTTCAATATATAATTGTCTATATTAATATCCATGATTTTGAATATTACGTCACATCTTTCATATATAATTGAATTGTTTAATTGCGATATGTATTTCTAAGTTTGTTATAACTTATTCTTTTTCATTGATCTATTTGAACTAATAATTATTTAACATGTATACCAGTTTGAAATAACTTTTTAATTTATTAAAATACATAGATTTTACTTATTTAAAATTTAAATCAATTTAATCCTTACATACATGTATTTGCATCTATATGTTGGATTCTTTATATACCATTATTTTTTTAAAAAACTTGTCATTTTATTAAATCAGAAACCTTATGTTTGAATTTATAATATATATCTGCATGTAAAAAAAAAATTCAAGAATATTATTTACAATTGTGTAAATATAATATTGGAATAAAAATATATTAATTTACATAATAATTGAAAATACGAAAAAAAATCAATTTCAAAAATTAACAAAAAAATTAGATTTTATTATTGAAAAAATTAACGTCTTTTAATTCTATTGGCAACAAATTTTTATGATTTTCATAATAATTTTATTAAAAAACTTATAATTTTAATTTGGTTTTGATTTCAAACTATTGTAAAAAAATTAACGACTTAAGAAAGTATTTAAATATTGTTCGAAAAATGAAAAAACAAATTCTTAAGATAAAAATGATAATTAAAAAGTGCAAATATAAAAATACATTTTGAAGATAAAAGAGAGTGAGAGGAGAGGAGAAGAGACGTGAGATGGAGAGAGAAATAGAAGAAGAAAGATAAAATTTGTATGTAAATCATGAGTTTTAAAAATACATCAAAATTTTTGGGTTGGATCAAAGAAAATTATAGATAATTTATAGTTTTACTTTATGTTATAATGTTTTTATGTTAATAAAATCAATCAATTTGTTATCATTTTTTAATATTGGTGGACTTTTGTAAAAATTTTAAAAGTAAAGATCGAATATCAATTGAATTTTTAAACTCTAAGAAAATCTATTTTGAAATACAAAAGTCCGGATTGAATAGCCGTGAATTTTTAAGATCTACAAAATTAATTAAAATTAATCAAATTTCCTATATTGAATATGACTTTAAAATAATTCGACATGTTCACGATCAGATAACCTTCTTATATGACAAATATAATTAAATCAAAGAAATCATCAATTAAATTGAAAATAAAGCATTGTCGTGGTAAAAGGCTTGCAGTAATTATTACAAAGATGTTATCAAAACTTCTGGTAGATTTAATTGCAAAAATTATGTCAAGATCAATATAAAAGACGTCATAATGTACTCACCTATGCTAAACTATATATAGATTCTTAATCAAAAAAATTAATTTTTGTGTATAAATTCTCACAATTGATTTTTCAGGTACCAAATAACAATAATCATCCAAGATCAAAATGAAATGTCTAAATTAAGTGACATTGTTTGAAGAAACGTTGTAGTGTCATTTATTGGTTGTTTTATTGAGAAATACACCGACATGCACACTTGTAAATTAATTTAAAATATTCTGTTGAATCCGACATTTTGGTGATAACAAACAACAACTCAGTGTATAGGAATGTGCTACCAATCTTTTGTACTTCAGGAATCTACTACAACTCCTACCGCAACCGTCTAAACCCTTCAAGTTATCTACCGGAAGCTTGTCAACCGCCTTTGTCTCTCGACCGGTTGCAGTCACAAGCCTATCGACTGGTTATTCAAACCAGCAGAGGATAAATCTCTCTACCGGAAGAAAGTCAACTGTTTATCAAGATATCTCAAGACAAATACTTGAGACAAGACGTTCTTTGCAAGATCTTTTATCAAAAGCAGAACCGGCGTATCAGAAGATCTGTTGACTCTTGCATCGAGACAACAGGTTGCACTAAAATGGCAAAAACGCAGAATGGCTACAGATAAAGCATTCGACCGTTTATACCAGTTTTGGACCCTGGAAGTTGTCTGCATTTAAAGAAGAGTACGATCTTCATGCAGAATCATCAATGCATTTATGAAGCATTAAATGTGCATTCAATGCAGCATCAGAACGTTCAAAATAAAGACGTTGATGATTGACCTATATAAAGGGAAGATTGCTCAAGACAAAAGACAAGAAGACAAGCAAGACGAAAAATCTCAATCAACTCAATCACTTGAATACTATCAGAAGTCCTCATCTGATATACTGAAGCAATACTTGAGCACACTTACAAGATCATTCACTTGCTGCTCAAATAAACCCTCGCCTACAGTTTACATATCTGATCTTCAAGGATCATCCTAGGGTTTCCAAGCCTCTCGACCGCTTGCAGTTTGAGAAGCTCAACCGGACTGTATTCATTATTGAAGAGACTTGAAGCTACTCTGAAAGCTTCCACCAGTCTGATAAGAACCGAGAATCTTATCTGTGTAAATCTAGGAGTTTCGGATTAGGCATTGGATAAGTCCTAAGTCTGAAGTGGGTGTATTGCAAGACGTTGTAATAACCAAAGTCTTCTAGTGAATTCCTTCCTAAGTGGAAGAAGGGGAGACGTAGAAGGATTAAGCCTTCGAACTTCCATAAATCGTGCCTCAGTCTTTAGTGCATATTTATCTTACATATTGCTCATACATCGTGTTATAACTTGCCTTTGCATCACTAAAACCTCTGAACTATTTCCGCACTATTTAAGTTGTTCAAGCCGTTTTAGAAGTTGAGAAAACAGATTAAGTGAACTAAACTTCACTTGATCATTTTGAAAAGAAAGAAAATAAGTTTCAGAGTGTATTCACCCCCCCCCCCCTCTACCCTCTGAACCGATCCCAACAAGTGGTATCAGAGAGGGTTCCTTTCTCAACTGCTGATCTAAAGTTTTAAAATCATGACTTCTTTTAACAAAATTCCTATGTTTTCTAAAGAAGATTATGATGACTGGAAAATTCGCATGCAGGCACATCTTGCAGCACAGGACGATGACATGCTATATGTCATAACAGACGGTCCCATCAAAATCATGAAGGTCAATCCAGCTCTAACCGATGGTGCAGGACAAATGATTGAGAAACCAAGAGCTGAGTGGACTACTGAGGACAAAAAGAAGGCCAATCTTGACAATGTGGCCCGGGACATCCTATACAAAACACTGGACAAGAACATGTTCAGCAAAATCAAGTCATGCTCCACAGCAAAGGAGATTTGGGAGAAGCTCACTCAGCTGTGTGAAGGAAATGACCAGACCAAGGAAAACAAGTTCACCATGGCCATTCAAAAATATGACAATGCCAAAATGAAGCCAGGGGAAACCATGGCTGAATTTGATGAACGGTTTAGTAGTATCATTTGTGACCTTATTGCTTTAGGAAAAATTTATACTAACCGTAAAATTGCTGTGAAGGTTATGAGAGCTTTGCCCAAAGAATGGGAGATCAAGACAGTGGCCATGAGGGAGTCAAAAGACTTAAGCAAGGTTGAACTGCATGATCTCTTTGCAGATCTCAAAGCCTACGAGTTCGAGCTCAACATGAGGACAGAAGATGAACCATCTACCTCTCAACCAACCAAGGCCTTAACCTCAACGGTGATGCGTCCACCGGTCGAGGAAGCTCCAAAGAGATCAGCTGAGCAAATCAGCAACGAAGACATGACACTCTTTGTCAAGAAATTTGGTAGATTTATGCGTAAAAACAATTCTAAATTTAAAAATTATCATAAATCAGACCATACAGACGATGGTCCTACTTGTTTTAACTGTGTCAAGCCAGGCCACTTCATTGCAGATTGCACCAAGCCTAAGAGCAATGATCAGAAGCAAGTTTTCGAAAGAAGAAAGGGCAAGGAGGACAAGAGGATGTTTAGAAAAGGAAGAAACCAAAGGGTTCTAGTAGCAGACGAAAGCAAAAGCAAGCGGGCTGAGTCTGACTCTGACAACCCCAATACCGGAAGCTCTTCAGATGACAGCGATGATGAAAAGGTTGAATGCCTTATGGCTGACATCGAAGAAGAAGCTGAGGAGGTACTAAAAGTCCAAACGGGCGAGAAGACCACTTCTATCAAGGACACTACCTGGTACTTAGATAGTGGTTGCTCACGGCACATGACAGGGAATCCAGAACTTCTGACAGAAGTCGTGCTGTGCAAAGGACCAAAGATCAGCTTTGGAGACAACTCCAAAGGTAAAACCGTGGGTAAGGGTAAGATTATCCATGGTAACATCATTATTAAACATGTGTTGCTTGTTGACAAACTGTGCTATAATTTGATAAGTATTAGTCAACTATGTGACAATGATCATTCGGTCGAGTTTCACAAACACACTTGCATTATCAAAAATGACAAAGGTGAGACTCTTATGACCGGTGTAAGAGACCTAAACACCTACAAGGTAAACTGGTCTTGCTCACATACTTCTTCACCTACTTGTCTTACTGCTTATCATGATAAACATTGGTTGTGGCATAAGCGGTTAAATCATCTAAATTTTAAGTCCATCTCTAACTTGAGGAAGCATGATTTGGTTTCTGGTCTGCCTGAAGGAGATTTTATAAAAGACAAAGTTTGTCCTGCTTGTCAACTAGGAAAGCAGGTGAGAGCAACCTTTAAAAATAAAGGGTGTATGTCTTCCTCCAAATGCTTAGATTTACTTCACATGGACCTATTTGGTCCTATACCAGTAAGAAGCATAGGGGGAATGAGATATGCTCTTGTTGTTATAGATGACTTTTCTCGATTTACTTGGGTCATCTTTCTCTCTTCAAAAGATCAAACTGCACCTCACCTGATTAAGCTTTTTAAACGTTTGCAAAATGAACAATCCACTGTGATAGATAGAATCAGGAGTGATAGAGGGACTGAGTTTTTAAACACTGCTCTTATGACTTATCTAGATGATCAGGGAATCAAGCATGAGTTGTCAGCTGCTAGATCCCCACAGCAAAATGGGGTGGCTGAAAGAAGGAACCGTACTTTAAAAGAAGCAGCCAGAACTATGATTGCTGATTCAAATGTTTCTCAAAGGCTTTGGGCAGAAGCAGTTAACACAGCTTGCTATACTCAAAACAGATCTATGATTAATAAACGATTTAACAAAACTCCATATGAAATCTGGAATGGTACAAAACCTGATATTTCATACTTCAAAATTTTTGGGTGCAAATGCTTTATCCACAACAATGGCAAAAATCATTTGACAGCCTTCGATGCCAAAGCAGACGAAGGAACTTTTATTGGTTACTCAGCCGTTAGCAGAGCTTATCGAGTGTTCAATCAAAGATCACTAACGGTCGAGGAAACCATTCATGTTGTTTTTGATGAATCTACTCTTTGTACAGAACAAACTCAAGGGAGCATAAATGATCTGAGTCATAGACTGGAAAACACAAATCTACAGGAAGAAAGTGACAGTGATCCATATCCTCCAAAGAAGGATGATCCAGTTCCCTCTACCGTGTGTGATCAAACAAGGCCAGAAGAGGATCCACCGGTTGATAACGATCCTCCTGCCAATAATGATCCAGTAAACGAGGACGTTCGTCAACCAATTGATGACAACCCTTTAGGGAATTATTTTAGGTGGAACAAAGATCATCCACCTGGGTTGGTCATAGGTGACCCTTCTGCTCCTCGAAAAACACGTGGTCAAATGATTAATGAATTCTTGCATGCAGCTTTCATATCTCAGGTAGAGCCCAAGAAGATAGATGAAGCTCTATCAGATGCCAGCTGGATTGAAGCTATGCAAGAAGAGTTGAATCAATTCACCCGCAACAATGTTTGGCATCTAGTTCCTCGACCGGAAAATCAAAATGTGATTGGAACTAGATGGGTGTTTCGTAACAAGCTCGATGAACATGGCACTGTTGTGCGCAACAAAGCTCGACTTGTTGTACAAGGATTCAGACAAGAAGAAGGCATAGACTTTGAGGAATCATTCGCACCAGTTGCAAGACTAGAAGCAATCCGCATCTTTCTTGCCTATGCAGCTTTCAAGGACTTTAAAGTTTATCAAATGGATGTCAAGTCTGCATTCCTCAATGGTCTACTTCAAGAAGAGGTGTACGTTGAGCAACCACCAGGTTTTGTCAATCCTACTCATCCTCAATATATCTATAAACTTGACAAAGCCCTCTATGGATTAAAACAAGCACCGCGTGCATGGTACGATACATTACTAAAATTTTTACTGGAACATGATTTCCAAATTGGAACGGTCGATAAGACCTTGTTTAAATTTGTAAAAGGTGATCATGTGTTACTAGTACAAATTTATGTTGATGACATTATATTTGGGTCAACTAACCCCAAGTTGTGCTCAAAGTTCTCTAAGATGATGTAGGAGAAATTTGAAATGAGCATGATGGGCGAGCTAAATTTCTTTCTTGGATTGCAAGTAAAGCAACTTGAAACTGGAATATTTATCAATCAATCCAAGTATGCCAAGGAATTGGTAAAGAAGTTTGGAATGGAACAGTGCTCAACTGTATCTACCCCCATGAGTACATCAATCAAGCTTGATAAAGATGAAGGGGGAATCCCGGTCGAGGTAACAATGTATCGAGGCCTTATTGGCTCATTTCTTTATTTGACTGCCAGTCGACCGGATATCATGTATTCAGTTTGTTTATGTGCTAGATTTCAAGCAGCACCTAAGCAATCTCATCTCATTGCCGCCAAACGAATAATTAAATATATTAAAGGAACTACTAATGTGGGTCTTTGGTATCCCAAAGATTCAAATCTTAATCTTATTGGCTATTCAGATGCAGATTATGCAGGCTGTAGAATTGATCGCAAAAGTACAAGTGGCACATGTCAATTCCTTGGAGATAGACTAATTTCGTGGTCAAGTAAGAAGCAGACATCAATTGCTACCTCGACCGCCGAAGCAGAATACCTCGCTGCTGGCAGCTGTTGTGCTCAAATACTCTGGATTCAACAGCAGCTTAATGATTATGGAATCCGGTCGAGTGAAGCTCCAATCTACTGTGACAATACAAGTGCCATAGCCATCACTCACAATCCAGTGATGCACTCTAGGACAAAGCACATTGATGTCAGGCATCACTTTATCCGAGATCATGTCTTAAAGAAGGAAATCAGGCTGGAATACATCTCTACCAATCAGCAAGCAGCAGACATATTCACCAAGCCTTTACCGGACGCTAAGTTTTCATATTTTTGAAATATTTTTGGTTTAGTAGATCTAAGTTAGTATGCATGTTTTTAGGGGGAATGATTGCCAGTATGACGTTAATAGCTTAGCTGTTACATTGCCATAAATGTTGGCATATCATCCGCCTTTAGCTAGTCTCTGACAGGCTCCGTACTAGCAGCTTTGTGCTTTGAACCAAATGACATTAATTGGGCACTGTGATTATACTCTTCAAAACTTTTTGAATTTCAAAAATACTTTTCATGACGTCACCCTATGGCCCATAGGTTCCTATATATACTTCTCTACACTCGTATATCAACCTTTCACCGTTTCTAAAGCTTTCATATTGCATTAAAAGTTCTATCGTATTACTATCAAGCTTTTGCTTACTCTCTGCTCGAGTTCTTATCTACAGCTATCATGTCGATCCAAAAGACTTGCCTTGCAATCAACTTTGATTCCGTTATTGAGGCAAACAATGCAGGAATCACTGAGGTCTTCACCATGCTTGAAGCCTCTGGACTAAAGAAGTTTCTGGGAAGCAGCGCCATCTGCGATCTGCCTGTATTGAAGGAGTTCTTTGCAACCGCTCAAATCGAGCATGGGACTGTCAAATGCTTGATCCGGACAGAGTCCTATTCCTTCAATCAAAAGTTCTTCGCCAGCACATTTGATCTGCCCTCCAGGGGTTTGACAAAATGCGCGGATCTTCCCGATGGTAACTGCTCATACTGGTTGAAGGAGTTCTCAACCACTGATGCTCTGATCAAACTGCCGGCTCAGAAGACATCTCTTAAAGCTCCATTCAGGCTATTGACCAACATCGTGGCCAAGAATCTTCTTGCCAAGGCTGGATCATACGACAAGGTGACGATGGAGAAATTCCAATACATGGCTTATATCGCCTCCAAAATCAACATCAACTGGTCAGACATATTGTTCACTACCTTATGTGAAATGATCAGGGGAAAAGGGCAATCCGAGGGATTTGCTCTGCAAATTTGCCACATCTTGAGCGTCCTTGGAGTAGACTTCTCCAAGACTGAGCCTCTGCATCCCACCAAATGGCTCAACAAGTCTACAATCTTCAAGTTTCTGAACAAGAAAGAGGTTGCGGTCGACACTCTGCCTTCAACCGCAAGTGTTATTGCTGTCACTCAACCGCTTTCAACAGTTTCGGTAGCGGCCAAACCAGCCCATACCAAGAAATCTGCCAAGCGTCAACTTATCATAGAGTCTGACTCTGAAGACGAATCACGTGAGAACGTTCCACTGATTCAAGCCTTCAGCAAGTCATCTCCTTCTGTCTCCAAAGCAGCTGTGTCATCCATGCCTGCAGGCGAGAAGAAGAGGCAGCACAAGAAGTTAAAGTCTCTTTCTGGACTTGCTCCTACCGTTTCAACACCAATTCTGCCAACGGTTGAGACTACTACCACTGCTGCTACTACTGCTCCACGTCCTACCAAGGGTGTGATAATCAGGGAAGGTGCCTCATTAACTCCAAAGGTCACTCTCGCTGATCCCAAGGACAAAGGGAAAGGTGTGATGATCTACTCACCTAAGGCTCAACCAGCAGCTACTGTAGAGCTCAACTTGATCATCTCTCACGTTCTCCGCACTATCAAGCGTCACCTACAACGCTTTGACAGATGACATCATTCCCGTACTCACCTGACGCTTGCTCAAATATTTCCTAAGTGGAAAGCTTTGAATGTTATTGAGAAAAAGATGCTTCTTTTTGCTGACACTAAAGACATCGTGGAGGCTCTGGGAAGAAGACAGCTCATCGACTTGAAGCTTCGAGGAAGCCTGTTACATCTGTTGATTAATGAGCGTGTCAAGAACTTCAAATCCAAGAGTCCTACCGCCGCCGATGACTTTGTGATTCTGACTGGACTACAGAATAGTCTACGTCAAATCACTCAACTACTTCAGCACTTCCAAGCTCTTAACAACGTAAAAACGACAGCTTCAGCAGCCTGTTTACAGGCTTATGGACTGGAAGCACAGGTGATGATAAAGACTTTTCTTACCCAAGATCAGGGTGAAGAAGACGTCTCTGCTCTTACTCTTTCAGATGGGATTCTGACCGGTCTCATCACTGCTGACCTGTTTCAGTCATCCGCTCTAGGATCAATTGTGGGAGCATCTTCATCGGTCGACCCCGCCTCAACCGCAGTCCAAGCAGTAATTCAACCGGAAGCAGCTGTGACTGCTCACTCATCTCCAGCGACGACCGCTCACACCTCTCCCAGTCGTCCACAAGATTCTTTTGAAGTGATTGAAAAAGAGATTCCTATCACCTCTGTGACAGAAGCTCCTTGCAGCAGTGAAGCAGTAGTGCCCCCAACAGAGATACCAAGCACTATTGTATCACTTGCACCTCCAGAACAGCCAGTGACTGATGCTGACCCAGCACTTCAACCGTCTCCATCTACTGAAAAGTTTGTGAAAGATCTCATAATGGATGAACCGAGTGCTGATCCTGCTACTCCACCAACCATCTTGGCTGCAGTCGAGACTCTTACATCTCCAACTGTACCACTATTGGAAGGTCCATCAGCTAGCTCCCCAGCCAGATCACCAGCACCACATCATCTTGAGTCTGGCCCGATTTCACCAAGGAATGACACACAGAGTCAAATGCTTCCGACTGATGACTCATTAATTGAAGCCATGGCCGCAGCTCTGGATCACACTTTGATAAATAGGCTTCATGAGCTCATGCAAACAGTTCGATCCTTCTCACAAGACATCACAAACTCATCCTTATCGGTTGACAATTCACGCGAGACGATGATTCGGCATTTTGAGACCGTGTCTCGAGACCTTGCTCACCTGTCCAAAGAGATCACTGCCCATCATCGCACTCAAATCAAAACGCTCTCTACCGTCTCCGAACAAGTTGTCAGATCCAAAAACCGCCTTCATAGGCAGTTGAATGATCGGATGGACACTATGCAAGCTACTCTACTTGCTCAACTAGATGCAAAAATTGATACTATGCAAGCCTGCCTTGGCACTCAACTCACTGAGATCATCCTTCGACTCAACCAAGGTGATGCCAAAAAGGGGGAAGAAGAGCAACGAAGAGCAGCAGAGGCAAGAAGACGTGAGGAAGAAGCCGACAGAAGAAGAAGAGAAGGCTATAGGTCAGGAGGAGCCAGTTGGTTCAAAAGATGAACAACCTGTCTCTTCTTTACTTATCGCAGCTGCATCTCATTTTGTTTTTTTCTTCAGTAGGTGTAATAAGAATGCTTATTGTAATTAATGAAATTCATTCTCTCAATGAAGTTCATTTTAATGCTTTCATATTTTTCTTGGAGCACTTTAGTTTTGTCATCACCAAAAAGGGGGAAATTGTTGAATCCGACATTTTGGTGATAACAAACAACAACTCAGTGTATAGGAATGTGCTACCAATCTTTTGTACTTCAGGAATCTACTACAACTCCTACCGCAACCGTCTAAACCCTTCAAGTTATCTACCGGAAGCTTGTCAACCGCCTTTGTCTCTCGACCGATTGCAGTCACAAGCCTATCGACTGGTTATTCAAACCAGCAGAGGATAAATCTCTCTACCGGAAGAAAGTCAACTGTTTATCAAGATATCTCAAGACAAATAGTTGAGACAAGACGTTCTTTGCAAGATCTTTTATCAAAAGCAGAACCGGCGTATCAGAAGATCTGTTGACTCTTGCATCGAGACAACAGGTTGCAAATAAATGGCAAAAACGCAGAATGGCTACAGATAAAGCATTCGACCGTTTATACCAGTTTTGGACCCTGGAAGTTGTCTGCATTTAAAGAAGAGTACGATCTTCATGCAGAATCATCAATGCATTTATGAAGCATTAAATGTGCATTCAATGCAGCATCAGAACGTTCAAAATAAAGACGTTGATGATTGACCTATATAAAGGGAAGATTGCTCAAGACAAAAGACAAGAAGACAAGCAAGACGAAAAATCTCAATCAACTCAATCACTTGAATACTATCAGAAGTCCTCATCTGATATACTGAAGCAATACTTGAGCACACTTACAAGATCATTCACTTGCTGCTCAAATAAACCCTCGCCTACAGTTTACATATCTGATCTTCAAGGATCATCCTAGGGTTTCCAAGCCTCTCGACCGCTTGCAGTTTGAGAAGCTCAACCGGACTGTATTCATTATTGAAGAGACTTGAAGCTACTCTGAAAGCTTCCACCAGTCTGATAAGAACCGAGAATCTTATCTGTGTAAATCTAGGAGTTTCGGATTAGGCATTGGATAAGTCCTAAGTCTGAAGTGGGTGTATTGCAAGACGTTGTAATAACCAAAGTCTTCTAGTGAATTCCTTCCTAAGTGGAAGAAGGGGAGACGTAGAAGGATTAAGCCTTCGAACTTCCATAAATCGTGCCTCAGTCTTTAGTGCATATTTATCTTACATATTGCTCATACATCGTGTTATAACTTGCCTTTGCATCACTAAAACCTCTGAACTATTTCCGCACTATTTAAGTTGTTCAAACCGTTTTAGAAGTTGAGAAAACAGATTAAGTGAACTAAACTTCACTTGATCATTTTGAAAAGAAAGAAAATAAGTTTCAGAGTGTATTCACCCCCCCTCTACCCTCTGAACCGATCCCAACATATTCATTCCAATATTTTTATATTTATTAAACGTATTTTATATTGTAGCGACCATGTACACTGAAACAAAAAAAAACATATTTTATCACCCAAGAAAATAAGATCACAAGTTTTTCTTTCAAATTAGACAATTTTGTCTTATATAAAAATGTGACGCTATAAATAATTGAAGATGGTTTTGAGAAACCAGAACAATGAAAGACAAACGTTACAGATAATTAGAAACGAATTACTCATAAAATGAATAAAATACAAATAGATGATAAGAGAAGAACAAATGCAAACAAAACAACAAAACCATATAAAGAGAATCAAAGTCATTCGTCTCTAAAAAAGTTATCGCAATGATTCAAGATGACGAGATGATTGATGATTTTAATAGAAGAATCAAGAAACTCAATAAAAAAAAAACAACATAATCATGATTAAAAAGTAAAAATTAAGCGGTAGAAAAAATTTATAATACTTTTTAATATTGAGAATTTAGAATAAACACCATGCTTTTTATTCAAATTTCAATGGACAATGAAAATTTTGTTTTCTCAAATAAATCTACATAAATATTTAATTTATCTTTAAATTCTTATAATTTCATCGTTTCAGATCGTATAATACGTGCAACGCACGTCCTACTTACTAGTATGCATAAAAAGTTGAAATATAGAGAACCAGCTGGTCATGTATCTATTATCTATTATAAATATATGAGTTTCAATTGTGAATTTTCAAATTTGCCCTTATTTATCTTACATAATATTAATTAAATATTTTTATCATTTTCAATGTATTTTTTTGGTTTTCCCTTTCATTTTCTAGATTAGTCTAGAGTAATTAATTTTTTTTATTAATTGTTAACATTTAATTCATGTCTTAAATTAAAAAAAAGTTATTAATTAATTAATTAATAATTAATTAATTAATTAATTAAAATTATAAATATATGAGTTTCAATTGTGAATTTTCTAATTTGTCCTTCTTTATCTTACATAATATTAATTAAATATTTTTGTCATTTTCAATGTATTTTTTGGTTTTCCCTTTCATTTTTTAGATTAGTCTAAAGTAATTATTATTTTTTTTTATTAATTGTTAACATTTAATTCATGTCTTCAATTAAAAAAAGTTAATAATTAAAATTTATCTTAAATTTTGTGTCTATTTAATTATTCAGAGTAAATTAATTTTTAAATTTAATTCATTTCCTAAACTAAAAAAATTATTATATTAATTGAAATATGTCTTAATTTATTTGTTATAATATATTTCTATAAAAGTGACACTTTAGTTATTATCACTTTTCATTTCATAATTAATACTTATGTGTAATATTTTTTTAAAATTTTAGAGACTACAAATATAATCAACAACATCAATATTTTCCTGTGCAAGTTAAAAAATATACTCATTTCTAGATTAGTTTCAATTGTCAATTTTATAATTTGCCCTTCTTATTTCACATACTATTAATTAAAAAAATAGATGTAGTTTAAATAAGTGAAACATAGAGAGTATGATTATAATTAAGTTTTAAGTTGATATTTGTACTACAATATAATAATTGGTTAATAGAATCAATTAATACT
The DNA here is from genome assembly GCF_033568475.1 of Henckelia pumila. NCBI lineage: Eukaryota > Viridiplantae > Streptophyta > Magnoliopsida > Lamiales > Gesneriaceae > Henckelia > Henckelia pumila. The sequence goes on from NC_133120.1 coordinate 85,624,439, forward strand.
AATAAAATAAAATAATTATACAAGTTAGTTAATAATATTAAGTTAATATGGATAAATTGTTAAAAGAGCAGGACATATGATATTCAATATGATAACTACATTATATAATTGAGGCAATCCCACGGGGGCCTAGGTGAGTTGGTAAGTTCTGAGGTGACGTGAGAAGAGATTTTTCAGCGTTGCGGGTTCGATCTTCGTGTGGAGCATATTCCCTGCTGAAATACTGTGGGGATATGCTTTGGGGGTTGGTCATGTTGCTCCCTCCTTCAGGTCTCTATCGCTCGTGCACATCCCTCGATTTAACCTCCGCATGAGCCAATGAACGTCTGACTCATGTGGAATGGGGTCCCTTTCGTGGTCAACCTTTTTTTATATATATAATTGAGACAAATAAAAAATAAATGTATCTTAAATAAGTGATACAAAGAGATCGAGTATGATTATGACTAAATTTCACGTGGATATTTGTATTACAATATAATACTTGGCTAATAGAATTAATTAATGTTAATACTTATGAAATCGTAAAATATTGCGTGACAAAACTTAAAAAAATCACACTAAATTCAAATCGATTTTAAATTAGACAAGTTATTCTTATATCTAAGTTGCTTGAATGATTTATTATAAAAGTTTTTAACTTGTTTAAAATATGATTGTTCATCTTCTAAAAAAATATTTCTCTTCACATTTTTCAGTCTACTCAAATTTTTATTGCAAATAATATATTTAACATACTATTCTTAAAAATTATAAATTAATTATCACACTCATATATAAATATTTTTTATGACACTAGTAAAAGTAACGTGCGTTGCACGTGGGAATGCTTTCTATTATCGATAAATGTTGTTAAATAACTGAGTTGAGATGAGAAAAGATAAATATGCAGTTAGTTAATAATTTTCGTGATATTTAGTAAATTTTAAATTCAATGTAATATGATATTTACAACATGTATTATAAAATGAGTGTGAAAAGTATTTGTTGAAAGATTTTATATGTTACAAGTCTAATTGAATTTATAGACGTTATTGTAAATAATAGTTGTAACAAATACTGTAATTTTGTATAAATTAGACATTAAGGAAAATATATAATTTTTTTTAAAAAGAGGAAAATATATAATTTGATGTCGTGACATATTTAATAAATAAAATTTAAGAAAAAATATATCAAATAATATATAATTTTTAAAAATTATTTTACAACTACTGGTTTTGAGAAAATAATAATAATACAAATAATGCATTTTAAATTTTAAATTAAATTACAACGTCTTTTCTTGTTTACATAAAATATTTTTCTTCTTTCACGATTTTTCGTTTGCAGTCCATTTATAAAAAAAGTAATTTTCTCATCATCTTAGATAATAATTTTTGTAATATTTTTACTATCAATTATTTTTATTTTTATATCTTTATTCTTTGATTCTTTTGTTGGATTATGCTAAAAAAATTCTTTGCAAGAGTATAAATAATTTCATTGTTTCCAACCTCTATTCTTGTGTTATTATCTTCTATTACTTGTAAGTCAATATCGTTAATAATCAATGTGTTATTTGACGTTTTTTTATTTTTAATTTAATGTTAAGTTGTTCGAAATCCACTATTGCAATAATTTTTTTTGCTAAATTTTAACTTGAATTTTGAATGTTTTTTTATTATAAATGTCAACATTTCATCTTGTATTTTAACCGTCTTATCCATTTTAAGAATAAATGTATATTCTTTTTAATTTAGTGCCTTTAAAATTTTGTATTATTTTGAAGTGATGTTATCCTATAAATAAAGAAGATTTTATTAATAATTTGTAATAATATAGAGGATCGAAAGTTTGCTGCTTTATCAAAAGTTATAATTGGCGGTAATAATGCAACTCAAATCTTTTAAACCGCACAACAATCAAGCGTCATGGTTTGATTGTTTTACACAGCAAGGGCAATTATTGCACTCAACAATCTTCATTGCACTTCTTGTAATCAATGAGAATCGAACACATGACCTTAGCTTTGATATCAATTGTATGACCGATCGCTTGTCATTTTACTAAAAGTTTACAGTTTCAATTTACAGTCATCATTATAACAGTTTAAAATAATACATTATCAATAACTCATGTAAGCCTATAGATATAATGTTTAAATTTTAATATAGTTTTATTTTGGCACAATATTGATATTGATTCTTATGCAATTATTAACTCGAATTTCAATTTTTTGTTTGATTAATATTGAGCAAGTATGACATTTTTGGTACCATGCATTTGTTTTATTTTCTTTCTTATGTATGTTGCTCTGAATCGATATGATTTATTATGTATTTGCTAATAAGTGAGATATGCTAATCAAATTTATAAATAAAATATTCATTTTGTAATATATGTTCTAATTTATGTGCTAATTACTTGTTTTACAAATATTAATTTATGTAATAAAAATAATAACATATATAATGCATTCTAAACCTTAATTTAAATTATTAATAAATATTTTCCTCTATATAATGAATTTTTATCTATTTCACGATTTTTTTTTCATTATCATGCATTATTTTTTCTCTATGAAAAAATCAATATTCTTATCATCTTTATTAACAACAATTTATATGGTGGGTCTGGCCAAAAGCGAAGACCCACTTGAACTTTTTTGTGAACCCGTTTGGGTGAGTCTAAACTTGTTTCTCCGAGACGGGTTTAATACAAAACTAAGTTTAAACCCAGTCCATTATCATCACTTTATTGAAGTGTCGTCGTTCTTTAAATAAAGTATATTTCATAGTAATTGGTAATATATATATTATTTGAAAGAAAAACTATTACATGTTTAGTTATGAAATCAATATAATCTTTAGCATTGCAACTAATAAGTATTTCAAATACTTCAAAAAATATTTTGGTATTTCACGGGACTTTATAAATAATGCTTTATAAAATATTAAAAATCTGATATTTTTGGTTGCAAGACCATCTGATAATTTTTTTTAAATGGTTTTAGCTTTTATGTGAAGGAAAATTAGTTAAAATTTTAATTTCAACTTTTATATATGTGATATGTGTGTGTTGATGTATTTTTTTATTTATTATTTTATATTAAAACTTGAATATATTTGAATTGATTTATTTCAACATCTGTATATTATTTAATTAACATATATATATATATATATATTAATAACTTTTCCAAATCTAATATTTGTATATATTTAAATATGAACTCATGATATAATTATTTATCTCAATATGTCCTTACACAAATTAAAATATATAAGATTTTTTGATAGGATCGAAAATATCTTTTTAAATTATATGGAGTTCAGATGGGTTAGTAAATGAACTCCTGTCTTTCTCGTGTGTCTATGTTAATCAACCAACTTAAATTAGTGCGGAAAAGATTGACTAACAGATTGAACACAGATCAAATGGCTTGGTCGAATTTGTGAAGTGAGTGAACGTGTTAGGCAGAAAGGAAATAACACAGTGAATTGTTTCTGGATGTTCGGAGCTCAATCTCCTACGTCACCCCTTCTTCCACCTCGGAAGGATTCACTCTCTTCTAAAAGACTTTGATCTTGAACAAGCAATTTTCACAGATCCGATCCAAGATTGGACTTACACCTCTGCCTATCTCAGAACTCCTAGACACTCAAGAACACAGCCCTTGATTGTTTCTTGTTACAAATGTAGTGTTTTACAGAACACTCAACTGATCTGATATAATCTTACAACTCGATATTTCTGATTGTGTATCATCTTCTCTTTCTGTAGCTCTCTTTTTCTTACGCTTCTTAACCCCTTTTTTTCTTTTTTTTCTTTTCTTCTCTTCTTATATTTATAGCTTTTAGAAAGTATCCGTTAAGGTGTCAACAAGTCTCCTTAATTTACTCTTAGATCTTGACTTTCTGGTTCTTTGTTGGCAGCGTTCAAATCTTCTTTTAATGTCTTTTGTCTTTTAGCACAAAAGCTCTCTGACATTCTAGGCTCTTCCATAAGTTCTTGATCTGTTCTGTTTCTGAGAATCATTCGGTCTGAATGTGGCTTTGATCTGTACTATGTGCAGATCAATTATGATCACATAATTGATCTGATCTCAAGACATCGTGAAATTGATCTGGCTTCTTTGTTGCCTCCATTGATCCGCTCGATAACTTATCTGTTCTGTTTCTCTTCTGATCTGCTCAGTTGATGTCTAAGTTTGTCAAACACCGAAACTTAGATCTTGAATTTCTAACAATTTCCCCCTTTTTGGTGTTTGACAAAGATAAGCATTTAGTCTATCATTTTTCCTTTCTTGACAATCGCATCAACTGGTGATATATATTTTGATATGTTCTCTTCTTCTTAGGTTGACTGATCTCCATAAGTCTGTTCTCCCTTAAAAGGTGATGTCAAATGAATTTTTCAAATTTCTAGCTTGTCTGATCTGGTTGACTGATCTGGTCATGTCTGAGCTTTAACTGATATGATCTGGTTCAATTGATCTAGTCTCTTAGTTGATCTTCATCATTCCAATTGATCTGGCTCGTTTATGATTCGATCTGATCTTTTCTGGTTTGATTGATCTTGTCTGATCTGATTGAACTTTGATCTGGTATGGTTTGATTTGTCTGGTCTGGTCCAATATGGTTTGATCTGACGTTGATCTGGTCCAACTTTAATCTGGATTCTTATCTGTAGTAACCCAGAACTCATTTTAAGATAATAATATGTTAAACATGATTAAGGGTTGGTAATTAACCAATTTCGGGATTTAATTGGACTTCAGAAGCAAGAAATGAAATTTCATTGTCTGAGCCAGTTCGGACGATCCGAAGAGGACTTCGGACGGCCCGAACTTGACCACCGGGGGCTCCGAAGGTGAGCTTGGTGACTTCGGAGTTAAGGCTGGTTCGGACGATCCGAACTCAAGTTCGGACGGCCCAAACTCGTTTTTGCCAAGTAGGAAGGATTACTCAGCAATGAATTTTGACAAGTGTCGGACTTAGAGCACTTCGGACGACCCGAAGTAGAGATCGAACGATCCGAACTCGACGTGTCTTGCATGCAGACAGTGAGTTGGATCGGACGATCCGAACTCAGGTTCGGAGGGCCCGAACTCGTTCGAAATTTTTCCTATAAATAGGGCTCATTCGATTTTATTTTGAAATACGAATTCCCAAGGTTCCTTCTTCAGTTATATAGTGTGAGATATACACTTGAGGGCCCTATCGGTTATAATAGAGGTTCTGGAATAACCAAGGAGTGGTTATAGTCATCCGGGACTAGCGACTCCAAAGGGCTATCTACGGACGAAGGTATGGACCGGGAATCTATTTAAGTTTTGGGAGTACGTATTAGCTTAGTTAAGGCTTATAAAATTTATGTAGTGATACGGTGAACTTTTGAATATAGGCTTGGAACCTAGGATCCTATTATACTTGAACTAGCCTAGAGGTACGTACACATTGACTGAGATTGACAGCGAGTATATATGTTTATATGTTGCATTTATTTGGCATTATTATATGGAATGATATATGATTTACCGTTTTCCATATTCATATGTCATGTGCATATACACGTTGAGCCTATATCTTGTTATACCTGATTATAGAGCCGCTCAGCTCTATATTCGATAGTCTGTCACTGAGAGTACCGCGACGACGGGGGCATTTATGTCTGACTACTCTGGTGTACTAGACGAGTTTGGTTGCACCCAGAGGTTGATCCGTGCGGTGGCAGCACTCATGTGGCGCCGGTACTGAGCATGACTTTTCAGATGACCATTTACCAGTTATCATGTTGCATGCACTATATACATATGTTTACTCATGTTTATGTACTGGGCGTTAGCGCTCACGTCCTAGTTATTATCTTGGACACCCTATTCCATGGGGCAGGTCGCAGGATGGACGGAGCTGGTAGTTCAAGGCAGGACTAGGGAGCAGGAGCCTTGAGGAGTTTATTATACAGCAGGATTTGATATAGCTGTATAATGTTTACTTTTAAGTATTTCGATATGGTTGTATCACTACTGATGAATAAGCTTGACACTTTTATACTAAGCTGGTATGTAATTTATGGTTATGTTTCCGCACGTTTTACTATGTTAAGTTATTTTGCTGTATTAAGTTTAATGCATGCTATTAGTTGCCAGTTAGTAAGTGATACCATGCAGGGTCACTACATTTTTGGTATCAGAGCATGCTTAGATTTTGAGATTAGTACTTGGGATTTAGAATTAGTTACGAGTAATTCTTGCGCATTTGGGATTTTAATGTGCAATTCTTTTCAGGATATGGCTGACGAGAGTCACGGTAGTGTTGGCCAGGGAGGTGGTCATCATCATCGTCATCACCACCATCATGATGATCAACATCGTCATCATGAGGGTAGACGTCGCTACTCTATCAATAAATTCATGCAAGTAGGACCGAAACCTTTGGTGGGAGGCGAGAATCCTGAACAAGCAAGAAGTTGGATGTCTAAACTCGAGAGTACTTTTCGTGCTTTCGATTGTACTGAGGATCAGAAATTGAAAGTTCTAGAATTTGTTCTAGAGGATCGAGCACGTTTTTGGTGGGATGCCAAAGCTGCTCTGGTACGTACTGAGAGAGGACAGGTGACTTGGGGAGATTTCTGTCAGCAGTTCTAGAAACTGTATTTTCCTCCGGCTGTTTGCCAAGCACGATCAATGGAGTTGCTTACTCTGAGGCAAGGATCAATGAATATTGATCAATATCAGCAACGATTTCTTGATCTGCTACCTTTCAGTCCTCATATTAATGAGAGTGATGCATCGAAGTATGATCTCTTTTTACAAGGCCTGAACCAAGATATCTACTCACAGGTTGTTGTCTGTGATGACCCAGTATCTTATGAGACTTTGGTGAACCATTGCCATCTTGTGGAGACCAGCAACAGGCGTGCACAGTTGTTGATGCCAGCACAGCTTAGAGGATCATTTGAGCCTAGAGCTCAATCTGTTGTGCAATCTGAACCTACGTCTTCTTCTACTCCTACTACTTCATCTGGATCTCGTGGTTCACGAGGTATGTTCCATTTTGGGAAGAAGAAGGAGGAGTTTTGTAGTCACTATGGAGGGAAGAATCCTGCAGCTTCATGTCGGAGAGCTACTGGTGCTTGTTATATTTGCGGTCAGCAGGGACATCTGCGGAGAGATTGTCCTCAACGCATGGGTTGTTCTAGTGGATCGGGATCATAGGTTGGATCTCAGGCTTCTACTTTTCCACGACAGCAGCCAGCACCACAGAGTTCTTCTGGTTACCGTCCACAGTCTCAAGGGCAGGTATTTGCTCTGTCTCAAGAACAGGCTACTGAGGGAAGCGATCGCATGTTGGCAGGTACCTTTTTGTTATGTGGTATTCCTGCACTTGTTTTAATTGATACTGGAGCATCGCATTCCTTTATTTCTAGTCGCTTTGTTAAGAGACATAGATTACCTTATGTATCATTAGATATGGATTTAGTTGTATCTACTCCGCTGGAGCAGGAGATAGTAACTAAGCGTCTAGTGATGGGTTGCATTCTAGATTTTGAGGGTAATATGTAATTGGCTAATTTGATGATATTAGCGATGACAGATTTTGACTGTATTTTGGAAATAGATATGCTGATTTTGTATCACGCTACTGTGGATTGTTATCAGCGTCTGATACAGTTTCATCCTGCTGAGGGTGATAGCTGGTATTTTTATGGTGAGGGTGCGCGACCTCCGATGCCACTTGTTTCGGCTCTGAAGGCATGTCATGTCTTGGAGTCAGGTGGAGAGGGCTACCTTATCTATGCAGTTGATATGTCCATGAGTAGTACGGGTATTGATCAGTTACCGGTAGTCAGTGAGTTTCCTGATGTATTCCCTGATGAGATTCCTGGTTTTCCTCCGGTGCGAGAGGTTGAATTTGGTATTGATTTAGTACCAGGAACTACGCCTATATCCCGAGCGCCTTATCGTCTAGCACCATCAGAGATGAGGGAATTGAAACAGCAGTTACAGGATCTGCTTGATAAGGGATATATTCGTCCGAGTGTTTCTCCATGGGGAGCACCTGTTTTGTTCATCAAGAAGAAAGATGGATCGATGCGATTGTGTATTGATTACAGGCAGTTGAATCGTGTCACCATCAAGAATAAGTATCCTTTGCCGTGGATTGATGATCTATTCGATCAACTACAGGGTACTTCTGTTTACTCCAAAATAGATCTGAGATCTGGATACCACCAGATGCGGGTACGAGACTCAGATATTTTTACGACTGCTTTTAGGACCAGATACGGACATTATGAATTTCTGGTTATGCCATTTGGTTTGACGAATGCACCGACAGTCTTTATGAATCTGATGAATCAGGTATTTCGAGAATATCTGGATAGATTTTTCATCGTCTTCATTGATGATATTCTTGTCTATTCTCATGACAAGGATGAGCATGCACAGCATTTGAGGATTATTTTACAGACGTTACGAGATAAGCAGTTGTATGCGAAATTGAGTAAGTGTGAATTCTGGCTTGATCGGGTAGTGTTTCTCGGTCATGTGATTTCTAATGAAGGGATATCTGTTGATCCTAGTAAGATAGAGGCAGTGCTGAACTGGTCTCGTTCGACGACGGTTGCTGAGATTCGTAGTTTCTTGGGTCTAGCTGGATATTACCGTCGGTTCATCGAGAATTTTGCACAGTTGGTCAGACCTTTGACACAGCTTACACGGAAATATGTTGCCTTCATATGGTCCTCGGATTGTGAGGAGTCATTTCACGAGCTGCGTGGACGTCTTACTACTGCACCTGTGCTAGCTCTACCTTCTGGATCAGGAGGTTATGTTGTCTATACTGATGCTTCTGGTCAGGGGTTAGGATGTGTTCTGACATAACATGAACATGTTATTGCCTATGCTTCTCGACAGTTGAAGACGCATGAGAGTAATTATCCAGTACATGATCTCGAGTTAGCCGCCATTGTATTTGCACTCAAGATCTGGAGACATTATCTTTATGGCAAGAAATTTGAGATATTCACGGATCACAAGAGTTTGAAGTATTTATTTACTCAGGCGGAGTTGAATATGCGACAGAGACGCTGGATGGATCTTCTGAAGGATTATGATTGTGAAATCAAATATCATCCAGGTTTTGTTAATCTTACTGCTGATGCCTTGAGTCGGAAGGTGAGACTTTCTGCACTTCAGACTAATGAAATATCTCATATGATACAAGAGTGTTGTTCATTGAGTTTTACGCTCAAGCACAGGAAAGGGAGAAATGTGATTCGATTGTATACTATTCTATCTGAGCCAGCATTGTATTCTCGGATCAGAGATGCTCAGATATCTGATGTTAAAACTCAGCGTTTGGCACGTTTAGCCAATGGAGTTAATACATCTGGATTTCATTTTCAGGCAGATGGTTTATTGTGCTTATCTAATCGAGTGGTTGTACCTAATGTTGCAGAGCTCAGGAATGATATTCTTTCTCAAGCTCACAGGAGTCGATTATCAGTTCATCCTGGAAGCATGAAAATGTATAAAGACTTGCGAACTAGATTCTGGTGGAAAGGGATGAAGCGGAGTGTGTATCAATTTGTTTCGAGATGTTTGGTTTGTCAACAGGTCAAGGCTGAACATCGACGACCAGGTGGATTATTGCAGAATCTTGAGATTCTCGAATGGAAGTAGGAGCATGTAACTATGGATTTTGTTACCCACTTACCTATGACTTTACGCCAGTGTAATGCTATCTGGGTCTTTGTTGACCGTTTGACAAAATCAGCACACTTTATTCCTTATAACCGGGAGTATTCTTATGATCGCATGACACGTTTATACATCCAGGAGATAGTGTGATTGCATGGGATTCCAGCGAGCATAGTCAGTGATAGAGACCCGCGATTTACCTCACGTTTTTGGGGTAGTTTTCAGGAGGCGTTGGGTACCACTCTGAGTTTGAGCACTGCATATCATCCGGAGACTTACGGACAGTCAGAGCGGACGATTTGTACATTGGAGGATATGCTACGTTCTTTTGTCATGGACTTTGGCTTATCTTGGCAGGATCATTTAACTTTGATCGAATTTGCCTACAATAACAGTTATCATCATAGTATTGATATGGCACCTTTCGAGGCATTGTACGGTCGACGGTGTCGTACTCCGTTATTCTGGGATGAAGTCGGGGAACGACAATTCGAGGGTCCTGAATTGGTGCAGCAGATTGTATACAAGGTAGATTTGATCAAGCATAGGATCAAAGTTGCTCAAGATAGACAAGCCAGTTATACTAATATTCGTCGCAGGCCACTTCAGTTTGAGCCTGGTGAATATGTGTTTCTACGAGTATCACCTTTCAGGAAGGTGATGATATTCGGCGTGAAAGGCAAGTTGTCTCCTCGTTTTATTGGACCTTTCCAGAAACTAGAGGAGATCGGAGATGTTGCATATCGTTTGGCTTTACCGCCAAATCTTTTCAGTATACATAATGTTTTTCATGTGTCGTTACTTCGACAGTATATAGCTGATGAATCTCAGGTGATTCAGTCTACTGATATTTAGCTAGAGCCAGATCTGTCTTTTGTTGAACGACCAATCCGTATCTTAGACAGAAAGGAGAAAGTTCTTCGGAACAAGACTATACCACTTGTGATGGTACAGTGGCAGCGCCGAGGCGTTGAAGAAGCAAATTGGGAAACTGAGAGTCATATGCAAGCAGAATATCCTGAGTTGTTTGCTTTGTATTTTTTATTACCATGTAGTTGTAATTACAGTTGTTGTAATAAAACGTGGTTTGATATTTCATATTGTTATCTTAATCTGTATTTAGATGTTATTTCGCGGACGAAATATCTAAAGGTGGGGAGAATGTAGTAATCCAGAACTCATTTTAAGATAATAATATGTTAAACATGATTAAGGGTTGGTAATTAACCAATTCCGGGATTTAATCGGACTTCAGAAGAAAGAAATGAAATTTCATTGTCTGAGCCAGTTCGGACGATCCGAAAAGGACTTCGGACGGCCCAAACTTGACCACCGGGGGCTCCGAAGGTGAGCTTGGTGACTTCGGAGTTAAGGCTTGTTAACGGCCCAAACTCGTTTGTGCCAAGTAGGCAGGATTAATCAGCAATGAATTTTGACAAGTGTCGGACTTAGAGCACTTCGGACGACCCGAAGTAGAGATCGGACGATCCAAACTCGACGTGTCTCGCATGCAGACAGTGAGTTGGATCGGACGGTCCGAACTCAGGTTCGGAGGGCCCGAACTCGTTCGAAATTTTTCCTATAAATAGGGCTCATTCGATTTCATTTTGAAATACGAATTCCCGAGGTTCCTTCTTCAGTTATATAGTGTGAGATATACACTTGAGTGAAAGAGTGGGTGTCCGGTTAGCCAACTTGTGGCTAAGGACTTTTATGACTCTATGTAAAACAATCTTTTGTTTAATATAATTTACACTTTTATAATGGCATTGACTTTATCTTTCTTCATATTGTTATATTATGATATACTATTGTTGTTTTGATAAAGACCTTGAATATACTATAGTGTATGTAAGATGTGGTAGCACATGGGGATGGCTATCATGAAACACATCTTATAGTCACTGTATATTCTAAACTGTTCCTAGTCAATTGAGCCGTCCGCAAATAAGGATAAGGATCGCTCGAGATTGAGACTAGCATTTGCGATGCCGAGTACCACGTTTCATTGGTATGGAACATAGAGATGTTCAAAGCATGCAAATGGATATTCATATGATGAATGATCGAACTACCCTATTCGAACTTTCCAAGTGGTTATCACTTATCGAGTGGATAAAGTCCGCGGTTTTGGTTGTACACCATTAGTCCTTATTACTTGAAACATCATTGAGACTCTATATGCTAGTACTGTATTTTGACTCGTTTACCGACTTTATTGGGGTCATCAGGTGTCGGGATTGGGTACAGTTTCGGGATTGGGTACAGTTACGACACATATAGGAGTCGATGCTTTGTTGTCAAGGATTCACCACATACTTGTGAGTGTGGATATCCTATGCGATCTGAGGAGATATTAGTGTGACAAATCTCTAGCCAGAGTACATGATGTGTTTTAGGTTAATGGGTTTTCCTAGTAACACATGCGATGTCACTATTTGATCTCCAAGATGTTATGCATAGTTATCGAATCTCGAACGACTCTCGATATACCAATGGTTGTTGATTCGATCGGGATATATGGTTGAAGGGACCGTACTGTACGCTAACCAAAATCTACTGGTTCTTGCAGGCACTATCAGTAATACCTAGGAAATCATGGGGCGATGTTGCTAGGCGCTCTTACCATGATTCGATGGGTAAGTTGGAAATTGTTGTTCCGAGTCACAAGGAATTGTGAGCCCACGGCTAGCTGTATTCCTGAACCATTGAGGGTTACACAAGTAATGGATTACTAAAACCCTGTAGAGATAGTTAAATTTAAAGAGTTAAATTTAATGAATGAGAAGTTGGACTTCTTAACTAAAGGGAGTGGGATTTCCTAAAATGACATAGGGATGGGCATTTTTGGAAATCACTGAATTCGGATTCAGAAAAATTATCTTGACTCTAAAAGATGCAGAAATGGTTTCTGTGCACATTGGTAAAATTAGTTTATCAATCGGAGTCACGATGAATTTTATATTAATTTCTACAACAACAGGCTTGGCTTGTTGGGCTTAAGTTATGGATTGTGGGCTTTAAGGAGTTAGAGTCCTGATACAATTATAACTAGAAATTATCTATAAATATATGTGTAGTGTTCGAAAATTGCATGAAATTCATTATTAGAATTTTTGAAAAACACTACAAAATATTTCAAGAGGATTTTCGAAAACTTCTGTCCCTTTCGGAGAAAATTCGGCTTGTGATTTTTATGAAAAATTACAATCCGAATTAACAGATCATATCTGTTTATTCTCTACGCAAACTTCTGATTGATTTCTAGTGCAGTCAATCAGAGGGTTTTGTTTTCTATTCGTGGACCTGATTGAAGAAACGTTCGTTCATCAGTTCCGGGGATATACAACAAGAGCAGATTAAATTCTGTTGGTGTCCATAATCTCGCTTCGAGATTTTAAGGTAAAATATTTAATTGTGATTATTTATTTTACTTACACAAATTTAATCGTGAAAATTTTGATACCCAGATATGGAATCGTTTCATATTAATAAAATAAATTTTTTAAACTTCCGCTGCACCGGGTATCAATTCTAATTGATCTGAACACAGTTTTCCAACATTGAGGGCCCTATCGGTTATAATAGAGGTTCTGGAATAACCAAGTAGTGGTTATAGTCATCCGGGACTAGCGACTCCAAAGGGCTATCTACGGACGAAGGTATGGACCGGGAATCTATTTAAGTTTTGGGAGTACGTATTAGCTTAGTTAAGGCTTATAGAATTTATGTAGTGATACGGTGAACTTTTGAATATAGGCTTGGAACCTAGGATCCTATTATACTTGAACTAGCCTAGAGGTACATACACATTGACTGAGATTGCCAGCGAGTATACATGTTTATATGTTGCATTTATTTGGCATTATTATATGGCATGATATATGATTTATCATTTTTCATATTCATATGTCATGTGCATATATACGTTGAGCCTATATCTTGTTATACCTGATTATAGAGCCGCTCAGCTCTATATTCGATAGTCTATCACTGAGAGTACCGCGACGGCGGGGGCATTTATGTCTGACTACTCTGGTGTACTAGACGAGTGTGGTTGCACCCAGAGGTTGATTCGTGCGGTGGCAGCACTCATGTGGCGCCGATACTGAGCATGATTTTTCAGATGACCCTTTACCAGTTATCATGTTGCATGCACTATATACATATGTTTACTCATATTTATGTACTGGGCGTTAGCGCTCACGTCCTAGTTGTTATCTTGGACACCCTATTCCACGGGGCAGGTCGCAGGATGGACGGAGCTGGTAGTTCAAGGCAAGTAGGGAGCAGGAGCCTTGAGGAGTTTATTATACAGCAGGATTTGATATAGCTGTATAATGTTTACTTTTAAGTATTTCGATATGGTTGTATCACTACTGATGAATAAGCTTGACACTTTTATACTAAGCTGATATGTAATTTATGGTTATGTTTCCGCACGATTTACTCTGTTAAGTTATTTTGCTGTATTAAGTTTAATGCATGCTATTAGTTGCCAGTTAGTAGGTGATACCATGCAGGGTCACTACATTATCTCTTGCTATGTATCTTCGAGTTGATATGTTACCTCCAAGTTGATCTGGTTCCTATTGGATACATTGATCTGCTTTGCTCAGTTATTATTTCTTCTTCTTGACTGATCTGCTTTCTTCTTCAATTAAGATGCCAGAGAGAATCTTCATTCCCCCTCAATCTGTTGCGTTTCTCTCCAGATTTTGTGTTGTGTGGTGTGTTCTTGTGATCTTCAAAATCTCTTTTATATGTAGATAAAATCCCATCGAGCTTTTATTTTTCACAGTTCTTTATCTAATCTCCCAGATTGATGCGGGTTCGCATGCTTTTCATAGCAACAGCGCTATCGCGCTTTGGAGGAGCGCTACTGAAGCGTTATCGCGCTTTGGAGGAGTGCTAGGAGCGCTATCGCGCTTCCAAGGAGTGCTAGGAGCGCTATCGCGCTATTGAGGGGTGCTATCGCGCTACTTTCTTGTTCTACTGAGCGACAATTTTAAAAAAATCATCTCTCACAATCTAGCCATCGGATCAAGCTAAAATTTGGGCAGCAGCTTTAAAACATCTTAAGATATAGTTGTCTCTAACATCCTCTGTAATTTTTTGAATTTTGTTGTACTGTAATTCCTTTCTCAATTCTTCTCAGTACTTGTCACCTGCAAATACAAATAAAAATATGCTATGGTACCCATATCTTATGTGGGTCCTCGATGGATTAGTCTTTTAGGAACCTAAGCTTTGATTAATCTAACAGGTCGATCATTGAAAGTGTCCCATAAAGTTTGTATATTGTGTCATGTGTGCTGGTGATATGTATGTGAATGATAAATATGATATGCATTATGTCGTTTGTGCATTGGATATGTCTGTCTAGATTGATTGTACAAGTTAGGCCTCCAATATCACTTTTGAACGGATCTATTTTTGAAATAAGGTGGTCTATTTTTTACCATATCCAGAACGAACTGGTCTATTTTTGATCTGGCTTGAGTTAGAACTCTCTAGTTCCACATATCCCAATCCTCGATTGTAAAGAGTTTTTGGTTGAGATATAGGTGAACTGACCTGATTATCAGGTTTTATATTTTCATATATCGTGCTGGACTTGACAAATTTCACATAATTTGAAGTGTTTTTGTCCAGACAGGATTGAGTAATTGGCTCAGCTTGTTTGCAGTCCTTGTCACTAAATCCGAGACCTGTCTTATCTCCAAAAGATTTTTGTGACTCTTGCATCTTAGTTAACAATGCTGATGACTTATTCCAGGTGGTGGTCAGTTCAGTCAGTCTTAAATTTTCTGATCTTAATTGCTGACTTTCCACTTGTAGCTTATCAATTTCTGTCTTAAGCTTGGCAATCTCTGCTTCTAGACTGATTTTCTCAACTGATGTTTCCCAATTGGGTTCAGTTGAGCAGTCCGACAGATCATTTTTCTTGGCCTTAACTTCCTCAAATGCTAAGCAAAGTCGTTGATACTCTTTACTCATGTCATGTAATGCATTTGCTAAATCTTCTCGTGTAAATTCATCTGAGTTGAAATCAAATACATGTTCACTGGAGAAGAGTTGATGTGATGATTGATTGCTGATAGGTGGTTGGTCACTTTTGGCCATGAGGCAGCTATCTTCATAATCATCAGAGTTTGATGAGCTAACTGGATGGCAAGATTCCTCAATAAAAGCGATTGGTTCAGTTGAGCAACGTTCGAGTAAGTCAGATGGATGAATTGGTTGACTTGTGCTCTCATCATCATTTGATCTGGAACTATCTGAGCAGCAGAGTTCTTTAAGATCTTCAATCATTGGACTCCTGATCTGCTCAGCCTTCTCATCTGTTCCAAGCTTGATCAACTGCTGCCAAAGATCTTAGCAGTGGAGCATGTCTCAATAGTTTTGGCAGTACAGTTGTCCACGGTGGTGTACCAGAAGCTTTTAGCAATCTCACTAAATGCGGCCATTTGAATATGTTCAGAGACGAGAAAGTACCTCTCTCTGATACCACTTGATAGGATCGAAAATATCTTTCTCAATTATATGGAGTTCAGATGGGTTAGTAAATGGACTCCTGTCTTTCTCGTGTGTCTATATTAATCAACCAACTTAAATCAGTGCGGAAGAGATTGACTAACAGATTGAACACAGATCAAATAGCTTGGTCGAATTTGTGAAGTGAGTGAACGTGTTAGGCAGAAAGGAAATAACACAGTGAATTATTTTTGGATGTTCGGAGCTCAATCTCCTACGTCACCCCTTCTTCCACCTCGGAAGGATTCACTCTCTTCTAGAAGACTTTGATCTTGTACAAGCAATTTGCACAGATCCGATCCAAGATTGGACTTACACCTCTGCCTATCTCAGAACTCCTAGACACTCAAGAACACAACCCTTGATTGTTTCTTGTTACAAATGTAGTGTTTTACAGAACATTCAACTGATCTGATATAATCTTACAACTCGATATTTCTGATCGTGTATTCTCTTCTCTTTCTGTAGCTCTCTTTTTCTTACGCTTCTTAACTTTTTTTTTCTTTTCTTCTCTTCTTGTATTTATAGCCTTTAGAAAGTATCCGTTAAGGTGTCGACAAGTCTCCTTAATTTACTCTTAGATCTTGACTTTCTGGCTCTTTGTTGGCAACGTTCAAATCTTCTTTTAATGTCTTTTGTCTTTTAGCACAAAAGCTCTATGACATTCTAGGCTCTTCCATAAGTTCTTGATCTGTTCTGTTTCTGAGAATCATTCGGTCTGAATGTGGCTTTGATCTGTACTATGTGCAGATCAATTATGATCACATAATTGATCTGATCTCAAGACATCGTGAACTTGATCTGGCTTTTTTGTTGCTTCCATTGATCTGCTCGATAACTTATATGTTCTGCTTCTCTTCTGATCTGCTCAGTTGATGTCTAAGTTTGTCAAACACCGAAACTTAGATCTTGAATTTCTAACATTTTTTTAAAAAAATATGTTTATTCAGTATACAAACAAATACAAATCAAGAATTTGTGTTTCAATATTTTAAGAAACTGAATAGTATTTAATTAAGATTTTGTGAATTTTTTTTAAAATATTTGTGGAAAAAATATATTCACTTTATCTACAAGAAAATAAAAAACAAAGTGTTTTGATATTTCAATTTTTTTGAAAACTGAATTTTTATATAATATGCACATAGTTTTTCAATTTTGATCTTATCATAATAATCGAATTAAAATATATAAATTTGAACTCATGATATAATTATTTACTTCAATAGGTCCTTACACGAATTAAAATATATAATATTTTTTTTAAAAAAATGTTTATTCAGTATACAAACAAATAAAAATCTAGAATTTGATGTTTCAATATTTTAAGAAATTGAATAGTATTTAATTAAGATATTTTTGAATTTTTTTAAAAAAATATTTGTGGAAAAAATATATTCACTTTATCTACAATAAAATAAAAAACAAAGTATTTTGATATTTCAATTTTTTTGAAAACTGAATTTTTATATAATATGCACATATTTTTTAAATTTTGATCTTATCATGATAATCGATTTTACATATTAATATTGATTACTTTATCTACAAGAAAATAAAAAAAACAAAGTATTTAAGAATTTAAATCCTTTTGGAAACTGAATCTTTATCTAATTTGCACACACTTTGTCAATTTTGACCTTATCATAATAATCTATTTTACATATAATATAATATTGATTTACGTTTATGTCCTATAACTAAAGTGTTATTTTTACTTTTATAACCCTATATATTTTTATATGATTTTACTTATAGTATAAATAAAGGACAACATTGTTATTTCACAATGGTAAAACTTTGACCTTTTATTCACTCTTTTATATAGCTATAGATGTACAACAACATCTACTTTAAATGTATATAAAATTTAAAACAACTCAATTGGATTATTATTGAAGAAAATTAAGAATAAAAGCATATATTCGAGTCAAAAATTGAGATCGAACATTGTTGAATTGTCAAATATAACGTCAGCAATTGAACTAACAATAGTCAAAAATTAAATGTTAGTGTACCAAAACCAAATTTGAAAAATCAATGGACTAAAACTCAAATTTAGATAAGTTAATGAATCAAAAAATCACTTATCTGAAAAAGATTACTGTAGCAAGTTAATCTACAACAATTGTCTTATGATTAACATGGTTTATCAGAGAAAAAATAATACGTGATTTTTATTTACTTTATCAATGGAAGATAAACTTTCATATCTAAATAAAAGCTTTTAAATAAAGGAAAAATAGTTTTTTTTTTCACTAACTTATTTAATATTATGATTTGGTCCACTAAGTTTACAAAGTATATTTTTGATACGTTAAATTTTAATTCGGTTATTTTAGGTCTAATTGGGTTAGAGGCCCATTGGAAAATACTGGCTTATAATAAAAAAATACTGACATGACGTAAAAATGCTGAAGTGAGATAGAACATTGTTGAATTGTCAAATATCAAGTCATCAATTGGACAAACAATAATTGAAAATTAAATGTGAGTGCACCATAACCAAATTTGACAACTCAATGGACTAAAACTCAAATTTGGACAAGTTAATGAATAAAAAATCATTTTTCTGAAAGAAATTACTGTTTTTTCCTTAAAAATCAATATAAATAAAATTATCATTTAACATAAATTGTTTAAGCTGGGATGCAATAATAGTCTCTAAGAGCAATCGAAACACGATGCTTAAGATTTTGTAATATTTAAGATATTTGAATCGTATTGTTACCATCAACTATAAATTTTGGTAAAGCGATATGTATTCGGTCATACAATTAATATCAGAGTCAAGACCATAGTTTCGATTCACATTGATTGAAAGCACAATTGTTGATAAGGTGATTGTTTGGGTGCAATAATTGTCCTCTTGTGTTAAACAACTGAAATACGTATTTGTTTGAACTGTGCTACGATCTAAAAGATTTGCGTTACACAATTACCACCAACTATAGTTTTTAGTAAAACACAAATCTCTTGATCCTACCGTTTGTAACAATATAAATATTTTACATTTTTCAATAAATATATAACATATGTTATTGCTTTAAAGTTGTTAGCTTTAAAAAATAAAACTTAATGAATAAACATATAATATCACTAGAAAAAAGTCTATCAGAAACCGACTAATAGAACAAAAAAGAAAGTTAAATAGGTCATATGATCACTTCAGTAGCTAATTAGATATTGAATCATAGTTACTCAAGTTTGAACTTGGCACCCGTAAAAATTATAACATTTTATTTTAATAAAACTAAACATTCAAAATTTGATAATTCCGATCATAATTAAATAAAATTGTTATTACGTGCAACGCACGTACATTTTGCTAGTATATACATATATATTATTCAGTATTTTTAGTTAAATGATTGCACTCAGTGCTCCATCGATCTACCAGATATTTTCAATGATAAAATACTTGGTGATAAAAAATAAAATAAAATAAGGAAAAAAAAAAAAAAAAAGTGGTCTCCAAACTTTAGTTAATAACTTTTTAAGCTTGGGGTAACCAATTAATATGTGGCCACCACACATTGTTCGTTAGAGCATTTGATGAGGCGCCCCAAACATCACATAAAATGTTGGATCATTGTTGGTGATAAATATTACACAAAAACTATCGTGAAATCTTCTCATAATTAATTTTTCAAAACGGATCTTCAAATCATGTAAACTTATGAAAAATAGTATTTTTTATTGCATTCAGACTAGATCAATTCGACTCACAGATCTATGTATACTATGTCTCTCTTAAAAAATAATAATAAAATAAAACTTCTCTAAATGTCATGTATCATCAGCTGTCATTGGGAGCATGTGAGGTCCCAATTTGAACGTCTTTTGGAGAAATCCAAAGGGTACAAGGTTAGTACGAAACAGGTACAAATCAAACGACAATCACAAATCTAAAGGTACAATATTGGATTGTGTTTGAAGTTTCTTGGCCATTTGTGGAGCCTACTTGTGCACGATATCTTATGAGTGTAAGGGAGGATGTTTGTTAGGCACTAGCCTAATGAAGGCCAATGGTTTTATCGATGTTTTGGCATGAGCTATCCATTTCTGCCAACCACGGAGAAAAAGCATGGACCAAACTTCCAAATCCAGAATAAAGGAAAAATAATTTTTTTTTAAAAGAATAATAAAGGTAAAACGTTTCCAATTACAAGAGACGATTATAAACTTCTTCAATTGTCCAAGATTTTTTTCTTCCCTATGTCTATGCCTAGCTACCACATATATAAAGTTTGAAACCAATTTGTGATCACATAACTATCAACTTTCTAAAATTCAACTATTCACACTTCATCTTTACAAAATACATCAAATCTTTAATATTCCAACTTTATCTTTACCATTCCTCCTAAAATATTTAACACTTACTTCATAAAAGGGTAGATTGTTTAGTACTCGTTAATTCTCTAATTCTATTCCTATTGTGTAAAACATGTTTATGAGATGTTAGTATAAGTGTAATATCTTCGGACCATATATAAAGATCCAATTTTAATTTGACTATGTGTGATTCATATATATTTTTATGAACTTCATAGTGTTCAAATCAATTTTAAATCATTCAATTTACATTCAGGTGAATTCAGACACCTAAACATTGTCTCATTATCCTAGAAGGAAATGTTAATGGTACGATATCTTTGTGTTCAACCACTAAACTAAAATTCATCACAAAATTCTAATTAAAACATGAATTTACAAAACAACTTTTAATTCAATATAACGTTTATATTACATGCACATGCAAAACATGTTCATTGCACTAGTACTATTAAAATTAAACTCCATATATTAAATATTTTGGTGTTTTGGTGAAGCTTAATATTTTTTTTCCTCCATTCTACCCCTCACTCTATCTCTAATTTCAATCAACCAACCAAAAAATACGAATTATTTAATGCTTAACATAATTATAAATATTTCTACATTTGTATTGTTTTCCCTTCTTTTTTTTTTTTCCTTTCATTCAAATTAAATTAATTATACATTATTTAAAAATTATAATAAAAATTAATATTATATATATGTTCACGAGACGCGTATCAATGAAGCTAATATTTAAATATAAGTTATATCATTATTATCCAAATAATAACTACAAACTATAATAAAATAATCACAAATCTTTAAAAAGAAACAGAAATTGGAAGTCTGTACGTCTATCAAAACAAAAAATGCTGAAAGAAACCTGTAAAACGGGTACAAATGCGTACTTGGAACACGTTATTATTTAGCTACACATCACTTAATTACAAGAGAAGCAAACTCATTCCACCGAAAAACTCTTACTTTGGGTAGTGTTGGGGAGAGTTTCTCGAAAGTAAAAGCTCTCCCAAACACCACCTTATTCACAGATCGATCGATACTCTATTCACCGTCATTCACTATGCAGATGGGCAGCTCCTGCATCAACAGAGCAAGAAAAATATCTGATATCTACATAGTTTCAAATGTGATTTAAATCTGAGAAGCCACGCCTTCTTGTGAATATCTAGATGAATATATTAAGACTCCAATAACGAATCTAGCGAATTGAAACGTAAACATGATTTAGAGATCATATATATAGTACCACATGCATTTTTACGGTACCTGGCATGTTTTCGACTTGCTGTGACATTGAAGAACAGTTTTGGGGAAAGGGAAATGGATGTGATCTACTGCTTGTTGCCTGTCTTTTACCAAAACAAGATTCGGCCGTCGAACGCAACTCGTCCTCCGTTTTCAACCTCTCCCCTCCACTACTGCAACCACGCAACTTATTATCTTCTGAGACCACCCTTTCGCCTTCGGTAGACTTCAACCTCTTGTTGTTGTTAATAACCATGTTGTCCGAATTTTGTATTGAGGTCACTCTTCGACAGCGAGACGAGGCGTCAGGAAACAGACTTCTGCCCTTGACAACTGCGTTGGGAATAGGTGTATCATAGTTATCAAAGACTTCTTCATCTGTTCCATCGGCTCTGGCTGATAATTCTTTCCCGCGCATGATTGATATGGCTTCAGTTAGCCGAGCTCTGGCTAAATCTATGTCGATTATAGGCTTTGGGTAGTTTGATCCCAAGTCGACTCCTGCAGAATTAAGCACATATTCAGGGGCATCATATGGATGATGGATCCACTCGCATGGTATTTGCGCCAACTCGGGTAACCATTGCCTTATATAGTCTCCATCTGGATCATACTTGAATCCCTGAACCTGGATCACAAAATCAAGAAAACACCAAACCAAATGGACATGATTTGTCTATTTGTGAGAAGGATCGGAGACTAAACTCAATCGGTCTAACCTGAGGGAAGTCCATTCGCTCGAGTGCATGGCCATCAGGCAAGCTTCCGGAGATGTACTGCCATCCGAGGATGTCGTTTTCCAAGTCAGCATCCAAAAGGGTATCCCAGAAATACCTCATCCCCCATTGCCAAGGTAGAACAAGAAATTTCACAAAGAAACTCGAAACAATAACTCTAATCCTATTGTGAATCCATCCGGTCGCCCAGAGTTCTCTCATTCCAGCATCAACAAGCGGATAGCCGGTTCGTCCTTGTCTCCAAGCCTTGAAATGCACTTGATTTGCATCCCAAGGGAAAAATTTCAGGTGACTCAGCAACGGCTTTTCGTGAGTAAACGGGAAATTGAAACATATGTAGCGGGAATACTCTCTTAATCTAATACCCTTGAGGAAAATATTCGCACTGTTTTCGCCGACCAAATTTTTCTCGTTTCTCCAGACTCTCTGTTTCATTAGCACACTCAGGAAAACTTTTCTCACACTTAGCTCCCCGTAATGAAGGTACGGGGACAAAAGGGATGTGCAGTTCCCATGGACCCTGAACCTATCTTTTGAGTAGTTGATTAGATGATTTTCCATGAATCCAGTAAAAGCTTTGTTAGCATTAGCCCAGCCTGGCGACCATCCTCTTCCAAGCAACACATTACTCGACTTCTCGTCTTCGTCTTCAAGACCCAATTCATCAATCAAACATTTTTCGATTTTCCCTGTCAAAAGCACCAAGAACAGCTCATTAGTCGTTTTTTCTTGAATTTTCAGAGTCTCGTCCTTTTTCATAGTTAATCTCGTCTGCTCCAGTGCACTAATTTTGTCTCAGCTAAAGCACGATTTCCCGACTTAGGATAAACTGATAAATTTACTAAATTGGTAGAAAACTAGATCAAAACTCGATGAGACGACCTACTAGAAAAATGAAAAGTGAGACATCAAACCTGTAGCCGGCACCAAACAGCGTGGGGGAAGATGCGCCACAGGTCCCGTTTGCAGTTTCAACCATTTATCAGCATAAGCATCGAACGTAGTAAAAGCATTTCCATTATGGTCATATATTTCCCAAGGCTCATGCAATAGCTCAGCGTTGTAACTTTGAACACAAACTCCCCTTTCCCCCAACTTTTGAGTAATATGGTGGTCACGAACAAGTGAAACAGGATCTGTAACGAAAGATAATATATCTGAAGTTGAGAATTCAAGAATAAAAGAGCGAAATCGGAGTACAAGAAATGATTTCATATGAACTTTGAATTCAAACCATCCAATTTAAGTGTATTTTAAATCAATTCATGACCGAACTAAACTCCCTCATGACCACAAACCATTCAAAAAAAAAAAAAAAAAGAACTCACCATAAAGGTGGTTGTAGACGACTTTCGTCGCGCCAACAGCACCAATACAATCCAATAAAGCAGATAGAGTACTCTCTGCTTTGATAAGTACTAATTCTGCCCCAAGAGATTTCAAAGACTGCTCCATCTGTATGAGAGATTGCTTAAGCCACCACCGCGAAACCCGCCCCGGTATATATGTGCCTTCTTCTTTAGGACACCATATAAAGACTGGTAATACACTGCCATCCCTTGCAGCAGCAGCTAAAGCAGGATTATCTTCGATCCTCAAATCCCTCCTAAACCACACTATGCTCTTGCAGTTACTTTCCATTTCCAAGAATATCAATCCTCGTGATCAAAGTTTGATATTTTTTCACTCCCCACAAAATTCAGTTTCTTAATTATAATAGGCTGTATATAATCCCCAGAACAATAAACTCTCGAAACGGGCCATGTCAATCTGCTGTAACAAATACATCTTCCGGCAGAGAAATTGGAACTTGTGCACAGACATCCTTCCAGGTCAGTTCTTCACCAGAAACCAAAATGTAACTTGAAGAAAAAGTACAAAAAAAGTTTAGGTTGGAGCAAAAACAAAATACTTTTGCAGAAAAAAGATTGAGAAAAACTTAAATATATATGCATAGAGACCAGATTTCATATGACTAAGTGAAATGTTTCCCAGACAAACTTAGCAGTGTGCACAGGCCCACTACGACAAAAATCAAGTATGGTGTTGATCATCATGCAGATTTGTATCCTCGGAATGGAATATCAATAATATAATTAACTATATCCCGTTGAGGAAACAAACGCATAAATTTAACAATTTCGATAATTGAGATTGACGTACGTATTTTTATAAATCGATACATATGTTTGCACAATATATTTTAGAAATTATAGATATTTATTGAGATGCAATATTTCACTTTATTGGCATACGACACACACGTATGAGGTATGGCCGATACTTGGTTTCTAAAATTAGTAAAAGGGATATTTTGAAATTTGCTAATGTAAGATGAGACATGTCCGTGCAAGCACGAAAAAAGAACCAAATTTGTGAGTCAAGTCATGTATGTGCAGAGTCAGAAATTTAGAATATCCCAAAAAAACTTATCTCACAAGTGAAAAGTTCCTTTCCACAGAGGATCCATTCCTATCCAAAATTTGGAGTTAATACGTTAGAATTTAGATGATCCCTTTAGCTTAAGTTCAATCTCTCAATTTATTAATGTGCCGATTAGATGAGATTCAAACCGTTAATTATTGATGGTTCGAGTTAACGTCGAGCAATATTGAAGCTAATTTTAATTAAGAATTTTGAGCACTTTGATATATAGGGACTATCAATATCAAGATCTTCACTTTCATCAATTTTGTGTAATCTCAAGTGGAGGTATGATAAATTTTTCCTAATGACCAAAGATGTTGTGTTTTTTAAAGAAAGAAAAGGGTTACTCTTATGCAATGTACACAAGGACCAAAGTTTTACATTTGAGAAAAGGTATTTAATGCATTACCTTAAACATTGAATGAAAACTACAAAGGTGCCTGTCAACATCAAAAGGTAGGCGGAAAATTTTTAAGGTACTTTTGGTTGTGGCCTCATTTATTATTAAATTGGGACACAAGTTCTAGAAGACACCCATTTCATTACATCTCAACAAACGCAAAAGTTTTGAAATTAAAGCGCAATGGAATGAAGAAGGGTGGATACGGACGGAGTCTCCATCTTTAGTCCTTCAACAATCTCATTTATTTAAAACTGCTGCTGACATGCTTATATTGCCACAAAATGGGAAAAATGAGTAGCACCAATTGCTAACACTACGCAAAAGGAAGGAGATTAAGAGAGGCACGAATACGCCAAAGCTTTTTCCTCGCTCAGCTCTTGAGCAGTGGAATCCAGTTTTTTTCTTGAAAATTCATCGATGGCAAGTCCTGTAACAGGGTCGACTCAATTAGCACCTGAAACTAAAACAATTGGGTGCCCTATTTTAATGTTGTTTCATTGTCTCACCTTGAACGATACTCCATTCACCGTTTTTGCATGTAACTGGGAATGAATAGATGAGCCCTGCTGGGACGTTATACGAGCCATCAGAGTATACACCCATAGACACCCAAGAACCCTGGAATTGTGTGACATGATAAACAGAACAAAACCCAATCAAACATTCATCCATCATTATAACAACCTCGAACTAAATGGAGACCTCAAAATAGATGGCCAAGAAAAAGGCTGACCTCCGGAGTACCGAGGACCCAATCATGAATATGGTCACAAGCCGAACTAGCAGCAGAAAGTGCACTAGAAAACTTTCTAGCTTTGATTATTGCTGCACCACGTTGCTGAACAGTTGTAATGAATTCCGTGTTCAACCTAACAAATAGAAATCTAAATAAAATCCCAGAGATAGGAATCAAGTAGAAACCTCTCATTGTTATAGTGAATACCGGCCACAAAATTTCGAAGTATGATCGAACTTATATACCATTCATCATCAGCAACAAGAGTACGGACAGGTTTCTCTCCAGCTGGTGTCTTGACAGATGCATGGTTGACATCAGGATACTGTGTCGAGGAGTGATTTCCCCAGATAATGACATTTTTAACATCAGAGACTTGGACATTCAATCTCTCAGAAACCTGTCCAAGAGCCCGGTTATGGTCCAATCTAGTCAAGCAAGTAATGTTCTTCTCCGGGATAGATGGCGCAAATTCCTTAAGAATCAATGCATTGGTATTGGCAGGATTGGCAACAACCAAAACCTGGAATGATAGCCACAAATACTTACAAATCATTTCTTTTTCCACAGAATATACGTGTCAGACGAAGATATATTTTGATTTGGTAAACTACGGTCTCAATATACCAAATCAACTTGAAACAAAAAAGCACGATGTTCTAGAAAAATCACCTTGCAGTTAGTGGCAGCATGCTTCTCAAGAGCGGATGCTTGGGCCTTGTAGATGGAGACATTTTTCGACATAACATCTTTCCTCTCCATACCCTCTTTCCTTGGGAATCCGCCAACCATAACTGCAACACTGACACCAGTGCAAGCTTCAACAACGTCGGTTGTAGCAACAACTCCTGATTCAAAACAATGGATAGGCTTGATTGAAAGTCTATGGTTATCTCATGTGGTTATATAAGTCAGAAAAGATAAAACTGTAACCTTGACAAATGAAGCAAAAGAACTAACCTTTCAAAAGGGGGAATGCAGCATCCACCAATTCCATCTTAACTCCATTGAGTGCCTCAGCGGCAGGTGGAATATCCAGCATGTGGAGAATAACAGGCTGGTCAGGACCTAACATAACACCCCTGGCAATCATAGGAACCAGGGCATATCCAATTTGCCCTGTAAAAACATGCAAAGACTCTCCCATTAATACCACTTAAAATCAAGTGTATATATACTGAAAGCTACTGTAAGTTACAGTTCAAGATTACAGTTCTCAAACAAAAAACAGCAATGACCATCACACAAACTAGTTACACAAAAGTTACAGCTTGTGGCTGTCAAAATCTGAATCCAGGCTGCCCATGGGGGGTGATCCAGTCAATTGTTTTGAATCTTAAAGAAACGGACAAAGCATTTGTGATCAAATGATCTTATAACTTGTCATTTCAAATGAGAAACGACAAGAGGAAAGTAGTTAGTTCGCCAAACAGGTATGTTAGTATTCTCCCACAGGAATGAGAAAAACCACTTCACGATCATATTTTTACGCACACCACAAACGGCGGACCAAGAAGTGTATTCAAATAAAAAAAACTGAGTAAAATAGCTCATCTGGCCATGGATGCTTCCCACAGTTGCCACCAAAATGGTGAACTCACAAAATAAAATTAAAAATTCCCAGATATTGAGATCGTAACTTGTAATTTTACTTCAATTTCAACAACGGAAACTTAAAGGGAAGAAACTTCATTTCCCATCATGAGAAACTTTGATCGATTTTAAAGCACATAAACCCAAAATTTCACCTATTCAAAACAAAAATAATATATGTCGATTAAAAACTCAGTTCATTTGCACCAAAGAATAATTAAAATTATCTGAGCTACTCACTGAGATAAGAATTAAACAGATCCTCCATTTTGCTGAATTGCTGCCTTAAATCAATTAGAAGACTTATAATTATTGAAAACGGATTGTAAAAACAATAAAGATAAAAATTTTCTCCCGAGATCGGCATGATCCTCGAAAAACTCAAAACTGTGCGTAGTACGGTTTCTTAATAAACTAATCTTGACCCAGAGCAGTGCATATGATAAAGATGAATCTTTTTCATCACCCACTGCAATAAACAATTGCTAGAAACAAGGAGATAACGATCAGTGAAAGAAATGCAGATGAATAAATGATAAAGCAGAGATCCAATGACGAAAAATGAAGAAAAAAGGGATCAAAAGGCGAGATACGATGCATCGCGTGAAGTTGTACCTGCGGCGCCGGTGACGAGAACACGAACTGCTTCTTTCACCATGATTGATTGCGAGATCTGCGATCAGAAAGCGATTATACCAATGAAATGTGAGGGAGGAGGCAAAAGAGAGGCACTCTGTCCACACAAGACACCACTTCCCTTTTATAAGAGTGAAGTTTTTGATATTGCCAAGCCGAATTTAGACATTCCAAGGCATAATCTATTTTTTTCCACATACATTCCAAGGCCTAACAATTAGGCATTATGGCATGCTTAGTGACGGCCCTATACATTTAGTGTTTTAGTTAATAGTTAATTATGGAACAATATTAACGCGATATGTTGATTATTTTGTTTTTTAGGTGAATGCTAATTATTTTGTTTTTTTGTGAGATTCAATAATAAATTATTGATTTCATTTAACAAATCATCTTTATAATTTTGAAGGATCATAATATTATCAACTCAATCAATCTATTTTATGTACGAAAAGACAGATTCAATGGGTTATGCAAATTTTATATTAAATTTTATTGTACGGGGGATTTGTCTATTTTTTGGCAGGTCGATTTTGTCAACTTAATCTATTTATTTTATGTAGTGATGTTGACCGATCCAAGCGCCTAGTACAATTTGATATATTTTTTACAGCTCTAATTCATACCAGGGAAATATTTAAAGGATATGAGAAGGCAGAGCAAATTAATTGAAAAAAAAGTTATAGACGATATAATGAAGCATACAAATATGACATCATTTGACACGAGGAATCGGCAAACATAAATATTGGGCGTCGAATGTGCTTCAAGATGTAAGCATAGGAGACTGTGACATCATTTTGTAATTTCACAGAAAAAGTCTCCAAAATATTTTTTGAAAATCTATTTTTAAAAATGCTTACATTCTATATAGCTCGTTATTTTTATACTAGCATGTTATGACACACATATTTTGTATGTAAATAATCGATCTAGCTCTAATCAATTACTTCAAACAGACCATGAGAGTATATATGTAATTTTATGTAAGATTTGATCAGCAATTCAATTAAAGTGAGTTATTATAAGAGCATAAACTTTAATTATAGTATAGATAGGTATAAATATAAATATATAATCTTCAATACTTAAAAAAAACTATTTAAGAATATATCGAGATCTCATCTTATTATCAACTTTACACTAACAGTTCTCTATAATTTTATTTTTAAGAAGTGTTTGCAATAGATTGTGCATTTTAAAAGTGATTAATTTTGATAATACAAGTTAGTTGATAATTTTCGTATCTCTCTTCATCATCTTCGATTATGTTTTCAATTTTTTCTTACTTTATCTCAAAGATAAAATAATGTTAGCACATTTATAAATAATCTATAATATAGTTGTATCCTAATAAAATATTTATTTATCTTGTATCTAAATTTTTTATTTTTAAATAATCATTGTCATAATTATTATAAGAGAAATCATCTCTAATATCTTTTACACTATATATATATATATATATGTATATATGCACGTACAGTATTAATGAAAGAGTTTTATAAAATAAAATTCAACTCGATCAAAATCAAAATTTATTTTCACCATTTGAACAATTTGATGATTTTGACTATGCAATAAATATAATATAATTGTGTGAGTAATTTTCATGTATAAAATACTGATGAAAGCCTTCCTGATTAAGCAATAATAACGTATTAGATTAAGAGAAATTCCCATTATCTGGAAGGCCACCCGATCCCATTTCGCAGGCGGAGCCAAGCATTTAAAAAAAAAATATCTTTCTGTGCTTCGCTTCGCTGCCCCGAAAATCTCGTTGAATTCGGGGAATATTCATTCTACCTTTTTCCCCCTTTCAAAAAATTCGATCTTTAAAGAATGGGACAGCAGCAATCGAAAGATGAGTTGTTGTACAAGCAAGTGAATTATGGAAATATTGAAGGCATCAAATCTCTTCGAACCGAAGGCGCTGGCCTTGAGGTATATAACATCTAAATTTATAATTATACATTCTTTTTGATTGCGTGATTGATGCCTCTGTGGTTAAAGTTTCCATTTTCAGGTGCTGCCCGTCTCAATTTATGGGTTAAAAACTTAAAATACAATATCTGCTTCTTTTTATGTACACGGGCTTCCTAATTTTATGTAAAGGACTCATGAAATATACAAGTTTATTTACTTCCTTAATTACTTGTCGGTGCCAGATAATTTGTGCGTTCTTTAGCAAGACCTGGAAATTATCCCGTGATTTCGGTGTTGAATTCGGTTGGAAAATTATGTTACTGTTTAATTGCATTTCATATTTTAGCTTTCAAGTGGCATGGTTGCTCATGTGTAATTGTGATTAATCATATGCATGTCTCTGACCTTTTTTTTTTGGGTGCTAACTAGCAATATGATGGTATTAATGTTTGTGTTAAGTATGCAAAAATTCTTGAACTAATACTTGTCTCATTGTATGGTTCTCGAAGAACATTGAGCCATGAATTGATTCGCTTAACTTCTGTGGCTGGTGACTGCATAAGCACGATCTTTTAGTTTCCAATGTTAAAATGTTTTGAAGCTTTCGGTTCTTGTTATATGGGCTAAAATGATTGTCTTGCCTCTGGGTACAGTGGATAGATAGTGAAGGGAAAACTCCACTGGTTTTGGCTTGCATGAATCCAGAGCTTTACAATGTAGCAAAAACTTTGATTGAACTGGGTGCAAACGTCAATGCTTATCGCCCAGGTAAAAAAAATATCCTGTTTTTTTATTCTTTTAAAATTTTCCAAATATGTAGTTCTTTCGGTACTTTCCTGTTATTATTGCACCATTCCCTTGAGTTGTACTGCCAGGAGATGTGGTGGTATATAGATAAAGAGAAATACCTTTCGATGGACAGTTGTTCTAATGTAGTCACTTTAGGTGCTTCCTGTTACCACGGATTAATGTATTTGTATGCAAGTCAGCTATGTGTTTGCTAATTGGGTATGTATTTTCTGATGGAGTGAAACTGGAAACGAACAATTGAGTTGAAGACTTAAAGTGACTCATGAGTTACGATCACATATCACTTAGTATGTTCATTTTTTAATATAGGCATTTATTATATATATTGTTGAGATGCTGAGTTAATATGTGCTTTCTAGATGCATCTGGTATGAATGTCAGTCTGAATGAATATTGTTTTATGTTTGGCTTTGTTGCAGTCTTTCTCATTGGATGCGTCTCATGAAATCTTATGGTTCGCGAGCATTTGATGTTGTTGTTTTTGTGTTGTTTCTTCTGCTAAGTTGTTTTTCTTTGAAGGGCGCCATGCTGGAACTCCACTACATCATGCTGCAAAAAGAGGCCTGGAACACACCGTGAAGTTACTTCTTTCACAAGGAGGTTTGTGTACCCTTTCACCGTGCAGACACTTTGTTTAAATTATATGTCTTTGTTGGTTTGATTTTGTTGCCTGAAATTTCAGCAAATGCACTTCTAATTAATGACGACTGTCAAACCCCACTCGACGTTGCTAGAGCCAAAGGGTATAGCAATGTTGTACGAACAATCGAGGTACATATATCCACTGATCATTGGTTTAGTGCCCTGTTTTTGTTCCGTTTGGTTTTTATGTATAGTATGAATACTAGTTTGACTTTCTCCTGTTGTGCTTTGTAGGAGCGTATTTGCTTATTCTCTGGTTGGCTGCGAGAGCTTTATGGACCTGGCATTCTGGAACTCTTTGCACCTCAGCTGCTTTCAAGAAAAGTGTGGGTAGAATGCCCTTATCATTGTTATTTTTTGCTGTATACTTTGAATATTTCTCGCTATAAATTTGTTTCACAATTCTGTTTTTTATTAGCTAACCCCTAATGGGTTCTATAGAGCTAGTTAAACTAGTAAGTAGCAACCATATATTTCTCATCTGGCTTTAATGCTTTTTGTTTCAAAAACATGTTTCACGAGTGTTCCCTTGTTTTTACCTTTTAGGTCATTCAAAGTACTGGATTTTTCTAATCTATATTAAAACTCAGTTTGTGTAGTTAGTGTAGTTTACTTGATGCAAGAATCGTGATGCTTTCCTCTTATCTTTTTGCAGGTGGGTGGTTATTTTACCTTGTGGCTCCCGTAATCTTAGAAAGCCTCTCAAGTTGGAGCTTGCCATATATGCTACTAATCAGGTGCCTTTATGTCTTTTGAGTTTCCAAGCGAACAGAATTTTTACTACCTTTCTTCTGATTTAGGCCATTTCTGGTTTCTTACTTGAAATGTATCTAACTATTATATAATAGTTTCACCCCTTATACTAACCATTTTTTGTGTGTCAAATTACACCAAAAATTCTTTCATTTTACCCCTAAATTTAACATAACTCTCTTTTATGTCAGATCTGAAATGACTAAATTATCCACACTTTTTGTAACATCATTATCTCTTTTTATCTCCATCTCCTTTTTAAAATTTCATCATTTATCAATTCTTATTAAATTATCCACGTAATTTTTTTACAACTTCTCTCTCCTTTATATCAATACTTCCGTATTTTTTCACCGTGATAATTTTTTATATATTTTTAAAATAATTAAATTGTCGAGCACGTGAAAATCACGTGCGACGGTTGCTAGTTAACTATTAACTGTGGATGTGGTATACTTGCCATCAGACTGGTTTTGATGTTTTTCTGTTTATATGTCTTCTGAGAATCAAGATCTCTTTTCATATTAAGAAGCAGACTTTTGACGATCTCTGAGTCTGACTCATGTAACTTCTACAATGTT
Organism: Henckelia pumila; assembly: GCF_033568475.1. NCBI lineage: Eukaryota > Viridiplantae > Streptophyta > Magnoliopsida > Lamiales > Gesneriaceae > Henckelia > Henckelia pumila. The sequence goes on from NC_133120.1 coordinate 85,657,497, forward strand.
GATCAGGATGCCCAACCAAGGACAATTTTACCACTCTGGAAGGCCAATCTGGACGAACCAAATTTTAACCAGCCAGATCCAGCAGCAATAATATCTGATATATCAAAAAGTCAGTTATCAAGCTCATTCTTTGAATTTTTATATTTTTATGTTTAGTCAACTGAATCAAATCGATACATTCATGTTTTACAATTCTGATTTAATTGAAAATCCAATAAATGAAGTCGAACCAAGCAACTTTCCACATTCCAGTTGTATTTGGCTGTGTATTCACTCTTTGCTGGACTCTATGCTTCAAACACTTCATAATTCTTAATAACTCTTAATGTACTTATAAGAGAAGCAGTAATTGTTATTGACTCTTAATCGTTGCGTAACATGTAAATAAGATTGAATAAAATTAGTTTGATGGTGTAAGTCATTTGTGTTTTCTTGTTCCATAGGTACACGAATTAAACTGGCACCTGCTCATGAAAGTGAGAAACAACAATTGCAGCGTTTTTGTAATGCATGCAAAGGAATTCCACAGGTGGAACACACAACCTTTGGTCCTTTACTTCATAATTTTTCTGTTAACATTTGCTCTCATGCTTTAGAACAAGTGACTTAAAACGTATCAGCAAATGACTTTTTATTTATTTGTTTATTATTTTGGGGACTTCTTAGTATTTGAGATAGCAAATTGTTTTTATCGCTTCCTGGCTTGAAATCAGGTGATGCATCCATCATTTCCTTTCAACGATCCAATCCATAATGCCCCAGCAACTGCCCCACCAACTTCAGAAGATGAAGAAATTGCTATGGCAATCAATGCCTCCCTTCAGTCTGCGATGGTTGAAGGTCAACCACATATAGCATCTCGCCCACCATCTCATCCAGATGCTTCAACAAGTTCGATCAATCCCATGAACACCTCCAACCATCAAGAAAACCATGGTGATGGAGCATCTTCTAGCCACGATACTGCTGGAAGCAAATGTGAGGTTTCTACAATTGCACCGGCCCTCGAAAATCCTCCTCCAGTCTCTTCCCCATCGGCTCCATTTGCTGTTGAATCTATAGATGATGGCCATATTCACTATCCCTCGCTCGACTCAATCGACGCAAGCCCTGTCGATTTATCTTCACCATCTGTGCATGCCATATCTGGTGGTACAGGTGAAAATAATGAAAATGGTGCGGTCCCTTCATCTTGCACAATATGCCTAGACGCTCCACTGGAGGGAGCTTGTGTCCCATGTGGGCACATGGCTGGGTGCATGTCTTGTTTGAATGAAATTAAGGCCAAGAAATGGGGCTGCCCTGTATGTCGTTCCAAGATCGATCAGATTATACGTATATATGCTGTTTAGATGGCACATGGAATAGATGTTACCGGTGAGTTTCATTACTCTTGTTTTGAAGGAAAATTCTATCATGAACTCGGATCAACTGGATTTGTCCTTTACCCATCTTACACCGTCGGATCCGCCATACTCCATAAAATAAAAAATGTGCAACTGGATGATCCAACGGTTTCAGGTGGACCATGAAGCTTCAGTCTTGCATGATTTGGCTTCTTGCAAAATTTGGGAACCTTTTATTTTCGCAGATTTTTTATTACCCAAAGTGTTGAGAAACGAATGATCGATTGTAACTTGCATTTTTTTTTGCAGCCAAAGATTCATGCCGGCTCGGCTCTGGCAGCGGAAGTTGCAAGATTGAATTCATTTTTATATAACCCGTTGGTCATTTATGATGAACAATGCATGCTTTTTATGAGTGATCTATCTATATGCATCAATATTGTGATTATGCTACGAGAATTCGAAATACAGTGTATGTATAGCTGTGATGAATTTTTTTTATGATGGTTTGCTGTATAACTGTTAATTTCGTAAATTTTAATAGAAGTACTCTCTCTTCTGCTTTTCATTCATCAAATGAGAGTGTTTATATACATTCAATAGTTGAGTGTCACTTCAATAATGGTCACGATGGATAGACAACATATCAAAATTATATATATATTGTTGTTTTGCATTCACCTTCCTTTTTCTGTTGCCCTGAATACGATTTTTTTTTTTTGGATTCAATAGACTTGGTGATATTAAGTTGGTGTGATAATTGTACAACTTTTTGCATATTTAAATTCAAGATTGTCGCATCTTGTTCACCACTTGAAAATCAGCTTTCTTTTACATTATAGTAACGTGTCTGCCAATTCAAATTTATTTCTTCTTTTACAGATTCCATGACCAACATTGTGATGGAATTAAACTTATTTACCAGAACTAAACATGGCATCTAATTGTCGACTTTTTTTAACTTGCTTTGGCTAAAGTAGGCTTAAGAATATTTATGGTAAATATTAGTAGCGATTTGATTCGTCTCCTAAATTTGTGATCCACATAATAAAATCATGGTTAAATTCAAAAACCTAATGTCAATATGGAAGATTAATAGTATCTAATGGTGTACATTTTGATTGAAATTCACTACTCACTCGAATTCAAATTTTTACAAGCCATTGGTAAATGCTAATTAGTGAGACAAAGTCAAAAAACATAAAGAGTGTTTTCGGTAATTATGCTTTCCTAAAATTAAGATTTTTTGTCATTAATAATTGAAATGATTGTTCCAACTCGGTTCATTAGTGAAATTAGAATAATACTAAAAATACATTCAATATATTATACATCGAAATTTACATAAACTATATCATATAATTTTGTATTCAATATGTCATGAAATTTTCCCAAATAAAACTTTTGTTCTGAATTTTTTGTTATATAAAATTGATTTTCAAATATTAATATCTCTCGTCAAATTATGTAGAGGATCGAGACCAAACAGGATGGATGCAAATAAAAAGTGAGCACAAATGTATTCCTCGGAACTTGAGTTATGTTTGAACTTTGAACAACACAGTTAAATTGTAATCTCCTTTACTAACAACATGATTAGGTCTAATTAATTAGCACACATGCACGTATTAATAAATAAACAATATATTAAAATCAATCATCCTTACTAGTTATGAAATAAAATTTATATCTGATCACTGTAGCTCTATTACGGCCAACTTCACCGTCTCCTTCAATGTTTTTGATTTTGTGTTTTATAAATATGTTAAGAAATTAATTTGTGTTGATGATGATACAATTAACTATCTATATTTCATTCAAATTTATGGTTCGATATTTTTTTAATCTTAGTTAGCAAATAATTCGATTTTTTATTGGGATTATATTCAAGTTCATGAGTTTCGACGTTTATTTAAGTCGTCTATTTAAATCGACACATTTGTGGTTTATTTGAAGTCTAGATATATTTGTAAAAATGAGTTGTCACCATCCTTCTTTTTAAAATAATAATTTAAATTCCAGATGAATATCCTGGACAAAAACTGAGCATATTAAATAGGTAGGTAAAATTTACATTCTAACTTGTACGTTTTCCCCTCTCATTTATTACATCCCAAATGTCCGTGTAACTTGAGACTCATAATTTGTTACTTTATTCATTAATATCAAATACACCAGATCTAATTTAATTTAACATTCATTATTCAAGAAAAATATCTATTGTCGTAAATTTATCAGTAGAATGTTATTATAAAAACCAAATCATATACTAAAATAATTTATATAATTTTGTATCTTAAATAATTTCGAAACTTTTTGTAATTTTTTTCGTATACGTACACATATCGCGTACCAAATATACTAATATATATAATATTTTCTTGTTTACTTCGCTTGTACACAATGTATGACGTACAGTGGGTAATGTGGGAGGGCCAAGAGATGAGATCACATAATTACTAGGCCACAGCCTTCTCGAGCCAACAATTAATTGTACGTATTATTTTGACTTTATTTTGTGGTCTTAGGGAACATACCACACTCGACCAATTGAATTTTTTTATTTTTTTCTTGGGTTTTTACTAAAAAAAGGTGCTTTTTTCAATATTGTAGTATATATGTTGCATCCTAAAATTTAATTTAAATAATTCCTACTGGTTTAAATTATCGGGTTTGAGATTATTTGCATTAATCGAACCAGATTGATCTTTTTCTAGCTTATATGTAATATAACAAGTCATTTTCATATAGGAAGACTATCTAGCATTATCCACTTAATTTGTGAAAGCAACCCAAGCGCATACCCATTATTTATACTATTCAAAGTCATGCATGATCTTTCCCTACACATATATACCGTACCTCACATTTGTAAGATACACATTAGTTAATTTTATACATTGTCACATTTTCATTGACTACAAAAAAATTTAGAGTATATTGGAGTAATGGATTTATATATAAGTTTTGAAATTTTAGATTTCAAAATATCTATTTTAACAAAGTATATAGAGAATACCCGGACATTTCAATAATCCCAAATTTGTTATAGAATTAATGTATGTCATGCATGTCGAACTTAATATAACACTTAATTTCATTATCAATATGTGAACTTGAAAAATATTACATAACAATAATTATTACAACTCTGGATAAAAATATATTATGTGAAAAGTTTTTATGTTGGAAAACATTATGTATCCACCACTAAAAACTAAAAAATAAAAAATAAAATTGATTAATCACAAAAAAAATAATAATAATGGAGACATCCTACCTACCTGCATTTAAACATATTTGATCGCCATGAATAGCAAACAAACATTGTACGGACTACACTTATAAGTTTATAACAGGGTTCCCATTTATTTATTGCAAAACTCAATTTCTTCTATTTCAACAACTCCAAAAAAAATTACAGCTCGTATTTCATATACCGATACTTAATTCTTACAACGGAATATTTAACACTGTTATTTGTTTGTTTGTTTTTTTACATACGACTGTTGAGAAAATTTCGAAAATTTTTTTTTAAAGAAAAAAATGTAACAATATAAATAATATTTTTTATGGAAAACAATTTTATCGGTCATACATAAAAGTGTAAAACTATTATTCTTGTAGTTAACATCATAGTAAATTATAATAACAATTAACAACGTTGATGACAGAAAAAAATAATTAATAATACTAATAATGTTTAAACGTTATATAAAATTATTTATATATATATATATATATATATAATTTTATATAACATTTAAACATTATATATATATGCATAAATACCTAAATATATATAATGTCAAGTATTTGTTTAAAATGATAAAATGGAATACAAACGCAAAAAAGTCAATGTTAGCTCGAATAATCATAATAAGTTGATGACTTTACGGTTTGGTGGGGGCAATGGAAGAGAAATATCAAGTCTCAAAATTATTATTTTCCACGGTGTATTCAGTAATGAGAACATATATATTGAGAAAGTATAGTATCTATTTTATTTTTCCTATTTAAAGTTAATTTAATTGTTGCATATCTTCTTTCAAAAAAAAATTGTTGCATATCTTAAAATCTTCCCCACAATATATATCAAATTTAATATTACTTATTCTATACCAAATACAAATATAACATTTTCTTTTTTATTCATCTCAAATAAATAGTAGACACTTAATCTTTATTATTATTTTATTTTATTTTAATTTTTACCTCTCTACCTTTGTGATTAAATATATTTATAAGTACTTCCAACATTTTTTATCCTACTAAACCATTCATAAATAATGGAAATTGAAATTTTCTTTCTAAAATTTTCTTTTTCAATAGCTTTTAAATATGCGTGAAAGCACATGCACAATCCTAAATTTATAGAATGGATGAAATGTTAATTAAGTAAAACTCGTAAAATAAGCTATCGATTCTTCATAAATTTTATAGTTCAAAAAAATTAAATTAATGGTTGATCACAATTATTCTCCCCACATTTCGAAAATAAAATCGTGTCATTTCATATCATTTATAGCAACATTAAGTTCGTGCTTAGTTGGAAAAATTTCAAATACATATAATTCAAATGTATTTTTGTTGTTTAGATAAGTAAGACCATAAACTTCAAATTCTCTCTTTCATATTTATATAGTATTTCATATAAATTATGATGCATTTCAAGTTTATATAATAATTGTGTCATTGTCCATTATATTTTTATATAACTATCTAACATCTAATATTTTATTATTATATATAAATATATCATTTTGAATTGTGAATTCTTTTGTACCCTTCATATTGTACTCTATTCTCCAACCATTAATTAATCATATCGTGTCTTAGTTAATATTGCCAATAAAATATATCTTTTCTATTATGTATTAGATATTAATAAACATATATTTAAGTATAAATTTTCCGATGTGCTTTCCTAGTAATATGTAAATAAGTAAGATATATATGAAGTATTATTGTTCACTTTGGATATGAACTCGATCGACCCGTTGCATGGACAAAGCCATGTATAAAAAAGCGAACATTGGAGGCTTTAGCCATTTAATTAAAGATTAATGGTTTCATTTGAGGCAGTCTCACCAATATATATCCGTGAGAGGGTATTGTTTATGTTACCCCATTCAGGTACGAGAACATCTCAAATGCAAAAAATTTAGGCCGTTGAATGCAGCACATGGGCATTGTTCATGTGCTAGCATAGACAGACCCCGTGAGAAAAGTTGACACAATCTAATCTAAAATGGAAAATAATATTTTTGACATAAAAAATAATTTTTAAAATTTGATCTATTGTTTATTTGTTAACAATTAAGCTCTCATCGAAATCTATAGATTTGAAATCATTATATCTAAATATATATTGCGTTATATATATATATATATATAATAGAAATTAACCACTAAATAGTTACTCATAATAATGAGAATTGTAATTAGAAAAGAGGACATTTTGGTAATTAGAAAAGGTATATATTGTCAAATCAATATAAAGGCAACAAAAATCATATTATTCCCTTTTTTTTGAGTCTCCCCCACAGCTTTTACTTATGTCTCCCCCCTTACCCTTTTTAAATATCTTTTCATTTCCACAAAAGCCCTACCTATATTACCAATACTAGGCACTACATCTCTCTTCAATTCTCCATTTATATATATATATATATTCAACACAGTTTTACTACAGTAGTAGTTGTTCCTAGCTACCCCTTTCCTTTTCTGACCCCCAAAACCAGAAATCTCTCCTCAAATGTTTGCACAAAACCAAACCCATAAAAGCCACACACATCATGAAGCTGGTTTTATCTAGGATTGATGAAACTTAGCTAGATAGATTATTTCAAACCTCCAAAAGGTTAATTATTAATCTCTCCTTTTCTCTTAATTCTTTTGTGCTGCTCATCTTTGACTTGTTGTTGCTTCATCTTAATTTCTCGTGGCAAATTAAGATCAAATTACTATGTTTGTATATATGGTTTCGTGTTTGTTGATTTGGTAATCCAGATTCTTCAACTGCAGGAAAACCCTAAAACATTTTGTCCCTTTTCTTTCATTTTCCGAGCTTTCAACCAAATTCGAGATCGAACCGGTATGGACCCGATAACCCACCAAATGAACTCTTCTCCCAACATGGAGATCAACACATTCACCATCACCACCCCTGCATCCGGCGGCGGCGGCAGCAGCTCGATGATGGGTTCACCGTCGGGCTCCTCCGCCTCCTCTCCGACGACCCTCAGCCGCTACGAGAACCAGAAACGCCGGGACTGGAACACTTTCGGGCAGTATCTCCGCAACCACCGTCCTCCCCTCTCGCTATCCCGCTGCAGCGGAGCTCACGTCCTGGAATTCCTCCGTTATCTTGATCAGTTCGGCAAAACTAAGGTACACACTCAGCTTTGTCCCTTTTTTGGGCACCCGAACCCACCTGCCCCCTGCCCGTGCCCCCTCCGTCAAGCTTGGGGCAGTCTTGATGCCCTTATAGGCCGCCTCCGGGCAGCTTACGAAGAGAATGGAGGCAAGCCCGAAGCCAACCCGTTTGGGGCTCGGGCAGTTAGGCTCTATTTGCGCGAAGTTCGTGATTCACAGTCTAAGGCAAGAGGGATAAGCTACGAGAAGAAGAAACGGAAGAAGCCGCCGCCGCAACCTGCAGCGCCGCCACCGAGCTAGCTAGCTGTTATTCTATGCATCTCCAAGTTCAAGTACTATCTATCTAAGATCACCACCGTTTGCATGGGGTTTGCTGCAAGAATCGAGTGATATTTATTATCTTGAATCCTATATATATATATTCTACCTATCTAGCCACTATAAATCAATGTTAGCCAACTTGATGAACATCAACTGTGAGGCGTTTATGAAGAGGTACCCTAACTTTTTCCTCTCTGTGTAAGCTTTGTTGTTGATTTTTTTTTATGGTTTTTTGGTATATGGGATTTTGATATTTGATCGTGCCACACACACATGCTAGAAATTGTAATGTTCAACATGGTAGTGGATGTGTATGTGCTTATGGCCGCTAGCTATGCCTCTTGTTCCAAATATATTAAGGGCTCGAATTCTTATATGTATGATCTGTCTGTTTCTTGAATATAATGTAAAATACTGCAAGATATTTGAAGGACTTCCCCTTTTTGAATTCGTGCGTCAACACATTAAAATTTCCAAAGTGTGTTATAATTAATAGAAGTGGTAGTTTTTTGGGTACTATGGCAGGTACTGGCTAGTTGAGATCTATGTCACTGTGTCACCAATTTTGGCATTGATTTGGATTCTGAAAAACCATTTATGACAACTAGTAGATTTGCATATCAGGTATTGTGTCTTTTTTCTAGCTAATAGTTGGGGTCTTTTTAAATGTGAGTGTTGCCAAATCGAGTTAATAAAAAAAAAAAAAAAAAAAAAGGTTGTGAATGATATATACTTATTTTATAATAGTTTTGTATGGATTTTGTATATGTCATCATTTTCTAGCACTCAAGCTGCAAGAAATAGGGAGTTTTAAAATCTGTTGGCTATTTTTGAAGCTTTAGCATATCGAAAATTCGATGGATCGCTAAAAGATCAATGCATGTCTTCTGTGATTATGAATTGTTATAAGTTCGATCTTATATATAGTCCAAGGGTTGATCCAACTGCTACAAGAGAGTCAAATAATTTTTTTTCATTTGAATAAATGCATTGTTTCACATGAAAGAACACATGTGGTCTTTTTAACATCATTTGATCATCTCTTAGGGCTAATTATACCACAATATAGAGTCGAATAAATCGATTATGATCCGATAGTACATACCTTGATTTTATAGATTTTATATATTTCGTATATGGTAAAACTGCCTCAATGATTGGGTTCATTCATAGGGTAATAACAAAATATATACCATATATAGAACCTCAAGAATGTTCCATCACTTTAAGAGAAACTATATGTGCATGTACGTACGTATATATATCCAGCAATTAAGCCATACGTGGAGGATTAGATAATAGATGAGAGCATAAGGGTTAAACCAAATATATATATGTAGGTATTTTCGAGACAAAAAATTTAAATGATAGCTTAATTTTCTTTTCATCCTGGAAATAGTTCGAACAATGACACTTTCATAGAAAAGTAACTATATGTTATGTACACTGGTTGAGATGGTTGGCTGGCCTAGGATATAAGCAGAATCGATTAATATCAGAATCGATTAATATCAGAATCGATTAATTTCTTCATTAATGCCAACTTAATGTACATGGAATTGTATGTGTATGTGAAGAGTACTTTGGTGAATATCGGGATTTTGAGTTCAGAAAATGATTTATTATAGTTTATATGTAGCTTAAATTATACGAAAACAATAAGCAAATTAATTGCGAATATTGATCGAGTTACTTGATTTTTTTTTTTTTAATCCACTGGAGTTCTTATTTGTTTTTCCAGAAAATGCCGAAGTTTTCAGATGGCCTCTATCAAAGAGATATGTTCCACACACACACACACACACACACACACACACACACACACACATATATATAGAGAGAGAGTTTGAAAAATGACCTTGGTCAACGAAATTTTTTGATTTATGACCTTCCAACAAAAAAAATTTGCAAAATGACCTTCAAATACAAAGGAAATGCAAAAACAAAACAAAGGAAAAAATTGAGAAGGTTATATTTCCAAATCATGGTCAAACAAGCGTTATTTAGTTAAATAAATCCTATATTATATATATATATATATATATATATATATTCACACACACACATATATATATAACATTAAATTATTCAGGACTCTCACATGATCCTCTTTCAACAGTTGAATTTTGTTAGGTATTCATTAAAGGCGATCTTTTGGTTCATCTTTATAAATATGGAAAAGAAGACAAAACCCCATTTTTCAAGACCCCATTCGCTTTGGGTATCCAAGAAACGAAAACGTATGGCCTAAACATGCATGGAGGTTTTTTTTTTTTTTTTTTTTTTAAAAAAAATAATAATAAAAGAAAAGGCCATTATATATTATGTGTGTGTGTTGTGTGTGTGTGTGTAATGTCTCGTTGATTTGATTTTCTATTTGTGACCATGTTTGATGACAAATAGAATCGATAGGAGTTAAATTGGTTGGATTGACTGTTTCGATTTATCGGAAATTTTCACTCCCAAGAGATACCGAAGTTCAAGAAGTTTCATGAATCTTGGGACCCATTTTGTAAGAAAATAATTTAAAAATTCGGTTATTTAAATAATTTTCATTGATATTATGAAATTAAATACTAATTTTTGAAAGTGGGCTTACTTTATCCATCCATATTATAAGGTATTTTTTTAATTTGCGAAGATTATTTTATTCATTTCGTAATCATGTTCATCATATGCTAAAAACTTGTCGGTAAATCCTTAATAAGTCATTAGCAACCCTAGGGAACGTTTGTCATCAAGATTATGAGTTAAACATTGGCATTTGAATTTAATTTATTCTAAAAACCTATTGAGTCAAGTTCAATTAAAAGAAAATATTTCTTGGTTGACTTGACTTCCTTATTAGGACATCTCCAATGCATACTCTATTTTGGAGTACTATATTCTTCAAATTAAGTAGAGTATTGAATTTCTTATTTCAAAAATCTTCTTAAACTAATATTCTCTATTTTTTTAAAAATTTCTATTTTCTATTTTTAATTCCAAATTATTTAATGATTGTATATTTTTTTATGTTTTAATGTGATTGCATGTTTAATTCAAATTAACTAATATGATTTATGTTCGTGATAAAATATGTAATGTATTTTTTTCACTATCTTATTTAATTATTATTTCAATTTTTTTTCTTCAGTATAATTTAATTACAATAAATAAATAAGAATAAAACATTAAATACATTTAAAAAATACCCAAAAAATTAAAATAAATAAAAGGATTGAAATGAACAAATATATATATATATATGATTGAACCAAAAAATAATTCAAAAAATACAAAAGGGTTAAACTGCAATTTTAGATAATGAAATTTTCGTCATTATGCCATTATCGAAATTCCATCTTCAAATCTACAGTGATTCTTCAAATTCATCTCGTTCTCAATTTTGGAGAACATCTCCAAAATGGATTCAAAATAGAGATGACTACTGTGATTCTCCAATATTCAATATGACTCTTCTTTTTTTAAGGATATCCAGTATGGATTTTTAATCAAATGGAGATTTTTTTATTTTTTTTTTTAAAAGGACGGTATTTATTAGTATCGAATCAATATGGAAACATATAAATGGAGATCATTTTTAGATTTTTTTAAGATTTGACCGCTCATTTTTGTACATTAATTCCACATTTTCACGTAGTTGTAAAAAAAAATTTAGACACATATTTTGGAATATTTTTTTAGACATTAATATACTTTGTCAAAGTTCAATGGATTTCGTACATGAAAAATAAAATAAACAAACAAATTTATACTCTTTTTTTTTTTTTACCAAAAACAAATTTATACTTGAAAATACAAAATTAGTGCATAAAATATTTTCGTTGATAGCTTTTATATTAATGGAAGTTTGATATGTTTACAGTTTACTCCACAAAGTTATACTTAGGTATGTATATATATGTACATGCCGATTTATTAAATCGAAAATCCTTATTTTCTATTTACTGAAACTTTATTTATATTAGCAATCGTGACACATGATTTTTATGTGCTCGATAATTCAATTATTTAGAAGAGTAAAAAATTATAATAGATAAAAAAAACATGTGAGTTTTTAAAAAGTAAAGAGAATTTGTAAAAATATATTTGGATAATTTAATAAAAACGAATAATGAAATTTGAAAAATAAGATAAAAAGAAAATAAGATAATGATGTTAGAGAAAAATGAGGATACATTATTAGTCATTTGAGATGTAAATTAAAGAAGATATGTCTGTTAAATTTAGAGGTAAAATGAAGAAAAAATTTGGTGTGATTTGAAACATAAAAAACGGTAAGTCCCTCATCTAGTATAGATATATATAGAATAGATAATATAGATATAGCTTTAAAAAAAATTAATTAAAATTAAAATCCTTGAGAACAATAAAAATATGATCCAATGATTATTTGAGAACGTTGGGATAAATCTTGAATTAATGCTTGTGTGTTTGATCATGAATGGACATAGTAACATATAGATTAAATTAAAACAGTAAGTCCTAAACGATGTACGTCTTCGAGATGTTCAATTCCATTATATATAATCTTTAAAAATATTTCGACTAGGTGTCTTACGAGATTTTCACGGATATATATCCATGAAATTAGTTGATCTGATTCATATTTGCAAGAAAAATTTAAAATTTTAGCATAAAAGCAACATTTTTTAATGAATCGGGCCAAATAGGGATATATCACATAAAATTGACCCGTTAATCGTGAGACCGTTTCATAAGTGTTTTTATGAAATATTTCGAAAATATTATGCATTTTGAATATTGACAACTATTTAATTTGTGTTACAATATCGTCTTTTCATTAGTGCATTTGGAATAATTTTATAAAAACAACGCATATGTAACATTTATTATACATATATCATTTTTCATTAAATTAAATATGTCGTTAGTTTCCAATTTCTAGATTCATAGTTTCTATGTCCATCATACATGGAATTTGGTGATAATTGAAAGATATAAAAAATAACAAAATTATTTTAACTTTATTTAGACATCGTTTGGTTTGAGTGATAAGATAATTAATCCATAGATAAGTAATATAATGTAAATTAAAAATTAAAAAAAATAGTTAATACATTATTTGATTTGATGATAGATTATAATTTATTTGATTTAATTGATGTAAAATTATTAATTAATAAATAGATAAATAATTTGACAAAAATAAGGCGAAATTGATTGGGATAAGTTATACATAGATTAATAATACATCAAACCAAACAATGCCTTATTGTAGAGTTCGAATCAAATGTTAGAATGAATAAGGGCATAATGTTTATCAATTTTATTTATTTATTTTATTATTTTATTTTTTTTGTGGTGGTACCGGTCAGTTCCACCAACGATATGATCAGTTGCTACAAAATTATGATATAGGGTAAATACATGTGCTTTTAAGTTAAATTAATTACATTAAACGACTAGGTGCAGGCGCTAGCATATAGTACTCTATTCAACGCCTAATGAAGAATCCATTGTAAAATGTATCCTTGTCAGCTTTTAGATCTAAAATTAATTGTCATTGTTTTCATCATGCACTTATCCAATTACCCTGAATTCAAAAAATTATATAAATATGCTCATGATGATGATTCTTGCTTGATCGTATTTAATCAAATTACTAGACTAGCACATATACAATTATATAGTTCTTGTGGTAGTGTTTTATATTGCTTTCGAAAAATACAATTATGAGTTTTTCTTTCAAAAATGACATATTAGAATTCAGATCAAACTTAGATGTAGGCTCGATGGCGATGATTTTGCAGACTAATTGAAAAATGTCGATTCATTAAGTAAGCACATGGTATAATATTGCGTCTCATTTTAAATTTTTAATAGGGATCCAAGGACTACAGAAATGGGACATAAAATGAGGAGTACCTCCTTCAAAACATTTTACATATTTATGTTTCACCGAGAGAATTAATTTTTTTTCCTATAATTTGCACAGTTTCTATTTTTATTTATGATATTAGTCCATTCTTCATATTAGTACATTAAATTGCATTTTTTTTAAAAAAATTAAACGTTTTTAACCTGATCAATACTGACATGTATATGATAATTGCTGACGTGGCACTAAAAAAAATATTATGGTGTTAAGAAATATTTCATGCTACTTACAAGAACACTACCCTATGATAGATCTAAGAGTGATCATTCATCAATATATACGGGTTACACTAAAAAATAATGGATCACATATGTATTAAAAAATGTCAACCGTTAGATGTATGACAAAACAGTACCCTTAGGCTGCGTTTACTTGGGGTGATTATCATGTGATAAGACTATTAATACTAATTCATCTCATGTTTACTTAAAAATTTACAAAAAATCCTAAACTCAAGGGCCCGTTAATAATTAGATTTGAGCATGATTTTTAATCCTCAATTTCATTAAGGATAAATAATCTATGGCTTGTATAAATGGAAAAAAAGTTAGAAAACTCCCAATATACCCTTATTTTTAATCATTTCTATTATATTTAAAGGATAAAATTGTGAATTTTTGTTTAATCACAATTCTAATCACAATCGTAATCAATCATAGTAAACAAATTATTATTTATCCATAACACTCTATATCATATCTAATTAGTTTAATAATCACCTAATAAATTATATTTTCACAATCCTATCAACATAAGTAAACGCAGCCTTATTAGATAACATCAAACTAGCCTAGATATATTGCTAACGTGTTTGAAATGATGACACATCAAGTCATCAACACTTGAATGAAAAAAAAATGACAAACTAGGAGAAAGGGAAAGGAAGTTAGTCAGCTAAAATTGTGAAATGACTCATATGGAGAAAAAAAAATTACAAAGTTAGGAGACTAGAAATTTCATTCTCCTTTTTTCAAAAAAAAATTCTACAACTATTGGATTAGATTATTCGATATTGTCTATTTTATTGATCATTTTCAATAACACATTTGCTAATATATTGATATTTTAAAGAGAAAGAATGATAATTCTTTTTTTAGGAGAATCAACGCCCATATTTAAATAAAGAAAGCGAAGAAAAACAAGGGAAGAGGCTGTCGTTTTCACCAACTTTATTTCACTCTACAGTGCAATAAAAAAAATTAGAATGAAGAATTTAAGGGAAAAAAATACAGAAAAGTAGATAAATTTGTTGGTGTTGGTGTTGGTGTTGGTGTTAATGGAAACGGGTACGAGAATCCCTCTGGAATCACTCAGTCTTCCAACTCTCAGTTCCGAGCTGACCCATCAGATTTGACATAAAGTTCCTTAGTGGGCCCAAAAGCCCTGGAGGATGCACGTGGGCTTACGTGTCAGTGTCGGCCCATTTTTGTTTTTTCCCCCCCCCCCCCCAACTCCAATCAGTTTCCCCGGTCCATTTGCCACGGATTCCCGGAGACTGCGCCACGTGGATGAATCCAAGCCCTCGGAATCGTTTTGTCTGAGTTGACGTGGACCATACACCAAGGGCAAGTCTTTTCTGAGTCAGTGTACAAGTGAATTATTTTTCTTCCAAGTGTTTGTATTTTATCACTTTGTGGGATGTAATTGCTATAATTAAATTTAAAAAATAAAAAACATATATATTGAAATATTTCTTAAACTACTCGGATTTAATCAAAATATAAAACCATGAAATTGACTTGAAAAAAAAAAAAGAAAGAAAACCATGAAATCAAACTGATCCAACCCATACACACCCGATCGACGACCCGATCAACAATCATAAAAAACTAATCCGACAAAATAATCAAACTAATATAGAAAAAGTACTTCTATAATTTAATATTCGATAAATTAAAGGTTTTGACTTGAGCCAATGTACTAAATTTTCGATCAATTATTAAGATAATAAATTTTTGGAAAATCCATCAATATTATAAATTAATAATTTACTAAAATGACAAAAAATAACTGATAATTTTGTAAAATATGATTATATTATTGTTCCTTTTTCATAAAATTTAATTATATTATTTTTTATGTACGTGGTTAATTGAATTTAATTTAGTCAATATAAGGAATTTTATTTAATTATTAAAAAAATCGAGTATCACTTATATATTTATACACACATATATAAATTATAACCAGTATTTTTTTATATATTAATTCGAATAATATGATTCAAGTATTGGTGAAACACGGTGACTTTTTACGTGATTAAATTAATGTTAGCTGAATAAAGAACAATGTTCTTTAAAATAATAAATTATTAATTTATCGATTAATTAATACCTCTCAAAATTAATAAAATTTTACGGTCTCAACATTATTAATTTATAAAGGTTTAATTTTATAAGAATTTAATTTTCATAAAACAAAATAAATATATCACTAATAAGATGGATTGATGATTTGTTTGGTTGTATGACTTGGTGGATAGTTAAATTTAGTTTAGGTATATGTGTGAATGATATATAAACCCACAAGAAGGCCCAACGTAAAAGTCTTTAGATAATTGGGCCTAGTTGGGAGAGGATATCATATGAGGATACCCCACATGATTTAAATATTTTTCACGATTCGGCTAGATTAATTAAGGGAACATGCACGCACCTTAGATCGATGGTGGTGTTTGGTAACTTACACAGATCAATAATATCAAATGTGATTAGAATTAAAATGTAAGAGATCCCGAATGAACTCAAAATGTGATTCTTTTTCTATGTGAAATATGGAAGTAGAAGCAGAAAATAATTAAAGGAACACTGAAGCTATATAAATGATGAGAGAAAGATGTGATCGGATCGATGGGGTACGTGCAAACAAAAGAAGCGATTTCTTGTTTTTGTGCATGCATGCATGCCTATTAATCCGCGGGTTCCAAGAATTCTGGGGGGTTTGTTATAGAGTATGTATTAGAGTTAAAATAGAGTTAGTTAGAGTAGTTAAAAACAGTTATATTCCTTGTATATAAATAAGCTTTGTACTCTGTAATTGACATTCATTCATCAATATATTCAATGGATTTTCTAGCTTTAATTTCTCTCTTCAATCGTAATATGGTATCAGAGAAGCTTTCGCACAAACTTTTCCATTCTTCAGGTCATATCTGATCGGCGCCGATTGATTACTGGTTGATTGTAATTGGTTATCATCTTCAACTATCGATTTCAACCACAATTGTTTCAAGATTCAATCTCCAAATTATGGCAATTCCTTCATCTTATGCATGGAATATATCGCGATCTGCTATGGATGATTCTTCAAGTCCATACTTTCTTCATCATTCTGATAATCCAGGCATGATCTTAGTTTCACAACCACTCACGGGTGATAATTTTTCTTCATGGAGTAGAGCAATGAAAATAGCACTTTTCGTCAAGAACAAACTAGGTTTTCTTGATGGTTCTATTCCCAAGCCTTCCGAATCTGAAGTCAGTCTGCTAAATGCATGGAATCGCAACAACAACATAGTCATATCTTGGCTATTGAATTCGGTGTCCAAAGACATTTCAGCGAGCATCTTATTTGCAGATTCTGCTGCGGATATATGGAATGATCTTCGTGATCGTTTTCAGCAGTGCAACGCGCCTCGAATCTTTCAACTTCGACATGATATAATATCTCTTCGACAAGGGCAAGATCCAGTTAATGTCTATTTCACCAAACTCAAGGCGCTTTGGGAAGAATTAAATCATTTCCGCCCTATGTGCAATTGTGGAAAATGTTCTTGCAATGGAGTCAAGAATATTGATGCTTATTTTCAAATGGATTATACCATGACATTTCTCATGGGTCTTAACGATTCTTTTGCAAATGTTCGAAGTCAAGTCTTGCTTCTTGATCCACTTCCTTCTATCAGTCGTGTCTTTGCTTTGGTGATGCAAGAGGAACGTCAAAGAACAATTGGTAGCACATCTCATGCAAATATTTCAAATAATAGCATGGCCTTTGCAATCAAGAATGATCAGTCTCAGCGGCAGCCTCAATATCGAAATGGACAAAAATTTCAGAAAGGCAGGCCCTATTGTACTTCATGTAACATACCTGGTCATACCATAGAAACGTGTTACAAGATATGGATATCCACCTAGTTACAAGCATCGGTCATCCTCTAACAGAAAATCTACCACACTAGTTAATCAAGTTTCTGGCACTGCTGATATCCCTCAGGATGTAGCAAGTTCAAACGCAAATGCGTTTCAGAATCTAGATAAGGATCATATTGATCAACTGATGGCTATGTTTGTCAAACACATTTCCACTTTTGATAAAAAGGATCAATCACAAGATGGAGCAAGTACTTCTCATGTTGCAGGTACTTGTTTTGCCATCTCAATTCCATCGTTTTTGAATTCTTCATCATGTTGGATAGTGGATTCTGGTGCATCAAAGCACATTTGTTCGAATGCAGTAGCATTTGTATCTCTTAAGGCAGTTGATCATTCACGAGTTACTCTGCCGAATCATGATCATATTGATGTTCACTTTCAGTGGTGATGTTCGATTAGGATCTTCTTTGGTGCTTTCTGATGTTCTTTACATACCGGAATTCAAATTTAATTTACTCTCTGTCAGCTCCCTTATTGCCAATACTCAAACGATGATTAGTTTCTACCATGATTCATTTATAATTCTAAACAATCGAACACAGAAGATGATTGGCAAGGGTAGCAGAATTGAAGGGTTGTATGTTCTGGACACCACCAACACAAATCTGAATATTCATATCAATCAAGTCAGCTCCTCAGTTTTGCATTCACGATTTGGACATCCATCCTTGAAGGTATTACTTGGAATAAAAGGAAAGCTACAACTAGAAGATACAACATTACATCAATGTACACCTTGTCACATTTGCCCATTGGCTAAACAGAAAAGATTTCCTTTTCTATCTGCTCATAATATGTCAACTCATGCTTTTGAGCTTATTCATTGTGACATTTGGGGTTCATACCATGTTCCTACTTACAATAATCAAAGATATTTCATGACATTGGTAGATGATTGTACACGGTTTACGTGGGTTTTCCTTATTCAACATAAATCTGAAGCATCGAGCATAGTTTCCAAATACTTAACTATGGTTCACACTCAATTCAACAAAAAGGTTAAGGCATTTCGTACGGATAATGCGAAAGAGCTTGCCTTTACAGACCTTTTTCAATCTAAAGGAATTCTGCACCAATACTCTTGTGTTCAAACCCCACAACAAAATTCAGTCATAGAACGAAAACACCAGCATTTGCTTAATGTTTCCCGTTCTCTGTTTTTCCAGTCACATATGCCGACACATTTTTGGGGAGAATGTGTATTGACAGCTACCTTTTTGGTTAATCGTATTCCATCATCCATTACTCACAATCAATCTCCATTTGAGTTGCTTTATCAAAAGAGTATTGATTATTCACATTTTCGAGTTTTTGGATGTCTTGCTTTTGCGTCAACTCTTGCTGCTCATCGAAAGAAGTTTCTCCCTATAGCTCGAACCTGTGTGTTTCTTGGTTATCCTCCAGAGATGAAATGATACAAATTATATGATTTAAACAGTAAAGACATATTTGTATCTAGGGATGTGTTCCATGAAAATATATTTCCATTTATCTCTATTCCTACAACAAACACTTCAGTAGATCCTTTTCCAACCATGGTTTTTCCGCGACCAGTAGATACAAGTGATTTAATTTCACTTGACTCAAATGATCATACTACTAATCCAACACCTTTTGACACTCCTAATCTGCCATCTACAAGCTCTTCACTACCAGTGGTACCTCTACGTGCATCTTCCAGAATTTCAAGACAACCATCTTACCTCAGTGATTATCACTGTCATCTTCTTCAACATAATTCAGTACCTCCTTCCACCACTAAATATCCTTTGCACGAATTCCTCTCATACAATTCCTTATCTCACAGACATAAGAATTTTGTACTTAATGTCTCAGCTCAATATGAGCCTCAATTTTATCATCAAGCTGTCAAATTCTCTTCTTGGAAAACAGCAATGAATAATGAACTAGATGCCATGGAAGCAAACCATACTTGGTCTGTAGTACCTTTACCCCCTGAAAAACATCCCATTGGTTGTAGGTGGGTTTATAAGGTGAAATATACTTCAGATGGTGCAGTAGATCGACACAAATCACGTTTAGTTGCTAAGGGATATACTCAACAAGAAGGTGTTGATTTTTTTGAGACTTTCTCTCCAGTTGCTAAACTTGCCACAGTCAAAGTTTTATTAGCATTAGCTGCTACTCAGCACTGGAATTTGGCTCAATTGGACATCAATAATGCGTTTCTGAATGGGGATCTACTTGAAGAGGTCTATATGGATTTACCACTTGGTTATTCCGTGGATAAGAACAAGATCTCTTCATCTCAAAAACTTTTTTGCAAATTGCATAAATCTATCTATGTTCTTCGTCAAGCTTCACGACAATGGTATACAAAATTCTCACATGCTCTACTTCAATCTGGTTTTGCACAATCGAAGTCTGATCATACATTATTTACCAAGGGTTCAGGATCTTCATTCCTAGCTTTATTAGTGTATGTTGATGATATTATCATTGCTGGCCCGTCTGATGTTCACATTCAAGCACTAAAGTCTGAATTACAAACCCAATTCAAGCTCAAGGACTTGGGAAATCTCAAGTATTTTCTTGGTCTTGAGATAGCAAGATCATCTCATGGAATTGCTTTATCTCACAGAAATTATACTCTGAATCTACTAGAGGACACTGGTTTTCTAGGCAGCAAACCAACCAATACACCAATGGAGCCTCGAAGTCGTCTAGCATTAAATGATGGTGAGCTACTTGATGATAACACTCAATATCGCAGGCTTATTGGATGTTTATTATACTTAACAATCACAAGGCCAGACATTATGTTTGCTGGTCATAAATTAAGCCAATATGTATCCAAACCACGCATTCCTCATCTACAAGCTGCACACCACCTTCTTCGATATCTAAAGTCCATACCTGGTCAAGGCATTTTCTTTTCTGCTACTTCATCATGTCAATTGCAAGCTTTTTCAGATGGTGACTGGGCTGCTTGTATGGATTCTCAAAAATCAATCACTGGATGTTGTGTGTTTCTCGAGGAATCCTTAATTTCATGGAAAACAAAGAAACAAGCCACGATTTCAAAATCCTCAACTGAAGCGGAATATCGAGCATTGGCTCATACCACTAGTGAAATACTTTGGCTCATCCAGCTACTTAAAGATTTGCATATTGATACTTCCACACCAGCTACTATTTTCTGTGATAACCAATCTGCAATCCATCTTGCCACTAATCCTATCTTCCATGAACGCATCAAACACATAGAAATTGATTGTCATTTTATTCGTGACAAGATCAAGGATGGATCGATCAAACTTTTACCAATTAGTTCCAAGCTTCAATTAGCAGACATGTTTACAAAACCTCTCCCACATTCGACTCTATCACAATTGTTGTCCAAGATGTCTATTAAAAACATATATAGTCCGTCTTGAGGGGGGGATATTAGAGTTAAAATAGAGTTAGTTAGAGTAGTTAAAGACATTTATATTCCTTGTATATAAATAAGCTTTGTACTCTGTAATTGACATTCATTCATCAATATATTCAATGGATTTTCTAGCTTCAATTTCTCTCTTCAATCGTAATAGTATGGTACGTAGCTGGTCTTTGAGAAAATTGAGATTCTGATCTTTGTGGGGAAAGCAAGATGGAGCTTCTGTCAAGTTTGGGTTGGATATATGATGCGATATTCGATATATAACTTGATCCAATGAAAATATGTAAAATGTTTTGAAGGAGGTCCTCTTTGTTTGCAATCTCCATTTTGAAAATTATTGGAGCAAAGATATCTCATGGGACTGTACTCTGAGAAACGTGATGAATATTTGTGGTCATTTGCTTGGAAGACAATGACGATGTATATACGTTTGGGTGATCATAAATATAATTAATTAATGTTGTGTGCGCTATATATAGAGTAGAGGCTTGATTGGCACGGTTCCATAACTGGTGGATGCATGTGCACTTGCATGCAGTAAAACTTAAGCGTCCATTGGTACAATATAATTATTCTCAGAAAATATTTTCTTTAAATTATTATATATAGTCCATATATATATACCACAAAATATTTTCTTTAACTAGTGTATTGATGCACGCGTTGCGTACTTGTATAATATATAATTTTGTCATTAATTTGATTTATATTCAAATAAGAGTAATATCATAGTTTAAAAGTTATCGAGGAACTAAACTGTAATTTGAAATATTGAAATTAAAAAAAAACAAAATAAAATAATATTTATATCAAATAAGGACAATTTCGGTGATAAACAAATGACGTCTGAGGGGTAGATTCTTTATATATAGTGGAAGATTATGAGACTAAATTTAAGATTTTGTATAAAATATCTTATACATTTCGCGCTTCAAATTTTTTTTAAAGAAAAAACTTTATATGAATAATAATTTGTTATAGCTGTGTTTTGAACTTAACACACATCTTATTTCAACTTAAAATCTTTGATGGTTACTTGATGTTTAGATTAGAGATATTGAACCGGAAGAAAAGAGCAAGTGTTCCAAAATTAACTCGAGATGCGAACCGCCAAGTTTAACTTTAATTTAAAATATAACCAAAGATTATATCGTTTATATGTCGTTCATCCAAATTAATTTTGTAGCTAGCCAGAATTATATAATTTTTTTTTATCAGAATTTAGTATCATAGCATTGGTCATGTTATAAAAACAAATTCAAAATTCACCAGTGATTTTACTCGCCAACTTTAAGAAGATTATTATTAATTCTTTCAACTTGTGTTGGTAATAATAGACCTGGCCTCGTGAATAACATAAAAAGGAATCACATTCTTTGATTCACGAAAGTGACCAAAACCCTATACGAAATTGGTTTCCAAGACAAGTTGCATATTTTCTAAAGTATTTTTCTTTTTTTTTAAAGAAAGAACTAAAGTATTAATTTCCTTTGAGGCATCCTTAAATTACGCAAAGGATGTATATGAAGTACCATGCACTTACAGATCGAGTTTGCTTCCAATTATTTATTAGCTTCTCCAAGGGGGCATTTGCCCATCATGTCGCATAAAAAGGGTTTCAAAGTTATACGAGCACATGCAAATGTAGCTGAGATTCATATGCCAGAAATCAAGTGGGTAAATGTAACCATGCGTATTCTGAGATGTTCACATGATCATCTCGTTTAAGAGGTCTTCAATATATCAAAATTATATATATATTTTTTATCATGAGCCTTTTTCGTTGGTAATTAAAAATGTTAATTGTCTACTTGGGCAAAAGATAATTGGTTTAGGTAATGTTTGGGAGAACTTCTAAAAAACACTTTTCAATTTTTTGTTAATAAAATTTCACAAAATTTTAAATTTTTATTAACGAAAAGTTGAGAAGTGATTTTTAAAAGCTCTTCCAAACACTAACTTAATCTAGTTTATATGCGATTTAGTTGATATGCATATATATATTTATAATTTAAAAGGGGTGACTTTAAAATGGGCTAATTTTCTTTTTCTTGCCCAAGAGATATTATTAAATGGTCCACATTTTGGCCATTATATATATTTGGGGCCCTTTACTCAACCGCTCGAGTTGTCTTTGTGGTGGGGTAATTTGGCACCAATAAACTTTATCCATTTTCATTGGTTACAAGAGCTATTTGGGCATGTGAAACCAAGAATCCCATTTTTGTATAAATGACATTTTGTTTGAGAAATTAGGTGCGCTGTTTGTTGTTTTGTATAGACATTTCATGTGTGTGTCAATTAATGAAGTGACAAAATTGTATGCTTTTTTCACCATTTTTTAGTCAATGTATTAGTTCATAAATGGACTGTACATGTGATGTTTTTGACTGTGCGACATTTTTAGCAATGCAAACAAGAAAATATGTTATATATGTATAGAGATGTCAGATGGATATTAGCTTTTCCTCGGTTCAATTAAGAGAAATAATATTGTTAATTGCATCGAGTTCTACACAGTTTAGAAAAATAATGGATATATATGAGTAAATCTTTTGTAAGACGGGTCAATCACATCCATATTTGCAATAAAAAATAATATTTTTTAAATTAAAAATAATATTTTTTTATGGGTAACCTGAATAAAAGACATGTCTCATAAATTGAATAGTTAGTCTGACTCGTGAGTTTTTGTGAATATTATATATATATATATATATAGGGTAATGCTACATGTACACTGATGGTTACACGTTGGGTTACACATTGCACTTGAAATTACATGATTATCCTACATGCATTTTTGAAAGATTTTTTCCAAATAAAGTGCAGGGATAATCATGTAATTTCAAGTATAATGTGTAACCCAACGTGTAACCCTCAGTGTACATGTAGCATTACCCATATATATATATATATATATATATATATATGATTTAATGATATATATATATATGAGCTAGTTACACGTGTTCACGACTTCAATTTTTTTGTAAAGATTTCATTTATGTGATGCATTTAACACATATTTAAAGACACACGGCAAAAAAAAAAATTTATTTTGTTTGATTTATAAATTATATATAATGGAACGGAATTAATAATATTAAATGTTTTTAAAATATTAATATTAGCTATGTAATATGTCAAACTTTGTCGGTATACATTATATTATGGTCTCGATCGTAAGTAGTATGCAATACATTGATATTCCTGTGATGTAAATTATAAAGTACTCTGTGCATAATAGCTACCATTGATTATGTAGTATGATCAAAGTAACAACCCGATATTATTTGATTGTATCAAGTACCATAAAGATTTGACACGAAAAATGGACTATACAGGTCGATTAGAATCATGAACCTGTATGTTAATTACGCTGAAACTTTATCTAAGAGTTAAAAGTTAAAAAAAATATATTATATTTATAAAAAAATTATATCATTCCAAAAAATAAAGGAATTTTGGACCGGTAATAAATATTATTTATCAACACTGTTTAAAAATCAAATCGAGCAGTAAACTTTCTCTGAAACGAAAAATGAGCAATATATTTTTAAAACACCAAAACCCAGCTGGTCTGGGGGCTAACTTAAAGCACATTGTTTTAAATTCACGTAGGCCTTCGGGTTTTACACTTTTACTCGGGGGCAGCTTTTTTTTTTTTGGTTATCAATAATTTGTTCCTACAAACCTGATAAGGAGATATGCACATTTTTATTATGAACTAATCGTCTGCACACGGGTTGTGTGTGTGATTAAAATATAAATATTATTTATTGTATTTATATATTATATGTTTGTTATAAATCAATTTAAATTTAAAAATAAAATGAGTTGCGCGTGTCATTAAAATGTGAATATTATTTATTGTATATATGTATTATATCTTTGTTTCAAATCAATTTAAATTTGAAAATAAAATTAAATCACAAAATGAAGATTATAATGGACAAATGAAGTTTAAAAGAGAGGTAAATATTTTTTTAAAGAGTATTTTAGATATTTCATATTTGGTTTCACCAAATTAATTTTAACTCGATTAGTATGTGGTGCTCTTTTTTAATAATATTTTTATTATGAATTCATAATATGTAATTTGTTCCCATTAATCTAAGATAAAATGATGGAACTGGCTAATCCGATAATATATAATTTTTTGAAAATTCAACTTCCGAGCTTTATTTGTACTACTGATCAACACATACAGACGATGCATATTATGTTATTTTGGTTTTTTGAATGACCAGTTTTCAAACTAGCTTGTACAAAGGTTTTTCAATTAGACTAATGATTTGTTGGTTTAATTAATAAAATACGGGTAGCTATTATTATAAAATAATATAAGATATCGCATGTGCTTAAAATATAAATCTATTGTTACTTGTTATTTCTGATCATGATCATTCCAATCACGTAAAAATCTTGAGAATGATTTTTTTTAATCTTTAACAAAATACTTTCCTTCTCCTACCTATATCAACGGCTTTGGTTTTTTTTTTTTTTTTTTTTCACAATGGCTTATTTACAAAATTAATTTAGTGGATTAGTTCAATTACTAATTAGTATATTTTGAATTTTTTTTATTATGTAATGATAAACATATAAATTAGTGTTTTTGACTATATATTAGTGTTTTTTTTTTTGAAAGAATATATTAGTGTTTTTGTGTATGCGATAATCGTGTTGTGCAGTTGATCTTCTGTAAGTATTGTTTTTATGAAAAACTAAAACTTGAATTTTAAAAATAAAATATCGAAATTTAATTTATGTAATTTGTTCAACGATTTTTTAATTATTTTATTTTCTTTAATTGAATTCAGAAAGTTTTAAATTAAATTAAATTAATTAAACATAGTAAATGTGTGAAAAATGAAATTTGAATTCGAATATTAAGAAATCATAGAAAAACTAAAATGTTGGATTTAAGAACTAAAATTCATAAAAATGTAAAAATAAAAAAATGTACATAAGAAGTTTTGCAAAAATAATTTTGCATGGATATGTCTCATGTCGGACGACATCAATAATGAAACAAAAAGACCTGATTCATGTATAAAATGAAAAATAATATTTATGACATAAAAAATAATATTTTACATAAATATAGGTCGAATATGAAATATATATTACAAATTAAAATCAACTTAGACAATCGTACAGAAGTTTTTATGTTTTCGCGTTACATAATTATTATATGATAAAATTTCCATTAAGGTGAGTGATTAGGCCAAACAGTATCTTAATTAAGCTGTATATGATTAAATTAGAAGCACTTTTGGTGGACGTTCCTTTTATGCCCACACTTTATGTCGTTAGCCCACATGATGAAAAAAGATAGATTGACCTTTATCTGTCAGTTTAAATAAAGCAAATACAATTCATTGATTAACTTTGTTAAAAATTATTGTTTGCTAAAATACTTTTTATTTGGTCATATCAGAAGGTATTATTAACTTATAATTAGGTTTTATTTAAATAGAACCGAATTATCGACATAATATTATATTTAAAATTTTCAAAGTGTTTAGTATTATGGAAATTAATCGAAAAAACCAAAGGCAAAGTGTATCTAAGGTTTATAGTTGGGGAGGTTGTGCGTTTAAAAGTAAATGGTTTGATGATATGTCTCATTCTTGACCACGACTTTAACCTCAAAATGTGTACATACATTTTGTTTTTTCTTTTACAAAATATAAGTATAAAGAAATATCATTTACCATTCTTGGATCATTTCGTGTTTAATTCGATTTTAACGATAATGTTAATTTAAAAATAGCTTGTTTTACCTCACGAACAAATGATGATCTATTTATCATTGTCGTCCACTATACTTTGAGACTATGATAATGATTTTTATGTTAAGAATTGTGAACAAAGGAAGTAATGAATTAGGAGCAAGCGTGTGCTCTAGCACATCTTGGATCCATCAGTTCGATCATGGTTTTGCTGTTCCATCATAATTTGTGACCATAAATCTTGATCTGTACGCCTAATTAATTTATGGGCTTCTTGTTATATGAAAAATATATTTAAAAATTAAAATATTATGATTGATGAAAACTAATAATAATCCATCTTATCATGCACCACTGGAGATCGAATTATTTTCCATATATTTATGTCTGTTTTGTGAGTATTAATCAACATTGTTTTTAAAAATTATTTATGGAAAACAAGAACTGAAATTTGTGCGTCGACGATTGGGTAATAAATAGTTAACACTACATTTGAAAATTCCAACATTTATTTGAGAAAAACGAATCAAACAACTCATGCACTCGTTTATCATTTAATATCGAATGACGCCCTTCTAACAGTTTAGATATTTTTTTAAAAAGAAATTGAGTGGATCGGCAGAATATATAAAATAAATTAGATTTGCACTTAAAATTTAAAAATAACAATTTGCAATAAAGAAAAATGGGTTGCATGGAATGTGACATTTGATTCGTCAAAACGCGTCCGAAAAGACTCGCGAGAAATTCAACTGCGTAACAGTTTGAAAAAAGGCAAGATTTAATTAATTTGATTTAATATTATTACAGCTCCATCAATTAGTGCTAAACTTCCCCATTCTCTCTCCCCTTTTAATGGCGAATTTTGCCACCAAAGCATAAAGTTCCATCGCCATCTTCTTCTTTCTCGCCTTTCCTTCTTCTGCTCTCTCTAGATAAATTTAGGGTTTCCAGTGATTCGCTGTCGCATTGGCGTCATCTCGTTTTACTGCTCTATCTGTTGTGCATAAATAAATGGAGGGAAATTTCTCTTACTGGATTTGATGCTAAGGTTACTACTCGATTCATGTTTATGCTTACAGTTGAGTTTTCACTTTTGGAGAAAGTTCTTCTGGCTTGAATTTCGGATTTTTAAGGGATAATCTTCTGCTTCTTATTTTTGGGATCGGTGTGATGCGTTTCCTTGTGCTGCTAGTGATTGGATTTTGCTGTAGGTGATTCTTATGTATCTCTGATTTATTAATGTTTTTTTAAAGATCCTTTTTCTCTTTGGTGTTATCCGTAGGAATTGAGTAGTAGAATTTGGTCGTTTGATTGCTTTTTTGTTTCTTGACATCCAGTAGTAAAATTTGGTCATTTGGTCAGTTTATTCTAGGACCCTTTTCCCCTTTTTCTTCAAATCCTGTTTTGGCGATGAATTTATTTTGGCTTTTGTTCCTCTTTTCGACTTATTCTTGTTTCTGATCCAGAAAAATCTTGTCTTGG
Source organism: Henckelia pumila (assembly GCF_033568475.1). Classification (NCBI taxonomy): domain Eukaryota; kingdom Viridiplantae; phylum Streptophyta; class Magnoliopsida; order Lamiales; family Gesneriaceae; genus Henckelia; species Henckelia pumila. The sequence continues at coordinate 85,686,230 of NC_133120.1, forward strand.
TGTTTAATTTATTATTGCCTGTGCTGGAGGATATTTTCTGGGATTTTAAGTTGGAGGAGTTTGATTGGCTCTGACTGTACCATCAACGAAGATATGAATTTAAAGAAATGTTCTTTTTGATATTTGAGATGTTTTACTTGAAAAGTAGCAATAAAACACGCCAAAATCAAATTATGGAAACTTTGACTAGGTTCTTTTTTTACATGCCAAAAAGGGATTTGTTGACTACTAAAGAAGATTTCTGACATTTCTTGATTCATTATTTCTGGTTTATTTCTCTATGCAGCACGAGTTAATGGTATCTTTTCTCATTACTCTGCGGATTTGATTCCATAGCTGATGCATTGGAAGTTTGGTTCTGAATATATGGGATTCTTTGACATGCCAACTTGGTAGCATCAGGAACTGGAGTCTAAATTTTGATAAGAAAAAGTGGTAAGGTAGATGGAAACTGCTAAGCGTTGGCTTGGAAAGTTGCGATCAAAAGAAAAGCCTAGGACTTCAAGCAAGAAAAAAGAACCGACACCTAATGGGAAAGAAGGTTCGAAAACTCCGTTGAATGAAGAAACACCTTCGAATGCAACTAAGCAGAAGGTAGAAGCTGCCAAACAGTATATAGAAAAACATTATAAGGAACAGATGAAGAGCTTGCAAGAAAGGAGGGAGAGGCAAGACCTTTCTCTTTCAAGTTTTTGTTATGAATTGTTGTTTGATGTATTTAGGTAGTGTTTGAGAGAGCTTCTAGGAAGCTCTTCTCAGCTTTTCGTCAACAAAATTTAAAATTTTGTTAAGAAAAAACTGAGAAGTGCTTTCTAGAAGCTCTCTCAAACACTACCTTAATGTGGTTCATGTGTTAGCGACGGATCCATTTGTATACTTGATACTTTACGACAATGTGCATCCATAATCCATATCTTGAAGCGAGAAATTCCGAACTGGTTTTTGTTGGAACAGTTATTACTTACAGTTGATTACTATTTACTACAACCGAAACATTATGTAAGTCTTATTCACCATAACTGTCTGTGCAATGTTAGTTCTCACTTGATAAATCCTCAGATGCGCTGTTGGCAATAGCAAGCTCTGCATATGACATATCTACATTCTGTATCCCAGGCCTTTGATGAGATTGTTGCAAATGGGGGCCCCTTAGTTTTCAAGGAAGATTGCATAAGTGTATTGTTTAGCAGTGCAGGATACACTTTTTTCATAATAGTGTGGTGAGAGTGTGTAAGTGTAGAGTACAATGTTGCATACGGGTTGTACTCATTGTATGTGCTAAATCAAGTTAAACATTGACCGTCTCCGAGGTCTGCTTTTGGCTTGTGTTTGTTTTTAATGTCTGGTCCATCTACCAACATTTCCTCTCATTTTCTTTTGTTTATAACAATTTTTTATTCTTTTTGGATGGACTATGGATCTTGATTTTCTTACACACTGCAAGTTTCGAACGCTGAAGAAGTCCTTCGTCGTGGCATCCTGCAGGCGTAACATGCTTGAGAGAAAACTGGCTGATGCGGAGGTCTCGGAGGAAGAGCAAAACAACATATTGAAGCGCTTGGAGAAAAAGGAAACAGAATATATGCGCATTCAGAGGCATAAAATGGGTGCTGATGATTTTGAGCCACTAACAATGATAGGAAAGGGTGCATTTGGAGAGGTCTCTCTCTCTCTCTCTCTAAGCTTTAAGAATGTATATTCCTTGAAGTTAAATTTGGATAAAGGACATCCCTATTTTCTTTTCCTTGTGAAGCTGAATATTGATGCATTGAGATCTTGGATCTGAATGATTCTCTGTGACATTTACCCAATTCCTCCCAAGTTTAGGATGCATTAGAATACAGAACAAAACATTCCTATCTTTGTGACATTTGTTCAGCATACTGCATGACTTGCTTCATGTCTTCAGTGAGTCATTTTCCTGTTGATACGGAATCACATATCGAATATTGAGTCACTGGTCGCTCTTACTGGGCTTCAAAGGTTTTTATTTCCATTTCTCATGTTCCTTGGAGAGGAATACCTAGAATAACAACAGATTTGTAGGTGATGATGTTTGATTTCATTTTTTTTCAATATATATTCTACTTTATTTGCATACAATGACTTAAAAATAATGCAATAGTGCAGGTTAGAGTTTGTCGGGAGAAATCAACTGGCAATGTTTATGCCATGAAAAAACTCAAGAAATCAGAAATGCTTCGTAGGGGCCAGGTAACATTTAATATATCAAACAAAATGAATGAAAAATATATCTAGAGTTAGCTGTGGTGCTTACTCTTTCTACCCTTTCTTGTCTTTTTTTAGGTCGAGCATGTCAAAGCTGAAAGAAATTTACTTGCAGAAGTTGATAGTAATTGCATTGTCAAACTTTATTGTTCTTTCCAAGACGAAGGGTATCTGTACCTTATTATGGAATATCTCCCTGGTGGAGATATGATGACTTTGCTAATGCGCAAAGATATTTTAACTGAAGAAGAAGCCAGATTTTACGTCGGTGAAACTGTTCTTGCCATCGAATCAATCCACAAACACAATTATATTCATAGGTTTGTGACAATTTTGTGATAGTTTGATGGAATGTTTTAGCTTCAAATCATATTTTGTTCAATTATATCTCATATCGCATTTCTTATAATTGTACAGAGATATCAAGCCTGATAACTTGCTTCTTGATCGAAATGGACACATGAAGTTGTCAGATTTTGGATTATGTAAACCGTTGGATTGCAGCAATATTCAAGAAAAGGATTTTTCAGTAGGAAATAGTTACAGTGGGGCTCTTCAAAGTGATGGGCGTCCTGCAGTACCGAGGCGCACTCAACAAGAGCAGCTGCAGCACTGGCAGAGGAACAGGAGAATGCTTGTAAGCTTCCTATAGCTAAATCATATTACTCCATAGTCCATCCCTTACCCCCCACTTTTGACCTAATTCATCCCCTTCTTCACATATATATTTTTAATACTGGCAATAAATAAGGTTTGTAGCTGTAAGGCTGGCATGTAATTATGTTGAATTCCCTCTTGTTTTTCATGGCGTAGGCCTACTCGACTGTTGGTACGCCTGACTATATTGCTCCAGAAGTTCTGCTGAAGAAAGGATACGGAATGGAATGTGATTGGTATGCATTCATATCAGTGTTGTTTTTTATTGTGTGGAGAAAAAAAAAAATAATTTGTCTGATGGGGACGATCCGGATCGTATGTCTTGCCTAGGTGGTCTCTTGGGGCTATCATGTATGAGATGCTGGTAGGGTTTCCACCTTTCTACTCAGATGAACCTATGTCTACATGTAGAAAGGTAATGATAATAAGATTCGGTCTTACATGCTGTGATTGTAATGATTTGTGCTTTCCATTTTGTCTGTCTGTTGCATCTTTGCTTTTTATGGATTTTGTTTTCCATTTTTTCTTTCTCAATCACCGAATTGATAATTTTTTCCTTGATATTTTATTATTTCCCCCCCTGTCCATGCTAGACAACACAGGAAGTCATGAATGCAACAAGCGAGTCTTTTTCAAATAAACCAGTTTTTCCCTCAATAAACCCAACAAGAAAATATTTATATTTTCAATTCATTGTGGAGGAACACAGAATGCAGCTTAAACTCAATGCTTGCTGTGAATTTCTTTAAACCGGTGCTATGCTTTATTGATGGGTTTCCTTGCTATGGGTTGTTGCGCCTTTCTCTCGGTGCAGATAGTAAACTGGAGAATTCATTTAAAATTTCCGGAAGAGGCAAAGTTATCACCAGAAGCAAAGGATCTTATCTGCAAACTCTTGTGTAATGTAGAGCAAAGGCTTGGAACAAAAGGCGCTGATGAAATTAAGGTGTTGCTCATGCATATTTAATTTGAAGATCTATAACTTATGGTAAACCATTAGCTTACCTGTACCACCATCTTTCCAGGCTCACCCGTGGTTCAAAGGCATTGAGTGGGACATGTTGTATCAAATGAAAGCGGCATTCATTCCAGAGGTTAACGATGAGTTGGATACTCAAAACTTTGAAAAGTTCGAAGAGGTTTTCTTCTTTTTTCAGTTACACCTATGTCTTGCATGTTTCTACTTATTTTTTTTCTCACGTCCTTGCAATTTTCCCGCAGTCTGACAATCAAGTTCCTTCGACAACAAAATCAGGACCCTGGAGGAAGGTTAGTATATGCTGCCAATAACATCTCTATTTACAGTCTTTTCTGATGGTTTGAAACCTTCAATTCTCCTTGTACCATGTCACATTTGTGACTCAATTCAGCCAAACACGTCGTCTGGGATTTGTAGGGTGATTTTGAATATTGAAGCCCTTGTTAACCACAATTTTTTTATACATGTTTTTCTTGTCACAAAAAAGGGTAGAGAGTTGAGCGGAAGCCAAAACCACACAATTTTTGGTTTCAGTTTATTAAGCCCTTTTCAAAATCTGAGGCAAAATTATTTATAGAAAATAGGTTTATAAAAAATGCTACATATGAAGAATATACTATCGAACTAAGTTGATCGAGTAATAATGATATCCATTGTATATTGCGAGTTTTTACACTTTGGCTTTGCATTTCCATCGGTGAAACAGGCATTTACTTGCTGAATCTGGTCTGATCAAATATGATTATGTTTTTTTTCATGGTGCAGATGCTTTCATCCAAGGACGTTAACTTTATGGGTTACACTTACAAGAACTTTGAAATAGTAAATGATAATGAAGTTCCTGGAATAGGTAGCATATCTGTCCTCTTTGGGCGAACTAACTATGTTCATTTCCATGTTGCATTCAGTTCCTTTGAATCTTGTTAACTTTTCAAGCCTTGTCTTGTTATTTCCAGCCGAATTGAAGAAGAAGAGCACAAAACCAAAGAGACCTACCGTGAAGTCCCTCTTCAGTATGATTCTTTCTCTCCCTCCACAATTACTTTTTACAACATAGAAAAAAATACCCGTTGTTTTATATTCTCATGTTTCATTACTATGTAAGGTGAGGAATCAAATTCTTCATACTCTCAGCCTGCGCAAGGAAGTTTTCTCAATCTACTTCCTCCCACATTAGAGATGTCGAAAAAGGGCGAACCATAGAAAGGAACTCCTCACTACTCTGTGACTAGCATCGAAGGACTGTAGTAACAAGAATCAAGACGGCGATAATTTCTTTTGAAGTGAATAGGATGGTTGGTTTGGCTTTTTTTGGTCCGTGAATGCCCATAATGTGGAAGTATCCATGGATGAAGTTAGTTTTCCAGGTGTATTTACCTTGATTGAGCTTGTGTAAATTACACACCGACTGTAAATATGTCATTTTTTTTGTTTACCCTTTTGATAGTTGACGATGTGTAATTCTTTGTCGTTACAAAATTGTAGAGACTAATTCATTTCTCATGTAATTGTTATTTGGGTATAGGATTAATGAATGTGATTAACATTTTTTTGAAGTTTATATTTATATATAAATTTGCCTTCAAATTCTTGTTTCTTGTTTTTTTTTTTTTAATTTTATCCCTAGCACACTTTTGTCACGAAACTGCGTTGTCTCGATTGTATAATTGTATTTCTACGACAAATGGTACTGTGCAAGTGTGCATGCAATTCGTTTGAATGTGTTATGCGGCTTTGTTTATGTTAGCATATGGGCAGTGTACATGTGCTACATCCAAAGGTTCATGTTTTTTGAAATTTAATATAATTTTATTTGAAATAAAATCATATCAAATTTCAAAAAATATGGGTCGTTGGATCCCCATTCGGGCACTGTCCGAGTGCCCGAATGGGGTAGCATAGACAAAATCGCGTTATGCCATTATGTCATCAATAAACAATAAAAATAAATAGCTTATTAATTTATAATATATTTTAAATATAATTTTAGAAGGTTAAACAATAAAAATAAATAGTTTATTAATTTATAATATATTTTTAATATAATTTTAGAAGGTTTTTAAATGCCACTAAAATAAGCAGCATAGATACCCTGATCTTTTATAAAATGAAGGAACTTATTTAGCTTTTGCTGAAAATTTAACTAAGGTGTCGAAATTTAATTTAATATAATATTAGAATATAACATCAGAATTTATTTAAATTCTCTTCTTAATCAATTATAATTGTTATAACAATAGTAGTTCAGTTCTGTACTGAAAAGTTTCTAAGAAAAAATGTAAATGCTCTCGTTGAGAGTCGAACTCAAGACCTCCCGCTTACTAAACGGGTGCTCTAACCAACTGAGCTACGAGAGCTGTTGCATCCGATGTAGGATCTGTTTATATATCTCAATATATATTTCCCAGCAAGTTCTGATTATCGTAGTCCTTGGGTTTTGTTTTTTTATCTTCAAGTTGCCATCGTTCACATGAATACTTGATGGTAGCAAGTATCCCTTTTGGTGTAATGAAGCTGGTGATAGAGTTTATGGCGACTGCAAGCTCGTGCCTTTTCTGCAGAATACGGGAGGCGCCTGACTCACCGGCTCGAATCGACTGTAAGAACTCAAATTTTCAATCTTTATGATGATCCGTGGTGAATGAGTGCTTTCCCTTCACGACGTTTGCTTTTCTTGATGTTTGCGGTGCAGCTCCGTGTGTTGGGTTACCATCCGATATTGGCATCCTCTCTCGTCCTAGAGAATGAATAAATTGGATATAATTCTATGCGGGTATTTTTCTTCTTAAATTTTCATTGGATGATTGACTTTTGTATATTGCTTCCCGACTCTTTTGCTTAAGGTGTAGGATTCTAGTGGTTATACTTAGATGTTTTGTGCCTTATGATATCTCAGATTTCCATTGATTTGGTAGCTTTTCATGGTATGATTGGAAATTGTGATGATTAGCGCATTAGTTCCATTGGATGTAGCTTATTGCGTGCTTCTGTTGTCCCGCCATTGTACTGCTATACCGTATTAATTGACAAACATCAGTGGAACTAAGTGTATACTCTTGCAGCAAATGCGTGTCAATTTCTAAATCTCATCATCATTTGCAGTTCCTACTGCTCTAGCATATCCACCTGACCGGAAAAATGGATTCTTATAGAGAAACTTGCATCTAAATCTGACAGTATATATTGTTTCCATCAGGTGCGCTGTTAATAAAGGAAATCCCAACGTCTTCTTTGATGAGAGAGATCACAGAGAGGAAGAACTCTAATAACCAAGATAGGATCTTTCAATGTCAATTGGCTATTTTAATCATCTTCTTTTCTTGATCCCAAACCCTGTCCCGATGATTGTAGGTCCCCCATCAGCAGTCTTTTCTGCCTCATCGGGTTTGTAAACGTTGACAGAGTTGGCATATCATTGCTCGAGTCAGTGATAGGAAAATATAAGTAGCATTTCATACTTGTCACTCATTATCAATTTGCTTACCCGTTACCCTTGACTCCTCTAACTTAGGATTTCTTTGTGTCTTACTGAATGACCCGCTCCAGGTCCAGGTCCGCTTAAGTCTGGCTATGAGACTCTACTCCTCCGTTCAATATATTATTATGCGTTCATATTTTTATTACCCCACTTTACATATCACAATATGATATTATAATAAGCCATAATTTTGATGAATTGTGTATCTCTTACTCTACTATCTGCTTTGTCATAACTCAGTAATTTTTTGATTCATCGAACCATGAAATACAGGTCCTTGATTCTGTCCTAGATGGAACTTTCCACTCTGTTGTTCATCCTTGACATCTTCTCCACCTAATTATGCCTTCTGCCAATCTTCACCATCATTTCTACTCTATCGGATGTCGGGCTCCCGATTGAGCATTCTAGTTTCGTCAGGAAGCATGGTGGCAATCGTAAATTTCGTTAGATTATCCCTTTTTTGAGTGTATGATAATATCTTTCTTTTCCACCCTTTGCCTAAGTTTCCACTGTAGCCTCCCTCGACTCGACACGTTGTGTGCGAAGAATAAAAATACTCTCTCCGTTCCAATATTAAGATCATATTTCATTTTTCATCCGTCCCAAATATATAGCCCAATACGTATATCTAAAATTATTTTATCTATTCTTTTACTTGTCTACCCCTGTTCATTGTATACATTAGTGACTTTTCCGTCCTATATATTCAAACTAAAATTTAATTTTTTGTCTATCCCAAATATATAGTTCAGTTTCCATATTTTTCATTATTTTCCCTACTGTTTTATCAATCTACCCCTACTTAATTTGTTTTTAAAATTACTAGTTTATTCATCTAATTAATAAAACATTCATCAAATAAGGGTATAATCATTTTCTTTGTAAAATTTACTTTTTCAGTAACTTTCTTAATCTGTTAAAAAAAACACATACCAAAAATATATGGGACAGAGGTAATTTATCAAAGCGCTCATTAAATAAAGATAAAATGAGAATATTTTCTGTAAAACTTACTTTTGCCATAATTTTCTTAATCTCTTTTAAAACACACATAAATTTAAATATATGGGACAAGGGGAATAATTGTTTTTAATAAATCAGTGATGCTATATTTATTGTATTCTCACAACACTGATAGTATAGGCTATAACATTAATTGTTAGCATCAGTATCTGCTAATTTCGAGATTAAAAATACTCTCGCTGTTCCAAATATTAAAATGACATTCATTTTTCATCTGTATGAAATATATAGTCCAATATCCATATTTAATATTTTTTTTCTATTCTTTTACCAATCTACCCTATTCATTGTGTACATTAGTTACTTCCAACAAGCTTTTACTCTTTCCGTCCTATATATGCATACTAATTTTTATTTTTTGTCTATCCCAAATATATAGTTCAGTTTTCATATTTGTCATTATTTTCCCTACTGTTTTATCAATCCACCCCTACTTAATTTGTTTTTTAAATTACTAATTTATTCATCTAATTTCTAAAACATTCATCAGATAAGGGTAAAATCGTTTTCTTTGTAAAATTTACTTTTAATAACTTTCTTAATCTGTATAAAAGAACACAAACCATAAATATATGGGACAGAGGGGGTATATCACATTAAAGCGCTCATTAAATGGAGATAAAATGAGAATATTTTCAGTAAAACTTGTTTTTCCCATAATTTTCTTAAATCTCTGTGAAAACATACATAAATTTAAATAACTGAGACGAGGGAATAATTGTTTTTAATAAATCAGTGATGCTATATTTGTTGTATTTTCACAATGCTGATAGTATAGACTATAACATTGATTCTTAGCATCAGTGTTTTGCTAATTTTAGTTTATATAATCGTTTTTAGTATTTTTGTTGACATTTGGATTTACCCAATGGACTAAGGTCTGAATTTTATTTTAGACCTTTAAATTGCTTTACAGGCTCTTTAAGGTTTGACGCAACAGTAACAACAAAGCGAAGAGGAAAATTTTGTGTAGATATTAGAAATCATGTCACATCTTTTTTACCGACCTTTTCAGCAACCTTTTATTTAATTTTCAAAACTTTGGATGTTGGATTATGCCTAGCTTTAGCTTCCTAAATTTATTGCTTGTAATGTCTAGAATTTTCTTTTTCAAAAAATAACACTTAACAATTATTAGGGTTCTGGTAATCAGGAAACAGATATTCAACTTTGTGGTGAGGTTAAAGTGAATTCCAAACTTTTAATGAGTTCAGTTAATATGATAAACATTTCTAAGCTTTATGGTACTTTGATTAATATTGATTTTAAGTTATGTGAATAAATATTTGTTGTGTGACAACAATACCGAATCATAAAATATTGCCACATTGCTTCGAAAAAAATAATAAATTGCCACATGCATTAAATTATTATTCATAAAACAAATTAATTGAAACTGTCTTTTATTTGGAAAACTTTTAATCATTACAAATATTATGAGAGTTTAGGTGTAGTAAAAATCCCAGAAAATGAAGTGATTATTTTTCTATCCTGATGGAACGTTCAACACGTGTGGTCTTAGAATAGTTTCGGAATTTTTACCTCTATCATATTTCCGAGAACGAGAATCATATTTTTGAAATTTAAAAGGACGTGCTTTTAGGTTAGATAAATACAATGGTTCTACCAAACCCATTCAAAGCTACAGTTGAATGTTGAATTTTTCGATAAATACAGGAAATTCGAACGCTTAACGTGCTTTACACAGATAAGCATGCCAACCACCTCGCTTTTCTTCCCTATAAATTTGATGCTCTCTCGAAGGGCTAATGCATTGTCTTTCCTTTTGTATTCTTAAATCTTCAACAACAGTCTTCTTTATTTCTTTGCAATCTTCCATGTCTGCGAATGAGTCAAGTTCTCATAACCAAAACATGGAACAATCTGGAAATCTGAAAACACCTGTTGCTACTAACTCAATGGCAATTGCATGCCGTGTGTGTGACAAGGTTTTCTTTGATAATCTGAGCCTCGTGTATCACTTTGAGGCTCACCTGGAAGATGAGAATTCAAACCCGAGTCTACAGGGGCGTACCATGGCAGCTTTGCAAAATAGCTGGAATTTGTCTATTAACAGAATGAGTCAAGCTTATTTTGTAGACATTCCTAAGATGAATTACTACTTGAAATCATGTTCCCTTCCTATTCCTTCTGCAACACCACCAAACGTTTTACCTTCTACTGTTGTCCAGATGCCCGTGCTGAATTCCATGCCACCATTAAGGCCATCTGTTGATGCTTCTCAGAATTTTCCGTCACCAAATTTTCATTCAGCCATGAGCCACATGGCTGTTGCTTCGTCATCAACCCGCCCACTAATTTACTCTCAAGTTGGTGCAAGGAGTGGCTTTGCTCGTGGCATGGCCACAGTTCCTCCCTTGCATTTGAGGGAACAAAATGGACGTCGAGGAGGACGGGTTGCTGGTCATAAAAGGCCACATATAAATCAGTCGAAAAAGCCCTTTCAGGAGATAATTGTCATAAGCGATGATGAAGAGGAGATAGACTTGACTTTGAAGCTCTAAAAAACTCGTATGAGTTGCGTTGATGTTTGCTGTTGCTTCCCATGAATGCATGGCCTTGATTTTTGCTTTAGTGTGGCTTGTTCATTTGAGATTGTGTTTTTCATGCTACTAGAGGTGCTTGTTTAACTTAAATGTTTTTGAAGACCATGATGAGTGGTAAATAAAAATTTGTTATCTTGGTATCATTGAAATAATAAATTCCTTTTTTGAAAAAAATTTGTGTTGTCGTATAACTATGGTTTGGCTTCTCATTTCACAATGTTGAGCTGTCTTGCCCAAATTTATGAGCGTGTGCAAACAGTATTTATGTTGGCCTCTGTTAACAACTATTTCGCATCAATTCTCGCCTTGCAAAAACGGCTACTCGTTTTGCTAGAGAAATCCTTCTGACAAATCAATATAGGGTATCACGGCTTAATGCATCAATTCACCAACATTGAGTGGTGAATCGTCCTGCATAGCACTTAGGTTCTGACATTTTTCATATGTTCGACTTTGATAGCATGTTGTCATATCCATGGTTCAGTGGTCCAGCCAAGCAAGATTTCTGTTCAAATGATAACATCGACAACCACTTGTATCCATCCTCACTTCGCAAAAATTGCTAAACCAAGTTGCTAACAAATCTGTTGTCGAATACATCCTACAAAGTGAATTGAAGGATGGTAGTACGAATTGTCTTCATTGCCGGTGCCAAACAAAGTCTCTAATGGTGCCTGGCATAGCCTTAAAATAACTCCATTTATTTATTTATTTATTTTCAAGTTCTTCTTTGCCTAACAAATATTACGAAACCTGAATTGTCAGCAACCATGGGTATTTAATGCAAATACCATAAAATTAAATGCATACAATGAACAACATCGTTGGATTGGCTTTAAATGCAAGAAGAGACATGCATGAAGTAATAACCTCTTTTGAAATCAAACGATGCTTTTTGCGAACACATGGATGCTCCCAAATGATTTGTGACATATGCAGCTTGTTATTATATTTTTAATTTCTTCAACTACCACAATTACATCTAGATGCTAGATAGTTTGCAAAATATGCTAGCCAATTTGCAAAATTTGATAAATACCATTATTGATGACTCCAACCATGGGTATACTTAAGAGTGGACGAATGACATGATTACGGTTGGAATAGTGGTAAACTTAGAGCTGCTACTTTATTTTTTAATTGTTTTTTTAATTGATTTCTTTTGTCTACACATAGCAGATTACAAGATGATTATAAATCTAACTCTAAATATATCTATATCTATTCTATCTATATAAAAGCATGAATAAGATTTTGAATTGTTTATTTACTTTTGTGCCCTTGAAATATTTAAATTCTTAATATTGCCCGAATTGACCGAATAATTAATTTAATATAACTGTTGGTCTTCCTCTTTGTTTTTTATAATGTTGTGATATATTAATTGATATAATATAATTCTTGGTCTTCCTCTTTGGTTTTTTTAATGATTTAGTAGATAATAATATAACAAATGGTGGAAAATGATTTATAACTTGTTATAAGACTTATAACATGTATAGGAAAGGAGAAAGAAATAAAATGAGTTAGTGTTATTACTTGAATCGATTTTTTTTCATATTTCTGAGTTACAAGTAAAACTTTAATTTTTAAAAAATTCTATAATTTTGAAAATAAAAAAATAAGCAAAAAAATTAGATAAGTGTAATTATTACATATTTTAAATTGCTCAATTTGTTTTTTATAATGTTGTGATATATTAATTGATATAATATAATTCTTGGTCTTCCTCTTTGTTTTTTTTTTTATGATTTAGTAGATAATAATTTAACAAATGGTGGAAAATGATTTATAACGTGTTATAAGACTTATAACATGTATAGGAAAGGAGCAAGAAATAAAATGAGTTAGTGTTATTACTTGAATCGATTTAGTTTTTCATATTTCTGAGTTATAAGTAAAACTTTAATTTTTAAAAAATTCTATAATTTTGAAAATAAAAAAATAAGCAAAAAAATTAGATAAGTGTAATTATTACATATTTTAAATTTCTAAAAATAATTAAGTATATGTCAATTTATTGATGAAACATGCTAAAATAGTATATACGCGGAACTGGTAATAAATTCAAGAGAGAAATATATTTAGGGAGAAAATACTGGTTAGAAGCAACTTTTTTCAGATTAATGATATAATAGAAAAGATTGATGACTAAAGCTGTAAGGTGATCAAATTCAAAATAATATGTCAGTAAATATATTTAATACTATCATTTTACAAATTACAAAAGATCAATAAATTATATCTAATGTACCACGAGAAATACAGAAAAATGCAATAGGATAATGAAGTTACGAGTACTACCATTTTAAAAATTACAAAAGATCAAGAAATTATATGTAGCATACCACAAGAAATACAGAAAAGACGCAATAGAATAATGAAGTAATGAGATAAAATATGATTTCTAACATATTATTGGAAATAGAATTAAGAGTCTAGAATAAATAAAGTGGTTTATTCATTCCGAAAAAATAATAATAAAGTGGTTTGTTTTTATAACTAATGGGTCGTTCTTGTATAAATAGACAAGAAAAGTAAGTGACATTATATTTATTTGAATTTTAGTGGTAACCACATGTATATACATTGTTCATGGCTCAATGTGTCTTGGTTCCAAAATAAAAAAAATTATGAATCGTGTATAGGGAGATAATTGATTTCACATTTCCATTAATGCATTGAAAAAATAAAGATCATAACAAATCCAATATAATACATGTTCCACGTGCAAATCACATGTTTCTTGCTAGTACAACTAAAATCACCAATTTCCTATGCATATTAAATCTAGACTTTGACTAGCTATTCAAACTTCTTAAGTGCATTTCAAAGTTCACATCTCTAGACGACGACATTAGATTTAAGAATTATTTCCAACACTCTTTAATTTGTAATTTTGAATTGACACATTTTGAGGAGCTACTTGGATTGACTTCATTCGAACCATTGGGTCAAATGTGTCATTGCCATCAACTTCACATTGTTGAGCATGTTCTTTACAACTCCTTGATTTTTCTTCCTTTTTATGGATACACCATCTTCACATTTTGTCTTGTAAATTTTCTTCAATGCATTTTTTTGTTTCTTCTTTTCAACAAAAAATATCTCATTTTTTCGCTTGAACCAAATTTGCTGCACCATTTCTTTCTTCAAAAAATTAAGGCTCACAAGAGAACATGGAAACACTGTATCAAAAATCTTTTTCAAAGATTGAAACTTTTTTACCTGTGATTCTGGATCAACTGCTTCATTGAATGATTCATCTCCTTTGGGCGTTGATTGTGGCTTAAGGCCATGAGTGAATGATGGTTCACTTGAATCTTCAGCTTTTCGAGAATCATTATTTTCAACTGGCATAATGAGACTATAAACTTTATTTTTGTCCGTTTGAGTTATTTTATTGCCACTGTCAAATTCCTTTTCTTGTCAGTAATTATACGTTCATTATTATCAAAATGAACTGAATAATCTTTGCAAATAAGTTGCCCGACACTCGGAAAATTTTTGTGCAAGTTAGGCACGCAAAGAACATCGGTAAGAAGCTTGTTGGTACCTCTTTTGTGCAAACTTTGATTGTGTCTTTTCCTTCGACCTTTTGCATTTTCCCATCGCCAAGTTTTACTTCAGTGGAGAAATTTCTGTGGATCTTCACAGAACTGTTGAGATTGCTAGTCATGTGGTTACTACAACCATTGTCGATGTACCATAAATCCTTGGATCTGCTTTCTGCCTTAATGCATGTATAAAACAACAAATCTTCAGTTTCCTCCTTTGGGACATCTGCCTGCTCTTTTTCTTGTCTATTTGATGACAACAGTCTCTTTGAGAATGATTCAGAATGCGACATCTTGTGCATTTGAAACGACAATCCCTTGAATTGTGGCTGGTTGAGTCGCATATGATGCAATACTGTTCGCCAAATTTTGTTGTCGCTCCTATTTTTTTGGATATTTTCTTTGCCAATGTTGCTGACCATTTTGGTTCCTCGTCTACCATGAATTTGATGAAGTTTCAAACTTATTCGGCTTCTTATTATAAAATTCAACTTTGGGTTGAAATACTTGCTCCAAAGGCTGATTTGAGGATCAATTTATCCTTTCTTCATGTGCTTGAAGAGAACTCATCAACTCGAACATTGACAACATGGAGAGATCCTTCGATTCTTCGGTTGCTGCAACACAACGATCAAACTTTGATTGTAGACTCTGCGAGATTTCACGACTACCCGCTTGTCTTGAATATTGTCTTTAAGGCTTTGAATATTATTCACAATTTTTGCAACTCTAGAGAAGTCGGGAAGAAATACCAGGTATTTTTTCACTTTCTATCATCGTCGAAATCACTCCATAGTGATTCAAGCTTGATAGACACTATTTTATCATTTCCATGAAATTCTTGTTGCAAGACTTCCTATACTTTGCTTTTCGTTTGTTGGATATTCTATGATAGATAGTGTTAAGAAATGAACTTGGACCTAACTCAACCCCAATCTTGCTTGTTTGAACCTTTAATTTTGGTCATAATATGTCAATTATGAGCCTTTAGTTTTCAGCAAATAGCGCTATAGTGCATGTTATTTGCGCTATAGCGCGCTTTTCCAGAGGATAGTGTGCGCTATTCGTGCAAAACGCTAAAATAGTAGCGCTACGCCATAAAAATGTGCTATAGCGCGCTACGTAAAACACTGCTCGGGTCATCCTTTTCTCCTCACCTTCCTTTTTTCTTTTTAATTGGCTTCCTAGAAGCTTGCAATGCTGCACGTATTGCATCCCTTTCGGCTTGCCTGATAATGGCAGAAGTTCTGGTTGATTTTCTGACTATTTTCTCCTCCTCGGCATCGTCAGGAACTTCATGATGTTCATCAGGAGTGGACTGCTCTGAAATTTTCTCATCTTCAGGTACCTTTTCTATCTTGACAGCACCTTGTTTTTCTTCTTCTTTGTGGGTGGCTTTCCTGGAAATATTAATTTCTTTTTTGTCCTTGTCCTCTCATCTGATTCATTTTCCATTACTTCATCTGCCTCAGACGCACATCATCAAAATCACTATCATAAACATCAGCAACCTCCGCTTCTTCCTCGTATTCGACATCATTCTCTTCCTCTTTGAGAGCATCTTGATTCCAGAAGACCTCGTCCTCTTCGAGTTCATCATCAAGAAACTTCGTCATCCTTTTGTCTCTGGTTCCCCAAGAGAAACGATCAAGGAAAACGGGGGATTGCTGCAAATCCATCGACTTCACCAAGTGAAATAAATTCTTCAACCCTCTAACCGAAAGAGCGAACTGAATACGTTTCTGAGACAAAAACTCTCTTTTTTGACCCACAGCCTATTGGTCCATTGCCATCACCGGAAAGTGTTCGTCCCACACGCGGTTCAATTTCAATTGGGATAAAGGGGAGTGATTCTGGAACAGAAATGCACACATAATCATGAACCCTAGATGCAAATTGCCAAATCGGTTAGATATGTCCCAAGTCGGTTAGAGAGAATTCCTGGGAGTTCAATATATGGTCTTGGACAACCCTCCCCTCTTAAGCTAGCTTTTGAGGTTGAGTTAGGTCTAAGTCCAATTCTTCAAAAGAAAAACATTTAAAAAAAACACTTATTCAAGTGCTTCCAGAAATTTTGGCTTATGCTTGTGCTTCTATTTAATTTTTTTAAAATTTTTTTTTTTAAACATTTATCCAAACGCTAAAACCGCTTATGTTTTCTTTTTATAAAAGCACTTCAAAAAACTGGACTTATTTAAGCTAAAGGCTTTTGTATCCAAACTCGCCCTTACTAACTAGGGGTGCAAATGAACCGAACATGTTCGTGAGCTTTACGAGCCCGCTCGAAAATATTTGATTCGTATTCGAGCTTATCGAACTCGAGCCGAATTCGAACATGTTCGAACTTTTTTTCGAGCCGATCTCGAGCCGAAATTACTCTGTTCGATAGTTCGCGAATAGTTTTTGAGCCTTAATATTTAATTAATATAATATAATTATATAATAAATATATATACATTTTGAACTTTTTTGAACATTTCGAGCTTTTCGAACCATAATATCCGAATAGTTCACGAATATGTTCGAATATTTCGAACCGAACTCGAACTCGAACTTCATTTCGAGCCGAGCTCGAGCCAAAATATTTGAAATTATCGAACTTCGAATCGAGCTCGAACTCGAATATACTCTTATCGAGCCGAATTCGAGCCTTAAAATTTTACGATTATTCGGTTCGATTTCACCCCTATTGCTAACCCCCTCTGCTTCAAATACCAAGGTGCAGTAGCATCCTTTTTTGATCTTCTTTGTATTTTGTTTGATGATTTGCACTCCATTCTGCACCATCTTCGTAGATAGATTTGGGTAATCGCTTTCAATGATGTCCCATAAATCTTCCGAGATAAAGAAATCCATAGTTTCAGTGCTCCAATAATCATAATGTTCTCCTTCGAATATGGTACTTCCGTCGAAGAATATTTAAACATCGTGAGTGGAAAATTTTCCGGTCATTGCAATCTGTAGTTTTTGGTGTTGTGATGAAAGAAATCAAAGTGGACTTGAAATTTCTTCTCCGTAGAACATGCATAAGAAAGCTTCCCATTGCAAGCAAAATTGATAGTTGCTCAAGTGAAAGACAATTAATAGGAGAAGGAACGAAGGGTTTGAGATATTTGGAATTGAATAGGAGAGAAAAGCTTCCAACAACTCTCTGTACGTTGCAAGGAAGAAATGTCTCTGATACCAAATTTGTTGGCACAGCGGAAGACTTGAGAGCTGCTGCTCTATTTTTTAAATTGAATCTTTTGATTGATTTTTTCCCTCTGCACATAGCAGATTACAAGATTATATAAATAGAACTAAAATAACCAATTTTGCATGTATATTAATTCTAGGCTTTGATTAGCCATTCTAACTTCTTAAGTGCCTTTCAAAGTTCACATGAGTATTCTAGAAAATGGCTCTAGAAATTACAGTTTATTCACTACAACAAAAATCCAAATACACAACACCTCAAAGACAACGGTTTTAATTAAAACCGTTTTTTTAGCTTTTAACAACGGTTTTAATGAAAACCGTTGTCTATGGGCGGTTTTTTGTTACCAAAGACAACAGTTTTCCTAAAACCGTTGTTTTTTTGGGGTCAAAGACAACGGTTTTCGTTGTCTATGAGCGTTTTTTTTGCATTTTTTTTAAAATTTTAATTTTTTTTAAAACTATTTTGTTTTAAAGACTACAGAAAAAATGGGAGAACTTCTGTCGAACCCATGGAGAAACCCAAATCACATTCCCTTCAAAACCTAGCCCCAACCCATCTCCTCCGGGGTTTCCGCGTAGAAGGCCCAAATTTCTTCTTCTTCGATTTCATGTCGGCGCCTTCGTACACCACCAGAAACTAGCCGAAGACCACCGTCCATGATAAATTTCAACCTAGAGATTCAATCTAAGCACTGGAAGCCCAAGGATTCAAGCTCAAAATCACTATCAAAGCCTTGTCGTGACTCGAAGTAATTAGGCAGGTTTTTTAGTCTCCATTTCTTCCGATTTCTTCAACTATCTATTCCGATTTGGAGATAATATATATATTTTTTCCATGGCTGCTCATACTTGTTTCGTGCCGATGAAAGATTGATTTTCTTTAACAACTTGTATAAATAGCCACTGAATCGGTTCCGGTCCAGGGTTTTGCGTTTTGTTAATGGGATTTTCTATTCATGATTATTGTATTGGTTTTGGTCTTAATATGGCAGGATATATTTAATTTTCTGAAGGTGGTGGTGCCTTTATCTTTGTTTCGGTTCCGCTCCCAAGCTCACAATTCTTCTTTTCGGAAAATTGATATTTTGTTGGCTGATTTTTCTCAAAAAAAGCCTTTAGAAATTTCAGGATTTTCAGAGAAATATGTTCCTCTGTGTGTGTGTTAAGAACGTAATCACGGCTCAGAGTACAATTCGTGAACAGTGGAGCTTACTAGTGTTTTCTCTGTGGCTAGCAGGCTAGGTGAGGAAGGATCAAAGAAAACCTATCTTTTATTAGATATTACTGATGATAAAAATGAGTTTATTATGTGCATTTAACTGTAATCTGTGCTGCTTTTAGAGAAGACCTAGTGGTGATGGGTGATTTCTAAAAGCAAAGGACACCCTTTCCGCGAAAGGAAAATTAAGTTGGATATTGAGCCACTTCAAATATTGTAATTAAGGTTGGCATGATGTCTGTGCTGTGACAATTTGACATAATTAAACCCATAATATATATAATTAACTTGTACGTACGTCTGCATCAACGAATTTAAGTTTCTGCCTAACCCCTCATAAATATTAAATTAAATAGAGTGCTCGACCATATTGTTGTATCATTCAATATTCTTTTCAACAAACAAAGCTAAGAAAACCAGTATTTTGAAGTAATCTCGTACTTTGTTTGGTGTGTTAGTACAACGTAGCTTATAAGTGTGTGTTTGTTTTTAATTAATTTTTTGTCTTGTCTTGGGTCTATGACATATATATAATTTCTAATTACCATTTATATTGATATAGAAATGTAATCTTGTAGACCGATAAAAATATCCAACACATTAGGCAAAAAATTGATGAAGAGAAAGTGAAAAATGGAAATGAGAATAAAAACATATTTGCCCGTAAATGTAAATGTAAATGTGAAAGTGGAAGAATCTGATGCTAGCGCAGAGGGAGGTACGAAGCTGGCATTCTTGTTTAAAGGTTTCTTGCATTATACTTCTCATTAGGGCTCTGCCATAGCATTTTTTTCTCCGTGAATTTTTGCTGTGTTTTGTCCATGGAATCTAGAGGCTCTTAACACGAGCTTAAAGGATGCCGAGGCATGCACCAGCTTTTATCTTTCCTGGTTGTTCTTCTGAAATTGTAAATTTGTATTAAATTGATTATTAGATAGTCCCAGGATTTCGAGTACGTATCATTCCAGTCTTAGGAACCATTCCTGCAATCTTTGGGCAAGTAATGGCTTCCTATGTTGTGACTCAACTGGCTGGAGTGCAAGTTCATATGGAGCCAGTTGTGAATATTGATATCGACCATTATCGTGTACTTCATCAGCGTCTTATTGAACATGAAGAGTTGCAGTATGGTACCACAATGCAAGTTCAGGTTCTCAATTGTGAATTTTTTTTCTAATACTCTATTGAGGTGCTCTTGCTTCCCTTTTATCCGCATTGCTTCACTGCTAGTATTCATCCTAAAAAATAGTTTATTGAGAAACAATGTTTATGTAGGAAGGTATTGGGAAGACATTTCTTTTCCAAAAAAGAGAGTACAGTTGGGATAGACTTGGTTTGGCATGAAAACCTAGAGAATTGACGGCTTGTATTATACCCTTCTATAAGGTTGAATGGTGTGAATTCAGTTATTTGATTGCTATATTTGGTTTTTACCAGCCTTTTTTCAATTTATTTCTGACTAATAACTTTGGGTTTTATGGAGGAACAAGAAAAAAAATAGAAAGAAATCCCAGGACAATTTGTCTTGAGAATATACCTTGATTCATTTAATCGATACAGGAACATATATATGCCTTGCGATTTTGGAGTCACCTGAATAACTCTTTCATTGAGGGAACGGACCATAAATCCAGTGATATCTGACAACGTAATATGTTGCGAATTCATACGTAATCTTGAAGTCATGCAAGCTTAAACTGACTAATGTATGTCAACCGAGTCCTGAACCGTTATTAGCCACTCATGAAACTGCATTTATCAATGACAGCATCATCCTTCATATGGTCAAGCCACAAGCCACATGATTTGCAATTAAATACAACTTTTGTGTCTTGTCTTGTCTGTATTTCTTCCAGGTTGATGCTGAGGAGGTCATGTATATAGTCAAAGAACTGTGGCATGGACGGAGTGCAATGTATGAATCACCTAAAGAAGTTGGACATGCAATGTGGCGTTCTGTAAACGAATTAATACTTATCAGGTATGGATATTTGTTATACAGTGAATTATATAGAAAAAAGAAAAAGAAACTCAATTCTTATCAGGTATATATGGATTTTTGTTATATAATGAATTATAGAGAAAAAAGAGAAGCTTTTATTGAGATGACAAATTCTCTTAAATGCTAGTTTGTATGTGTATCCTTTCTCCTAGTCATGTTTATATTATTATGATGAAGAAGGCAAACACTTGCGAGTTGCGGCATACCTGCGGTTTTTTCCATTCTAATTGTTTGTTATTTGATGGTATATTTTCAGATGGGATCGTACAAAACCTGCCTGTATGTCAAATTTAATTCTCTTGAGATTTAAAGAGGTGTGTGCAGGACTGAATATGCCTGTCATAACATAAATGAAAATGCATTCTTTAGCAGTATTGCGCTTGCAATTTGTACGCAAAGCATTCATCCTTCACTGACTTTGTCATACACGAGGTATTTGAAATATTATATACTTGCTTAATCAATTTTCCTCCACAGCTGATGAACATGAATCCAGTTCACTTGACGTTATAGGAGAAAATGAACCCGAGTTTTTCCTGAATACTGGATACACTATGTTTTGTGCATGGCATATAGAGGCAGATAATTCCCTTGCTCGTGATACTCAGTTAATCGTGAAGGTATGTGGTTTAATTACAGCATCTCCATGCTTAAATTTATGTACAGTCCAATCTCTATTTGAGAAAGGCTGGTAGTTTTCATCTCCTGTACTGTTTGCATTTATAGTAAAAGGTGGAATCAATCTTTTTGAGTTGAAATAGGTAGAATGCGTCGGTTTGTTTTATGGGCTCTTTTGTATGATTTCTGTTTTCATAGTTATAATTTTTTGTCGAGAGGTAGAAACGATTAGATGTTGTCATAATATGAATAAAAATAACGTGATCCAACAGTTGACCTTGTTTATAAATTATAATATAATAATTGCAAAGGTTGCTAAGTTGATCAAATTTGGTAGGAATTCAGCACTTCATGCATTTTAACTTTCTTGCTTCTCTGATATGACAACTTTGATAAATGGTTGATCATGCTAGAATACTTTGTTTGTTAAACTCTCAGCAACCTTGCTTGAGATGTGAATATATGAAATTTGGGCCTCTCGTTTAACTAGTTGAGACGTGTTGTTCTTTTTTGTCACTTGTTTATTATTTTCATCAAATGTACTAAGAAATGTATGACTCCATCAAATGTACTAAGAAATGTATGACTCCTACCACAAGCTAATGTTTTATTTTATACAGTTTATAGATGAGTTTTGAAACTAAGCTGCAATGTTTTTTTGTGTGCGTCTGTGGGTTGTTTTGGTGATCTCTAACTGATTATTAAAATTAAAACTGAGGGGTTAGGAGAAAGCAATTACGCTAGTTTTATAAACTTTTGGTTCGAAAATAAAATTGAAGGAGACTAATTTCATGCTTTTTGGATTCTTGAATACGGTTATAAACTTTTTGTGTTCTAGTTTTATCATTTGAGAGGTGAACATTAATTGGGATGCTTTTAGTTGATTGGATCGCTTTTGTGTTTTGGTTTATAATTTTTTTGTATTTTGGTTTCTAAATATGCTTCTTTTTTTATTTTTCTTAGTGTGGGGATGCTTATGGACAGACAAATCAGAAGAAAAAGATGGATGCGACTTTCTTGAAGAATCTCTATTTAGAAAAAACGATCGATGCGGTTTCAAGTTTATCAAGATATTAGCTTAGCTTTAGTTTCTAGTGTGCATGAAATTAGAATTCAAAATTTTGAATATCGAGTAATTTACAATACTGAAAAATTGTATATTAAATTTTATTTTCAAATTTCAAATTTTGAAAAATTTATAATATTGGAAATTTTATATTTTTTTATTTTATATTTGAAAAAAGAAAGGGTGAAAAACCGTTGTTAAATGGGTTTTTAAAACTGATGTTAAAGGCCCAGTTATTAAAAGTGCGATAAAAATACAACAGTTTTTAACCGTGTTTTTATGAGCCAGCGCCAACGATTTTTCACCGTTGTGAAACCGTTGTCGTTGGCTCAAAAAGACAACGGTGTTTTTGACCGCACTTTTAACAACATGGCTTTTAACATCGGTTACAGACCTCCTTTTAACATCGTTTTTTCATCCTTGTCTATTAACTTTTTTGTTGTAGTGATTTCTAACAATTGTGTGATATTTGATTTTACCCTTTTACTGGTAGTATGTTGTTAGAAATGGAGTCTGAACAAAGTTTTACTTTTCCAATGGCAAACTTCTTTTAGCCCGGTGATCATCATCCAATTATGAAGGATTTCTATCATTCAGTGTTATGGTGGAGTATACAATTACAAGTATCTGCATGAACTCATTCAAATATTCATGGTTATTATTTTCCTTCTCATCCATGATAATGGTGTCCAATAGGATTCGCTCTATACTGGAAGTGTTGATGCTAGTTTACTAGGATAACGATTGAACTCTTTTTCTTGAGGATTCATCTCATATCGAATGTGAAACAGAAGTTTGAAAATCTAATAATTTTGAGAAAGGAACTTACGTATTAACATTGTATGAATTCTTTTAGCAGATCTCAATATAATTGACTAAACTGCAGACTTTTTTCTATGGATTTTGAGGCTGTTTTAGCATCTTGTGGGGTCCTAGCCTCTTGGTAAAAGGTAATTTAGTATGAGAATCATAGTAGCTGTTAATCCAGAATGTGCATCTAGTTGGAGTCATAGACTCATATAGTGCTCGATTGTAAACAAAGGTGCTTATGCTCGCTGTAAGCCGAAACTAGCCAAAGAAAATTACTTTCCTGATTTATGTCTCACTTTTATACTATTCCTAGGGTGAATCTAACTATACGATCAGGCACCGGAAACTGTTCAGCGGTTGAACTGCCAGAGGGGCCTTGCTTTCAGAAGAACAAAGATAGACCAACGACTGGATGCTTGGTTGAATTGGGCTTTCCTCTAGCAGCTTTTTGTTTAGGATTACTTGTGTTGAGAAAGTGACCAATTTTTATGTGTGCGTGGGACTTGTAAGATTCTATGTATATGCTCATATGCATGTATTTGTGAACATTGCATATTACAAGACGTGTCCCTCATACATTATTTTAACTAGTACTTGGCACATGATATATGCATATAAATTAAATTAATTTTATGTAAGTAAAGATCGTTTTTATTTATAATATATTGTGTTGGTGTAATTTTTTTATTTTATTTGCAATTTTTTTTATGTTTTTCCCATCGAATATAAACATATATAATATGCTATTAGTTTTTAAAAAATAATTAAATATTAAAAACTAATTTTGGTATAATATTAATATAACACAAAAAATCTTGTGAGACGGTCATAAGTAAATTTGGTGAGACAAATCTTCTAAATGAGTATCCATGAAAAAATAATATTTTTTTTATAACAAAATGTATTAATTTTTATTGTAAATATGACCGTGATTGATTCGTAGTACGGATAAAGATATATGAAATTGTCTTGTAAGATACCACCTACTCTTCATAATATAATTAGATCAAATAGATATTTTCAAAGTAGTAATAATAATACAAACAAGTTTATTTATTTTAAGAGTACATATACAATTTTGATCCAAATTACAATTATATAAAGTAATCGTCCACACTACAGACGAGACTTGAGCGTACTCGAAACGTGCTTATCTTGAACAAAAGACCTCATCGTACAAACAAGTTTATTAATCTATACTATTATATAAAAGTTGAGCCTATTATAGTAACTAGGAGTGTTCATCGGTCGGTTCGATTTTAATTTGTCCAATTTCAGTTCGGTTTTTCGGCTTTCGGTTTATGAAAAATGTAATCCGAAGTCAAACATTTCTACTTCGGTTCGGTTCGGTTTTTGCACTATAATGGATCGGTTTATACGGTTCGGTTTGGTCGGTTTGATAATTAATAATACATAACACAATAAAAAAATATAAAATCCAACATGTAATTTAAATACCACATCACACAACTTTAATTTATAGTCATGTAATGAAGAAACAAAAAATAACAAATAATGCAAGGACAAACATCCAACTATAGTCTTATAATATTTTCAAAAGAACAAAACAAAACAAATTTTGATACGATTATTCCGAATGTGATATAATTATTAAAATCAATAATATAAATACATTGTAAAATATAATATGTTCTTTTTTACATGATTTATTAGTAAAATTTTAAAAATAAAGTTTAAATGACTTATATAAACAACAACAATGAATAAATAAACAACAATTAACTAATAATTATTCAAAATAATTATTCATTCACTAAATATCATCTCATAACATATATAATATAAATAAAAAATATAAATAAATTATTATTTTAATTCAATTTCGGTTTTTTTGGTCGGTTCGGTTTTGACATATATAATCCAAAATCGAACCAAATAAACTTCGGTTTTAATATTTATATCCGAATTATAAACTACGGTTTTCGGTTCGGTTCGGTGTTTGATTTATCCGGTTTGGATTTTCGATTTTTTGGTTTTATCCGAAATATGAACACTCTTAGTAGTAACTAACTTTGAAAACACCAAAATTCTTTATACCATAATTACCCCTTCTTATCCTCTATCTCAATAAACATTTTTCTCAATCTATTTTTAGGTTTAAAAAAAATATAAACATCCTTCTCAATCTATTTTTTGGTTTAAAAAAAAATTACATAAAAATTTATTTATTTTACACACGTAAAATATGTGCATTTAGCACTAGTAGATAGTAAAAGATTCACATACAAATATACCAAAAAATAATCGATTTCCCAAATGTATGTACGCGACTTTGACCACATAAAAACCAAAATTTCGGAACCAGCAAAAGTTTTCAAAAAATCCAATAGAAATTATTTTCCCGCCCAGACAGATATCAAATCAAAGAAACCAAATGCCACCCTTCGTCACCATATCCTCCAAACCAAAGTCCCGCTGTAAATTCACACACAGTACACTGCAGGATCCATTTCTGATTTCCCCATACACAATGTCTTCGTCATCATCGGTTCGCCGGATGAAAGAACGCGGCACTGGTGGGGGGAAAATCACTCCAGCTTCTGGGAATTCTATTTCCACGGGGAAGGAGAACTCCAGGCCTACATCCCGTATCCGGGCAGCAACTCAGAAGCCCAACATCAGGCCTATCGCTCGGATTGACAAGTCCGCTCTAGCGCCGCCGCCGGTGGAGGACTCACGCGCTGAGCCACGTTTCAGGCGTTCGACTTCGTCGGTTCCCCGAGGTAGGAGCTGTAGCCCCTCTGATTTTACTAGAGTTTTTTCTGATTTGAGAAAAAACTCTACTAGGGTTTCACTGGGCCCACATCAGGTGAAAGGGAATCGTTCCAATTTTAGGGGTTTGAGCGAGAAATCAGGGGAAAAATCTGATCTTGAGAAAAGTGTTTCGAAAGATCAGGATAGAAATGGAGAAATTGTAGAAGTGTTGGAACAGAATTCTCGAGAAAATGGGAAATTTAAGGTTATGGTTCTGAATAATGGTGGTAATGAAGGGAAAATAGGTAATTTGAGCTCAATTTCAGTTAAAAGATCGGAACTTGATGATTTTATTGAAAAGCCTAGTGTAGAAAAAGTAGTGTTGAAATCTTCAGGTGTTGAAGTTGAACATGGGTCTGGTTCGAGAGACTCTAAAATGGCTAATAAAGTAATTAATTTTCCTGGGGTACCAAGAGAGAATAGTGTGAATAAGCATCCCAGCAAGCTTCGTGAAAAGCTTGCTTTTTTGGAAGGGAAAGTGAAGAGAATAGCATCAGATATAAAGCGGACCAAAGAGATGTTGGATATGAATAATCCAGAGTCGTCAAAGATGATGCTGTCTGATATTCAAGAAAAGATTTCAGGGATTGAGAGGGCTATGGGTCATGTTGTCTGTAATGATGGAGATGTTAAGACAGGGTCAGCCAACAAAGGTGACATTGAGTATATAAAAGATAAGAAGGAATTTGTGGATGTGAAAAACTCGGTGAAGGGGTTGAATGTTGAAGAATTGGAAGCTCGATTATTCCCTCATCATAAGTTGATAAGAGATAGAACGTTTTCAAGAACTTCTGAAGGTTCGGAGTCCCATATGGCAAATGTTGGGGAATCCAAGGGTGAACTGAATTTGGAGGAGAAAGTAAGCTCTTTAGATGGCAATGCCATTGCTTCGGAATTCTTGGCTTCTTTGAGTAAGAAGGAAATGTTGGCTGGTACAGAGTCAAGTGAAGTTCAAGAAGTTGAGGATTCAGCAATTTCTGTAGTGGGAACTTCTTCCATTAATACTTTTAATGATAAAGACAAAGTTACCATTGATGCTATGCTGATGGCTGATGAAAAGCTCGACGATTTTGATGACCAAGAGAGAGTTCCAGCCATGACATTCGTGGAGGAGATAGAAGACAGTTATACGTATAAGTTGAATGAAATTGGTAACAAGACCTCAACTGGAGGATGGTTTGTGTCAGAAGGAGAGTCTGTTCTTCTCGCTCATGATGATGGCTCTTGTTCATTCTACGACATAACAAACTGTGAGGTATGGATCTTTCTTGAATCATTTCACATACTCAATGTTTTGCATTGTTGTTGATCATGTCTGTGAGTGTATCTGCTAAAAATAAATCAATGAACCATTATATATTATTTCGTGTGTGTGTGTTCAATAACGCAGTAGAGTAGGGATCTTTTAATGAAAAGAAGTATAAAGTATTGATCAACTGTGCTATAATTGTGTCTATTTCAGGAGAAGGCAGAGTACAAACCTCCGGCTGGAATCTCACCAAACATGTGGCAAGATTGTTGGCTAATCCGTGCCCCAAGCGCAGATGGGTGTGCTGGGAGATACGTTGTGGCAGCATCTGCTGGAAATTCTGTGGGTTCAGGTTTCTGCTCTTGGGATTTTTATTCAAAATCTGTACGAGCATTTCACTTTGAGGAAGACTCCACCAATACAAGAGCAGCCCTAGCTCCCTTGTCAAACAACACTATGTATAGAAGAAACAATTTGCCAATGTATACTGCTACTGAAAACCGACAATGGTGGTATAAACCTTGTGGACCTCTTATCATATCAACTGCTAGTGGTCAAAGGATGGTGCAAATTTACGATATACGTGATGGAGATCAAGTAATGAAATGGGAGTTGCAGAAGCCTGTGTTGGCCATGGATTATGCAAGCCCTTTACAATGGAAAAATCGAGAAAAAGTGGTGATAGCAGAGGCAGACTCTGTTTCCCTATTTGATGTGAGCTCTCAGAGTCCGCAAGCATTACTCTCGGTTTCATCCACTGGTCGAAAAATCTCTGCTCTGCATGTGAATAACACAGATGCAGAATTAGGCGGAGGAGTTAGGCAGAGGTAACACACTCATTTCTCGCACAATTATCATATTGATTCTTTAATTGGATTCTAAAACATTTTTCTCATACTTGTGTATTCGTTTTGTACTTTTTGCAGAATTAGTTCATCAGAAGCAGAGGGAAATGATGGGGTATTTTGCACTCCTGATTCAATTAATGTTCTTGATTTTCGTCACCCATCTGGCATAGGTCTCAAGATTCCAAAAGTTGGTGTGGACGTTCAGTCATCTTTTTCTTGCGGCGATGCATTATACATTGGATGCACTAATTTAAGATCAATGGCTAAAAAGCAATCCACCTCCCAAATCCAACGCTACTCATTACGGAAGCCGAATCTTTTCAGCACGTACACATTGCCAGAATCGAATGCTCACTCCCATTTCTCAGCATTGACACAAGTGTGGGGGAATTCAAGTTCAGTTATGGGAGTTTGTGGGCTCGGTTTATTTATTTTTGAATCCTTAAAAGACGATGGTTCTCAGTACCTCTCTATGAATTATAATAACGTACAGAATGCAAAAGAAATTATTGGACCAGATGACATGTATTCTCCTTCCTTTGATTACTTGGCTTCAAGAGTTCTTCTGGTGTCAAGAGATCGTCCCGCCAAATGGAGGTATTTATCATAGATAATTATGTGAATAAATTATTAAGGTATCAAACTTGAAGATATATATGGATTGTTCAATAACTTATTGTCTGTCCTGTTATTGCGTTTTGGTTTTCGCATGTTGAATTTGTTGTCATGATATTTTGTATGAGGGTTTTGTTTTTTTGGGTGTTCCAGAAGCAAACCGTGATTGTGGCTACTGTTTTATATGTTTTCATGTTTCTTTTTTTTTGGGATTTCAAACATACCATGCAAACGATGCCTTGTTGAGCTTCTTGCACTCAGTTTGAACCACATGGTGTATCACATTTACTGTCACGAAAACACTACAACAGGTCAAATAATCACTAGTACTAAAATTACGAAAAGTTAGACGAGAATAACGGACACTTAAATTTAAGTATTTAATCAAATGGAATCGAAGTCGAAGAACTGGTCTTCTCTCGTATAATCTTGTCGATTTTTATGTTATATATTTTGATTGAAGGCATTCTAAGTTTTGGCTTGAAGCTTGAATGATGACATGTACGTCCAAGATCGAGTTTTGGTTTAAAAGTTTAGTTTGTGTTTGATATCGATCTTAATTAGATTTATATTCATAAAGTCCGTTTTATTAATAAATAGATAGATAATATAAACGTAACTTAAAACTAGCTATATGATATGCACGTAATTGTTTATTTTAAAAAACTTAATGGAGCAAGAACATAAGAATGATGCATTTCTTAACATGGGAGTATAAAGAAATATTTCCCTTAGCTTTACATTTTACTAGCTCATACGCATGCAAAGTCCATGCACGCTTTACTATTGTTTCCCGTAATATTGATTTCCCATTCCCTATTCTTCTTTCTTTCTTTCTTTTTTTCAACACAAAATGTGGCCACAATTTTCTGTGATGAATAACAGTTATCCATCCACTAGGCGTAAGCGTAACATGAGATTCAGAAAAAAGAAAGAGAAAATTTCTACATTTGAATCCAACGTGCTAACTGGGTGGGGTTCACCACACCCGGAATGTGGGCTCCATCGGTCATCATCAGCTTGGCCACCTCAGCGTAGGTAGCCGGCTCCAATTTCGCACTCGGCTGGCTGCGGCTCTCCACTTTCTTATGATTCATCGGCATCGGCTCCGGATCAAACTTCTGTCCCAACAAGGTCCCTTTGGTCAAAAATTCGTAAGCCATGTAGCCGGCCAGAAGCCGGCTCGAGGAGGAAAGCGGCTTCGCAGTGGTTGACCCGTTAACCGCCGTTTGTCTGGCCAACGGTTTCTGTGACTTGGCACCGTCAGATGCTTCCCTCTCCTTCCGCTTTCGCGACGCGCCCGGCGCCATTATTCCTAGCGCGTGCGAGCTCATCTTCACCGTCCGTTTTTTATATTCAAAAAATTAAAAAAAAATGAAGATAAGCGTCCCACGTCAGCGAGATCCTGAGAGGGGCGAAGGCGAAATGGTCGGTGAAAACTGTTCGGAAAGTTGAATTTGGCGATCAAGGGGAACAAAATTAGATTCAGAAAATAGGAAACTGTACAAATGGTTGGTCGGCGACGGCGGCGGAGTACGGCGGCTCTAGGGTGGCGATAGGAAAAGAGAGAGGCGATGTTTTAAAAGGAAAGGGACCTGAAGGAGGGTGTGCGTCCGCGGCGTGAAATGTCCTCTTTATATAGCCAGAGATATTTCAGTTTCGCCCTTGGTTTCACACTAAATTACTCAAGGGCCATCGCATGTGATAAAAATAGAATTTGACAGTCTGAATAAAATACAATATATTATTTTTTAAACAAATATATCGTAAAACATTATCCATAATTCCACTCATATTTATGCTAAAAAATAATTATATAAAAAAAAATATTTTTTATGAATGAAGTAAAAAAAAATATTTGTTTCACGAAATTAACTCATTAGACATGAATTTTTTTTTATTAGAACGGTATTTTTAGTATTTTATTTATTTATTTATTGTAAAAAAAATTTATTTATTTATTTATAATGGTTAATTTTTAGTTGTTTCCAGAAATAAATCTACTTCAAAATTACTGAAATGACAAGTGGGACATATGACATATTTTTGTTGGTTATCCGTCGTAATCAAAGGCTACCGTACAGACGCATACATTGATCTTCGATTTCATGACATAAATAAAATAAGATGAACACTCAATTGAAGATGAAGAATGTATTTTTAGAATTGTGAATAAATTTTTTTTAATGATGGGTGGCTGTGTATTTTATAATACATTCAGTGACGATCTCTATTTGGTAATTAATTATAAGCAACGGGAGCTTATAAAAACCACATTTCATATATTTAAATGAGCTTCTGAACAAACTCTAAAAATAAAACAAACAAACAAACAAAAAAATTTGAAATATTTTCCATCGTTTTTAAAACTTGAGACAACCTGATTTTATTTTATCCTATATTTAGTTATTTGCCTTTAATATTTCACAACTCTTCTTAAATTTTATTATTAATAAAATATTGCTTTAATAATTTTGAAATATTTTACGTGCACGCGTTGCTATATATAAACTTTGCAGTTTGCACGCTTGTGCAAAGTTTTTTCTTTTTATTATATGTTTTTTATGACGTTGACTCTGAAGTGGGCTGCTTCATACCAGGAAAGTCCAAAGCTCCGAGAACAATGGGCCTAACATGGGCTGGGTTAAGATCGGATCCGAATTTGGTTTTAAGACGATGATGGTTATCGAATCCACGCTATCCAATAATTCAAAGCTATACCCAAATGTACAAAAAATTCTATCTTATTTTGTTTTATTATTGTTATTATTTTTTTGCTGCATAATTTGAGTAAAAATTGAATTTGGTTGAGCTGAAACTTTAATTAGAATCATTTTCCAGTTAACCCTTTGGCATGATTAAAATTAAGCTTTTGATCAATTCTCCGGTGCAACTACTATTACATCCCATTTAATTCAATTAATTAGTATATAATATAGTTAATTAGCTAGGTAAGTGCAATTTTCAGATCCGTGTGATGTAAATATCAATACAACGAATTATTATTGAATACTGATTTTACGACATTATATAATCTAATTTATGAAACATTGCGCCAACTCACCATAATCATGTGATGAATAATTTGATAGGTCCCAATAATTAAAGTTCAAGTGAGACATGTGAATTGGTGTGTGTTAATTAAAGAACGCATACATTGTTGAAATACATTTAAATATTTGTTAAAAATAAAATAAAATAAAAAGAACAGAAGTTAGAATTCCTATAAATTTGCAGGAACGTTATATTAGCGAATCAAATATTAATTAAGAAAAATTTAAGAAATAAACTCGAATAATTGATTAATTTTTGTTCGAATTCAGCTCATGCTCGACTCGAAGCATTCCACATATTAGTGAGAATGTGAGATATCATGTTACTATATAATTATATTGATCGTACTATATTTATTTTACTTACAATAATATTATATCGATACAATATCAAAGGTAGTATAACAAAATAATTTAGGCTCAAATTTTTAGTCAAATTTGAGCATGTTTATTTTTGGCTCAAAAGCTATAACTTTAGACATAAATCGGATATTTTCCAAACTGACTCGATTTGTTTACAATCATCGCCTAATAAATTCACAGTTTCTTATTTTTGAAATCAGAGCCAAATTAAAATGTGAAGTCTCAATTCCTCATCTTGATTCCATAAGATTGATAAAATATAATTAAAAAGGATATATAATATATATTAACTAAGAAAGCTGTAAATTTCTTGATTCGGACCAAACATAAATGGTTTCATATTTATATACAATATCCGGTTTCATTAATCTTATAAGGTTCCGTGTGGCCGAATAGCAATTAATAGGAAGATATTGGAAAACAGATGGGCTTCTAAATGTGCTAGCCATGTGCATCACCACATCCATATAATTAATTAATCCAGACTAAGCTTAATAATTTAGTTGAGGAGATCATGCTATATATTCAAATTTATTTTATGACAGTGAAACTTATAATATTTTAATGCCTAAAAATTTATATAATTCCCCTCCTTTTCAATCGGATACGTTTTCATGATGGTCTCGAAGTTTCCGGTCAAATTACGGTCACATTCTATTATTTTGAAATTTTCCCATTTTAGTCTTTTTTTTTCCCATAAAAACGTACAAATTAAATCTTCCCAAATTTAGATACATGATCAGTAATTGTCGATTTCTAATTAAAACATATACGTGATTAAAGTACTATCGCGTGATATATAGCTGATTTTGTATTTCTAGGTAATAAAAAACCGCAGCTTAATCAACTGTTTTTTACGATGAAATATCATAAATTTAATGCATGATTAGGTGTTTTATTTGAAAATAAGATTATGAAATTAGATTAATGGTATAATATTAATGATGGATGGTTGATGGTGGGGAGTCTCCGATCCGGTAGAGTTTAACCTAGCATATTAGGTATGATTTGTCACGTCAACAATATATCATTAATTATGTTTATGTGTAAAAATACGAACTATTGAATGCATGATTTGAATATTACCCTCCGATCCTCTAATCTACTTATATCGGCAGCCATTAAAGAGGGTAGTTATTCGTCAAGCTAGCGATCACGTACTTCTGTAGTGTTGTCAAAGTTGGAAGACGGTTGATTGCTGAATTCATTTAATGCAAATTCTGCATGCTTATAAATTGTCATGGATTTCTTCATTCAAGAAACATATCGATCCAATTAGCAATATTTTACATCGGTTTATATTTATTGTTCTTGGAAATGGGTCGCGGTTGTTTTTTATACATGCTTTGTTTTCCTGTTCTCGTGGCGACTTTGGTGGTGGCTAGAGATATTGCGAATGGCGATGAGAAGTTTCTGATCGGAAAGGGTGTTGGACTTGGTGGTTGGGTGGGGAAGGGCGTTGGGTTCGGTGGCGGTGGGGCTGGTGGTGGCATTGGTGGAGGTTTCGGTAAAGTATGGGGTACTAAAGGGGGAGGAATAGGCAAGGGTGTTGGGTTTGGTGGCGGCGGCGTTGGTGTTGGTACTGGCCTTGGTGGCGGAGTAGGTGGAGGTTTCGGTAAAGAATGGGGTAAAGGCGGAGGACTAGGCAAGGGTGTTGGCTTCGGCGGTGGCATTCATAAAAGCGTCGGCGTAGTTGGCGGAGGATTTGGTAAGGGTGTTGGTGGAGGTATTTGGAAAGGGGGTGTCGTCGGTGGAGGTTTCGGTAAGGGTGTTGGAGGAGGTATTTGGAAAGGCGGTGTCGTCGGAGGTGGTTTCGGCAAAGGTGGCGTAGTTGCCGGTGGCTTTGGGAAGGGTGGGGGGTTTGGCGTTGGCGCCGGCGGAGGTGCCGCCGGTGTAGTTGGGCATCATTGATCCCCAATATAATGGGACAATATGCATGCATGGAATCTGTGGATGTTATTGTTCGAATCAAGATCCAACGATTTAATTTTGTTTCATGCAAAATGTTTGGTTAAACATCTTGTGTGTTAAAAAAAAAAAGAATCGTCAGATCTATAAGTGACCGAACTGCATGCATGGACATATGAATTATCAATATTATATACTTAATTAATATATATGTTAGTTGCCTATATTTACCCACCCCTCTTTCTTGGTTGATTTGTTCGATAATTAATTTCGATATGTATCATCTTATTAATCACTCAATATAATATAGCTTGTGTTTGTGTTTTATTCTTAATCATGTCAGTAGTTTTGCAGTAATTGATTCGAGTTATCAAACATTAATTTAAACAAATTAAATGAAATCGCGAGTACCTAATGAAATTATTATATTTACCGATTGATTCGAGACATCAAATATTAATTTAAACACAATATTCGTTAAATGCACACGCCATATATAGATAATAGAATTTAAAATCATGTCTAAAAAATACGAATATAAATAAAATTATTAAAGTTTATAGAATAAAGATTTTGGAGCTATATATAGAGTTAAGCTCCCATCTCAAACAAAAACTCTCGGTTACAGTCAATATAATTAATTATATATATTTGCCAAAGATATACATTTTTAAACTCTTGCAAATTAGATAGTCATGATTATCAAAATATGTAATTACTCAAACACGAGTTGAAAGCTTAAAAATATATAGTCTCATATAAGTCAAATTTATAATAGTTTAATCAGTGAGATAGTACTCGATCGTCACCCATTAATCATCGATATAAAAACCTATTAATCTATCATACTTTGGTTTCAAATATATATAACTAATTTTGGGGTTACAAAACCAATATTAATGTTAAACAGCACAATGATGTAAAATCAATTCTTATCATTTCATTTATGATATTCTAGTTTGATATGAGAATATGATAATTACTTATCATAATAAAAATTTTAAATAAATCTGATATTTTTTTAAAATAAATTAATTAATAAAATAAAATAAATAAATAAAGAAAGAAAGAAAGAAAGAAAGAAAGGAAGGAAGGAAGAAATAAAGAGATGGAATAATCATCACACCTCACCTAAACATTTGTGTGTCTGGAAACAATTCTATGGAGACCAAAGTCAGTACTGTGGCTGCACTCCAAGCGGTGAAGAAGAACTCGGGCAAGACTTACGGGCAGATAGCCGAGGAGACTGGCCTCACTAACGTGTACGTGGCTCAGCTACTGCGCCGCCAAGCTCAGCTGAAGCCCGACACCGCGCCGTTACTCCGGGCAGCCCTGCCTGACCTATCTGAGAATCACCTTCATGAGATGATGCAACCGCCTATGCGATCGTATGATCCAAGATTAATTCAAGAACCCAGTATTTATAGGTAATTCGGCTGCTTTTGGTTTGTCCTTTTATGTTTTTCGAAATGTATTTTTTCTCATTTGTTGAAATTAGTTGCTGGAAAGCAAGTTTGAGTTTGGAGTTGATTTAATCTGTTGCTTTGTATAGGTTTTAGTGTGCGTGTGTGGGGTTCGTGTTTACAGATGTTTTGGTTTATGTAATTTGGACCACAAGTTTTCTATTATAGAAGATAAGTACTTGATGCGAGAAGATATGAGTCCGAATGCAAAGCTTCGACCTTTTCAACCATACTCTGTGTGATGCTTTACATCTAAAAAATGCTGGCTTTGAATCAACTAATTGGCTCTAAGTTGTGCTGCCTGCCGATACGCTGTACTCTCTCTAAAGTTCTCACTTTCCTGTTTACAGGCTAAACGAAGCTGTTATGCATTTTGGGGAGAGCATTAAGGAGATCATAAATGAGGAATTTGGCGATGGCATGTAAGTAATTGTTCTTTATTTTCTGAAGTGAAGATTCAATTTTGAAGAATTTTAGCTTCTTGTTAGAGAAACTGGCAACTGCTTCATATTTATTTGTGTTGGATGGTGTCTTGAATTAATTGCAACTTGAATATGGCATACAAATTACAGCTCCATTTTCATGTTGTTTATATATGCCGTAGAACGAGCAATATCATCTGAAAAATGTATTAGATTGCTTCATTGTGGATAGACTCTGTCTCTTATGTCCTTTTCCAGCTTCCCTGAAATTATTTTTTCAACTTTGACCTTTCACCAGTGAGTTTTATGTATATTTGAATTTCTGATAGAAATTGAATATTTGGAAGTTTCCCTTGTTTGCTATGATTTCTATCATATCCCCAATCCTGTACAAGTTATCAGCTTATCATTAAGCAGGACAATCTCTCTTTCTTCCTGGTCTATTATAATTATAACATAGTTCCTGTAATTAAGTTATTCACCATCAAATTCCTTTTACAAGTTTAAGAAGCAGGACCTTATCTTTTTCTGCCAAGAGGAAGTGCAATTACCATTCTCAAGAAACTGAATATGAAGATCTTTATCTTGTTTCCCAAAAATTGCATAATTTATGTAATTACAGGGCTAGTGTTAATGCTAAATAGTCACTGCCGAGTCTTTCTAACAGCGTACTGCCTCTTATTTTGCAGTTTGTAACTAAACTTCATTTATGACCATGCTTCTACTAGATAATCGTGGCTTAAATTACCAAAACTTCCCTGGGTGGTATTATTTACTTTTATAATGTACAATAGTGGTGATGGGTTAAATAAAAAGGTGCACTTGAGCTTTAAATTACAATACTTAATCAATATGATTTTCCTTACCTTTTCTTTCCCTATTTTTTTTTGGTGAAACATCTTTTGCTGGATCTGGGAACTTGGCAAATAGCATGTCGGCAATTGATTTCTTCTGTTCAGTCGACAAAATCAAAGGCGTGGACGGGAAGGATCGCGTTGTTGTGACGTTTGACGGAAAATACTTGTCTCACACTGAGCATGTAACGTGGCTGAATTACTTTATTTGTTAGATAAAACTTTAATTGTTTCTGAACTTCACAACTAATTGCTACAAAATTTTTATTACATTTATTTTCTTCTTGTGCAGCGTACTGAGCATATGGTATCGAGATCAAGAAAGATAGAAAATCAAGATCATGAATCAAAGAAAGGGTAAATCTAGTTGTCCATAACCCCTTGTATGTGTGTATTGTTGTTGAGATCAATTAAATAATACCTGATCATAAGTTATACTCAGGTACCAAGAAATTGATGGTAAGTCAGATTTTGTTGATGTAAAGATCTGATAGGGAGTTCTTGCAAATTTAAAATAAGAATCTGGTTACTAAATCTAAGTTTTTGAGTTCTCTCTAAAGTTTGTATGATTTTCAATCTAGTTGAATCTAAAATATTCTCCGTATTGGTCTTGAAATTGCAGTTGGGGTTATCATCAATTTAGTGGAAATCTCGTCGTATCTGTGCTTAAGATTCCTAGAAGTTGAGTAAGAAAACATATGTAGTTTGCATGTTAATAATATTACGTAAAAACAGCTTCGACAAGACTATGAGTTCAAATATAAAGTACTCAACTAATATGGTTTCCGAGTAAGGTTCAGGGTCGTTGATTTTGGCGCGTAATCGTCGATTTATGAAAAATTCAGCAGCATGGCTCCATCGGCAGCCTAAATATTCAGTATTTCACATTTCTTGATTATTTGTTTTGCAGAAATCATACCAATCATTGGTCTGCACAATATTTTGCAACAAACCTATTGGTAAAGATGCCATAATGATGTGATGTGTTTGCCTAGAAGCTAGTGGTAATATTATCTAATAAATTATATCAACAATTAGTCAACATCCAAAGTAGTACAAGAAAAATATTTCAAGCAACTCCCGACTTCCCCCCAAATATTACATATCGAAGAATATTGCTTAGGTCTAAGAAAAACAAAGACAAAATTTAGAAGTGTGCTCTCCTGCCCTAGATTGTTGTCTAAGGAATACCACTAAAAATCCAATTAAAACCTTGTTGAAAAGAAAATTTCATACATAAATTAAGAAATCTCTTTGTGCATATTATTTTTAAATTTTTTTTTTTCAAATATACAGTGTTCTTGATTATCTCGAGTCCCTTCTCTTTGCAAGTTGGAATGTCCTCTTCAAGAAATGATTTGCAGCTTGATCATTCCTGTGGCAAAGTACCCTCAATATGGTATTTGGATCTAACCGATTCCACTTACCAGTTGTTGGTGGCATTGGGAGTTTCTGCCCTGTACCCACCACTCCTATCCCGCTAGCTTCACAAGCCACGATACTGAAATCTTCGATTAATTGCTCGGTTGACTGCCCCATCAACGTCACCACCCCTTCAACCGTCTCCGCCTCCTTTTCAACCATATCCTCAACTAGCAAACCTTCTCCGCATGTACAAAATACTCGTTTCAAGTTATCAAAGTCTTCCTCAATCATTGGGTGATCGAACCTAGAGAAGGTTCGGGAGCTGCCACCAGCTAGCAAAACCATTAGGTAAGCCTCAAAAGAAGCCTTCATTACTTCTTTTAGAGCCTGTGGTTGAGCACGATCGGTCACTATTGCACACAGTAGAGTAAGATTCTGCTTTAGTATTCTTAATGCTGGCCTGATTCGTGAATTTATCACGTCACCAACATAGAGGCTTCCGTAGAAAACCGAGTTTGAATCCAAAAATATTAGACGATAGGCTGCTACTTCTGCCACATGCTGAAATGCAGCTTGTATAGCTGATCGGCTGTGCTCAAAATATGAACTGTTGAGTTGCCTTCTGTTACCAAACCGAGATTTTGGTGATGGAGTTACCTTTGGCGACAGAGTTAATGTTTTGTCAAGGGGGTGCAGTTGTGACTGAATGTAGTGTAAGGTGTTGAGACGGATGTATAGGCGTTGTGTTCCACGACTTGTCGATGGACGGGGATTGTTTCCTTCACTGCCCAAATTATTGTCTGGATCATCAATTCCTACATTGCATGCTGCTCTTTTCCAGAGTTTTCGGAACTTTGAATCCAAGCTGCATCGTGTTAGTGGAGGAAGTGTGGGGATATAACTCTGTTTTGATCCTAAAAATGAGAAAATGCGAGCTTAGGATTTATAGAAGACAAATTGTATAAACTAGAATGCAATTGCTTAGCTTCTGCTTAGAATTATGATAATTGAGCAATTCTTACCGCATGATGCAATGAACGTTATGTAATCTCGAAAGAGATGCTCTAAACCTTCGGTGAGATCGTAAACAAGATTCTCTGATATGTTTATAGGAATTTCAAAGAAATTCTTCACAGCTTCCTTGGCAAATTTGATTAGTTCTTCAGCAGAATGAGCGTATGGCTCAGTTTTGGACTTCGGGTTCCATGTCTGCAGAATTATGAAAAATTTTAGAACCTAATCTGCCAATTCTTAGTTCTATGGCAAAATGTGACATTTCGATTCCGCGTGTTAGAAATCATTTTCGTTATATACATATATAGCGGAATTTGTGATTTAATAAATTTACTTCTGTTTCTTTTGCTCTTTGGTAAATCTCCTTCCCTTGCTTCAACTTTTCTTGAACCCACTGTTTCATAAGTTTAACTATGATTGAATCGACTTCGTAAGGAACCATTTCTCTCACGATTGCCTTGCCTCCATCTTCACATTCAGCAGAGTCCTCAACCACCATCTGTACTAAAAGTTTCTCTAATTTCCCAGCCCTTTGCAACACCAAGACTGTTTCGTTCTGGAGCATAGACGTGCCCGTTAAGTACTGCTTTAGTAATTTACCGTAGCAATTGTGCAGTGTAACAGCTGCAACACCAGCAGAAATCGAGTGCCATTTCTTAAGAACTCGACTGAATAAATCCTTCTCCTTCGAAGCCAATTCTTCGGTTTCTCTAGCCAATTTGATGAGCATTTTACTCACTTCTTGCCCTTCAAGGGCTGTCCCGCTTCCATTTTTGTCCACGAGCATCTGTCAATATAAAAAAGTTGGGTACACCAAGAAAATGAAAACATTTCTTTGTGTAGATGTACACATACCTTGGCAAATGCATTTCTCAGTGACGCTCGAATATAATAGTCGACCCTATTCCCCATGGCTTCATCCCCCGTCTCTCCCTTTTCTTGATTAGCCGAAACATCTCCCTTTTCTTGATCAACCGAGACGTAGCAAGGAACATCCTCTTCGAGTATCTTTGTAGCAGAGAAAACCAGTGGAAGAATACTTTCCATGATTCCAACTGTTCCCCTGTCAAAGCTTTCATGATAATCCAACAACCTTTTGTCAGACCACTTCTTCATTGCTGTCAAAACATTCGACAGCATCTTGATGTAAATCGCCTCCCTATTGACGTTCTTAGCATCGGCTGCTACTTCAGTCAACATAGCATGAGATGCCCCAAGAAGATCCTGCTCCACCTGCCCTGTTACGACATACTGCTCAAAAAGCACCCAAGTGAAACACAGATTATGTATGGACCGGTTAATCCCCAAAGTCGACCACGTTTTCTTCATAAGCTCTAGCAGTTCATCGACTTCATCAACGACTAGCGTTTCATCCTTGATGTCGAAAACCGAGCAGAGAAGGGCTACGTAGATTTGGACATTGAGGGGGTATCCATCAGCCCAATGGCACACGTCAGTGGTTCCACCATCGGGGCTTCTCCATGCCAAGGAAACGATACAGTTGCAGAGTGTTTTCATGGCCTCGGAATTCTTGCCTGTGTCTACAGCCTTCGTTTCGCAAGAATTGATGATGTCTCGAAATTTTGCGGCAACTGCGTCTGACTTTTCTAGTGGGATAGAAGGGTGGAGTAGTAGTCCTGCTTCGAGTATTTTGAGTTGGCGTTTTTGCCAGATATGGTACTCGTGAGCATCGTTGAATTCAGATGGTTTCAGATGACGGAGCAACTCCAGAGGAAGAATGATGGTCTCTGCTCGCCTCCCCATCTAATCAAACAATAAAAATATTCACAATATTGCGATGCATTTTCCATTCCCATAATGAATAGAATATATTGTTTTACCATGAATCCACACCAAAAAAAATAAAAATTCAATCAATAAGAAAGAAAATTCATTGTCTACTGATATTCGTGCATGCGAACGAGGGAAGTTTTTGGTAATTTATGTCTCGATACATGTTTATATTTATTTATATATAACGTTAAAATGTTATCGTCTTAAAAACCATTTATTTATCTGTATCTCAAAAGTTTCGTAAACCGTGCATGCAATATTCATAGCATCACAAAAATATTAACATTACGTACTTGGCCAACCAAAGTCCTCATTAGAGTTTTGCGAAGTCTATTGTCACTCTGCTCCGTCACCCTCATCTGCTGTCTCATAATTTCTGCCGATGTCATTGGCCGCCTCAGCCTCGCCACCGGCGATGCAGGCAGTGTCAACGACATCCTCGGACTCGACCCCGCGCCACTTGGAGACGAAGGATTCACTCCGCATGAGCTCGAACGTCTGGAAGATGGCGTTCGCTTCAACATTCGTAGCCCCAACGCCCTCTTCACCCGACTCGTCACCGCCATCCCG
Organism: Henckelia pumila; assembly: GCF_033568475.1. NCBI lineage: Eukaryota > Viridiplantae > Streptophyta > Magnoliopsida > Lamiales > Gesneriaceae > Henckelia > Henckelia pumila. The sequence goes on from NC_133120.1 coordinate 85,727,929, forward strand.
ACCCCCGGTGGCTTCATCGGCGACCCGGGACTCGACCCATTTCCATCCACGCCTTCTGAAGAGTTGTAATAAGTGATCGCGCTCCGCCCACCAAACCCCGGAGAAGACCGGCACGCCGTGAAGAAAATCTCGTATGCCGCCTCGCGAAAGTCGTCTCGGTCGAGACCATCGAGTTTCCCGAAAGGCGAGGAGAGATCCATGTGGCCGCTGTGAGAGCCAGGTTTAGGATTGTCGGTATGCAAATTGGTGTTGGACAGACGGAGGTGGCGGTGGATCATCGGCGGAGACTTCCGAGATAACTAACGTTTAGACGTCCGGCGGAAGAGAGGGAAGAGAGAAGCTGGTGAACATAATTGTATCGTATTTTCAAGAATGTTTTGTGAAAAAGAAAACATGGGAGGAGGCACACAATGTTAGCTACAAGGGAGGGGGGGAACAGAGATTGATGGTCTTCATTTTTATTGTGTTTTGAGCCCATTGTTGTGCGATAAATACGAGGAAAACATAAAGGATTCTAATGTACGTACTACTTTCCCTAGAAAAACACAGCCCTTTTTTTTTTTTTTTTTTTGTCATTCCAAATTATTTCGATAATCTAATTATTCGAGGAAAACAATTTGAAATGGAACATGACACAGATATTTCAGAAATTTTGAATTTCATTTTCTTATTTAATATTGTTTCGTTTTTCTTCATAGAAATGTCTTGTGTTTGGTTCATACTTTGATATGGTAACAAGCATATAGTTGTGCTAATTATGTAATGATCGGTAATAAATATATAATCCATCATAATCTAGAAAATTTTTCGTTCATCCATAACGGAAAAAATAAAAATGACAAATTCAGAAGGATTTCTATTTTTTCAGGATAATCTAATAATATAAACTTGTTCACAAAATTAAAATTAAAAACAGGAGGCGTACAGCGAGACAGAAATCTGTGGGTTAGACCAAACGTGTAATAGAAAAGGATAGTACATGACATGGTCATATAGTTCAAATTTGAGTATGATAATGATTTATTCGTAAATTAAATCAGTCAGTTGTGCCAATTTATGTTTTCACTTCATCCCGAGCACAGTTAGTCAAGTGAGGAGTACTCTTCTATCTCAATGCCAGAACATGAAAACTAGACCGACTGCCCTACAAAATCAACATACCACCAAGTCCACGGCTGCGAAACTCGAGAGATTCCATTTCGACAGCTCCAGGGCCTGTTTCGGTTCAACAAAACTCAACCCAGTCACAGACACCCCTTCGACACGCTTGTGTTCGTCTCAGGTGGCCATCTGCGGACCTTTTTGGAAGAATCTTGACTCCTGTACAACACAAGGCCAGATACAGGGGGAAAGATTATGTCAACGGCAAAATTTATCTATCAGTAGATTACCGCTATCCATAATCACTAACACTCCCATTGCTTGCTATCTATACACTGAACTACAAATCTAACAAGGTTACGTTGAAGTTCTAACGGAAACACAACTCAAATGGTACACTAACTAAAGATCTTAACTACCTCCACAATAGAAACATTTAAACGAGATAGGAATAACCGAACTCCATCTGTAAAAGGTTTGCCAAGGGAATTAATTCAAATGATACTCTAAACTCAAGACAAGAAGTTAAGTAAAACCCAACTGATGGATATGAATTTTATGTCGCCACCATAAAAAACTATAGACAAAAAAATTCCAAACCACAAATTCTGCTCATGGGGCTGCAGGTCAAACTCTAACAACTACCCATTGATTGACTCAAGAAAAATCTATAGAGGCTCAAATATCTGAAACATTATAGTAAGCCAGGATCTGGAAAAGCTAGTAAACATGGGTATGAGTAAACCAAATGTATAACTAAAATTTAAAGCAGAGAAAATCCAAAGACTATACTCCTGAACAAGTGTACCAAATAGTCGGCTTAGAATTAGATGAGAAAATTGAAGAGACCAATTCTATTGAATCTCAATTCCTCCACAATATCGTAACACGAAAACCAGCCTAACAGCCCTACAAAACCAACATACCAAAATCTGTGGCTGTGAATCTTCTCCCCACAAAAACCCAAGGAAGATTGAAGAATACCATTTCAACAGCTGCAGGGACTGCTTCAGCTCAAGTTAATTCTCGTGTCACCCCAGGCACAGCCACCTCTAAAGTTTCATTCCATGCTAAACAGATTATCCAACATGCTTGTGTTTAGCTTGCTTGGATATTTTGATCGAACTTTTTTATGCAAGCACCTCCACTCCTGTACAACACAAGGCCAAATGCAGGAGGAAGATTATACCATTGCCAAAATGTATCTACCAGTAGATTACCGCTATCCATTATGGTATTCATCCCTTAACTGCTATCTATCACTGAAATCCATTACGAAACTAATTTATCTAATGTCACAATGCTGAACTTCTAAGAAAAATACAACTCTATGGAACAAGAACTAGAGCTAAGATCGTCAATAGTTCCATTATTGAAAGAATTGGATATTCCGGAAATAACCGAACTCCTGCCACTAAAGGTTCACCAAATCAACATGCATTAATGATATTAATATAAAGAAACATCATTCATTTCTTGGTAAGCCACATTCAACAAACAGATTAGTAATGACATATCACCACCATCACAGACATGAAGATTCCAGAGCATATTAACCTTTCTACCAGGGTTACAGGTCAAACACTAATAGCTCACCGCAATTCACTCAGATAAGGTTCAATAGAAACTAGCATAACTCAAACATTACAGAAAACATACTTAAGACTACATTTAAAGCAAAGAAAATTGCAAGAAGACTACTCTCGATAAAGTATTACTTATTAGAAACTAGCATAATAATAAAACCAACAAATACGATCAACCAAACTTAAGATATCCAATGAGTCCCATATAATAGGTGACTTCTGGCAAGAGCCACCTACTTTGGTGCCAGAGAGGGAGTTTGTAAACTGTAAGAGCTCCTTGAAAGAAGAATAGATTGACTCAAGCCACAAATTACTGCTGCTGACCCGGTCGACTAGAAGCACTACCATACCCGCTTCCATAGCCAACTTGGCCACCATGTGACCCCATTGCTGATGGATCAGATCGCCATCCAGTATTTCCATAGCCTAAATTACCGCTTCCATCACCATAAGCACCACCCATGTAATTGCCAGAAGCAGGTTGAAGATCTCCAGGAGTACTACCATTTTGGCCAGTTGCCGAACGCCCACCAACAGCTCCATAAGCCGCTTGATTACCATAACCTCCATCATTTCCACCATACCCCCCGTAACCATAACCTTGATTCCCGAATCCAGAAGAGCCACCTGGAGATTGACCGGTAGCAAGCACATTGTTACCTGGGCCACCACCACCACCAGGAGTACCCCACTGAGAGCTTCCATAGCCATATGCAGCTGGAGCTTGTGAACCCCATGAACTTCTAGGAGCATTTGGAGGGCCACCACCATATCCAGCACTAGGATTTGCATAGCCTCCTGTATTGGCACCACCATAATTTCCGTAGCCATAGCCCATACCCATACCATTACCATAACCATAACCAGGAGCATTATACCCAGATGAACCATAAGAAGGGTAACCACCACCAGCATTTTGTGAATGAACGTACTTTGATTCCATTCGCCCATCATAAGAGCTTGAATTACCACCAGAAGCTCCATATCCCGGATATCCTCCACTGCTACCACCAGCTCCACCACCCATAGATCGGCCGCCACCGCCGCCGCCAACATTGGAATCTTTAGGAAGAGCACGCTTCACTTCCACTTGCTTACCGTTTAAGTCATGGAATGTCTTGTGTAAAACCCTATCTACTGCTTCCTCAGAATCAAATGAAATGAAGCCAAATCCGCGAGGACGATTTGTTTGCTGGTCATACATTATTACTACATCTGTTACCATACCATAAGTTTCAAAATACTGCCTAAATCCATCCTCACTCAAAGTTGCTGGTAAACCCCCGACAAATATCTTTTTTGTTCTGGTACTTCCACCACCTCCAAAATTTCTTGCACCACCAGGGTTTCCAACCTTAGAAACTTGCTGTTCCTCTCGTGATAACGCTCTTTTAGCCTCGACCTATCAGGTATAACAATATAATCCCATCATTATTCAGAGCAAAAAATCATCAGTCATCACATAAAAAGGCAGGATAATTCATCAGTCACAGCCCCACATGGTAATCCACTATACATGCTATTTTGCATATAGATTATCAATGAACGAGAAATTTTAAGTGAAGGAGATGTGGAAAACATAAAATATATATACATACGTAAACACAAACTGAAACAAAAACAAATCACATAAAATTAAAGGAGAGCGTGAGAAAGCTAAGCGAGTAAGATACACAATTTCTCAAGTGGATGACCCATTTTCCAAAATCTTGCTCATTGCATTTAACCAAAAATAGTAACTGGGTCATATAAATTTAGCTGATTTCTCTTGGTTTATTAACTAATTATATTTCCCTAAATACGTAAAGTAAATCTACACCAAATTCGACAGCAGAATAGTACCAAGATATCCATTAGTAGTACGGTATTGTATCTACCATTAGAAGATTCCTATGAGTCCATGGTCAAATAAAATTAAACAATCAATTATTAAATAGACATAACCTTGTGTTGATAACTACCCAATGAGCACATAAATAAATGCTAAACCGCCAACACAACATGCAATGACAATTCTTAGCAATGATGAACAAAACATATGCATTTTTTTTAAACTTATAATCCTAACACAAATAGACTATCAGGAAACAGAGTGACTGTTGGCTAAAGCCTAAAAATGTCTCCCATTAAGCATTCACAAAGCTAAATGATGGTTTATACATGAACTGATACCAAAAACTGAAGGCCCGGAAAAACCACTAGATAACATGAAATTTCAAGTAAAAATTGCATTTCTTGGCTTGTATCCTCGGAAAGTGTTTCAAGGCATGTTATGCAGATGGAATAATTGTAAATGTACATGAAATCGACATGATTAAACAAGAAATCTGAAAAAAAAGGGTCTGAACAAAAGCCAAAGTATAAAAGAAAAGAAAATTCAAATATTAGGTCCCAAAAACATTAAGCATCTAACTGAAACTTGCTAGATAACATAGATACTTAAAACAGGTAAATCGACGCTAACCCAGATACTAAAACAAACCAAGGAAAACTCAAATGTCGACCACAGATATTTGGCGAACCAACAAATGAAAATATGCAAAAACATAATATTCATTAGTCACACGATTCTTACCGTGCGGCCATCAATAACATGCCTATCCTGAAGAACTCTATCAAGAATGTTTGGATCTGAAAATACGACAAAACCAAAGCCTCTTGGCTTTCCAGAAATCTTGTCTCTCATCACCGCAGTCTGCAATACTTCTCCATAGCCTTGAAAGTATTCTTTCAGCTTCTCCTCGTCTGTTTCCCACGAAATCCCTCCTATAAAAAGTTTCCCCTGATCTGAATCCATTATTATTTCCGATGAAAATTTGCAGAGATGAGTGCTGCGTTTAAGGGAATAAGGGTTTGGGGTCAGCAGCGTGTGAACTCGGCCGACTGCTGAAGAAAGAAGCGAAGACAAGAGGGGTCAATTTATATCAAAGGCTGGGATCTGATGAGGGCTCTAGGTTAAGGGCTGAGATTCGAAGTTCGATATTCTTTTTTGAACGAACATTCTTTTTATTTTTTGTTGTTATATTTAATATTGATGGTTGTAATTAACTTATTATTGTGGCTACACTCTGTCAATTTGGGTTAGCCCCGTTGACATGGTTCGGCCCGCCACACAATTTAAGTTGGTTGGGTTGAAAAAATTAGTTAATTATTGGTGGCTACACTCGTCAATTTGGGTTAGCCTCGTTGGGTTGGCTCGACCCGCCACACAATTTAAGTTGGTTGGGTTGAAAAAATTTGAAATTTTATGAAATGATTTTTATAATTAATTATAATATTATTTATTTATTTTTATTTGTCGTGATTCAACCCGCGGGCCGGCCCGCCTAACCCACAATCCACCTTGGGTTGAGTTGGGTTGAGGATTTTGAGCGCCAGGATGGTGGGTCGGCCCGCCATCGATCCGCCAAAAGGTGGGTTTTTGATGGGCCGACCCGCCCCGCCATGGGTTGGCCCGTTTGACAGCTCTATTGGTGGCAGAGGTAAAAAAAAAAAAAAAAAAAATGATATTTTTAATAATTATTTGCAAGGAAAAAATTATTAAAAATTCATTGGGATTTTTTTTTTAAAAAAAACCATTTTTATTTTCCCCTCAGCTTTCTCCATGGGAAAAACTATATAATAAGACACCAAATATGCAGATAAAATTTAGTTTTTTTTCCCTGCAAACTCGTCGCTATTGTCATATGTATTTCAAATTTTATCTCAAACTTGTCGAGTTTTGCAAGTCAACTGAGGTTAATAATGCGCGAAATGTGATTTGTCAAACTTAATTGAATCGATGATATTGATAAAGCAGAAAATTCGGTAGCATTCAAAATAAATAATTTAGGAAAAAATAAAAGAAACCGACTCTCAACTAAACGACGGTTTAGTTTATGCTAGCATATGAACAATGCTCATGTGCTGCATCCAAGGATCTAATTTTTTTGCATTTGAGAACATCTTAATACCCGTGACAATCAAATTTTATAGTTGATGCGGCCTATTCCTAATATAGTTTTATATATCCCAAATTGACGCTAACATTAGTACATTACTGAAAAACATGGTTCAAAAAAAATATCAATCAAGGAAAATACAGCATAATCCAAATTAAAGTATACCATAGGGAATAAAAGAATAAGTAATTTGAACAAATGTCGGGCACCATTTCCATTCCATCATTATTTCCACAACGTTATTGTTTTCAAAATCCAGTGGAGGCAAACGTTCGTAGTACCCCAAAATGCCAGTCAGAATTAGCGAATCAAATCTCACTTTTTGGTTCAACTCAAATTCATACACAAGAGCATATATTATATATCCACGTATTATTAGACCGACCAGTCCACAGAGCTAAAGCCAAGTTGAACAAGTTTTTGTCTTGCGGGCTTCTGGAATTAATTAAATGGGGTGTTTTCTTGCATGTTTTGGATTCAAGACCAAGAAAAAAGGGCGAAAATCGAGGAATATAAGTTCATCTGTGGAACAAGTAAGATCCCAGCTTCAAACACTCATCACTCAGCTGATTGTAAAGCGGAAATCTAATTTCTTTTTGGTTTTTGTTTTCATTTAGTTTATGCATGTTTTTGCTCTCTTGCTTGAATTTACAGAACCATGGAAGTTACTTACCTCTTGATTCTGATGTTTTCATCAAACTCGACACCACAGAGAAGCACAATGCATTAGATTCTGGGATCAAGTAAGCCAATTGTTTATAGATTTATTCTTGATCGATCTTTCAAGCTCATGATTTTCTCAAATTAATTAATTCATTTCGTAGAGGGAAGACAAAAGAAGCATCAACATCGAAAATCAAGAAAAAGGTGAGCTTCAACTTAAATGTGGAGGCCTATGAACCAATACAGAATGAGGCAGACATCAACACATTCTACCTCTCAGATAGTGAAGAAGAAGAGAAAACCAAATGGGAATTCAACCCAGAAACCACAAGCCTCATGGCCACTTTACATTATGCACAAGATTCAATATCTTCAAGAATCAAATCCTACCCACAAAATCACAGATATCACAACTGCACAGACGAGATCTACGAAGATATTGAAGACGACGACTATGAGTTGGAGGATGACTTAAGTAGCGACGAAGATAAGGGGGACGATCACGCCAGTACTCATGGAAATGATTATGACAGGGACAAAAACAGTGTTTTCAGGCAAAATCTCAGATTGAAGAGTGAAGAAATTGAGGGGATTGAATCAGATAGGAAAAAACAGGCGCTTTCTGTGCTTAGTCCTGTTGAAAATTTGAGTCAGTGGAGAGCAGTGAAAGCTAAGGTAGCACCGGTGAGGCCCGAAAAGGAGAATGTTGAGTTAGAGCAATACTACGAGCAAAATACACCAAAATGTCACCCCGAGGAAGAGCGAAGTTTAGATTTTTCCGATTTCAAGAACACGAAAAACCGGAGAGTTTTCCGACGGGATCAAGGGTGCAGCAGTAGTACTGTTGCAGTTGAAGCCAGTCTCTCAAACTGGTTAAGTTTGACATAAAAAGACAGTTGGTTGTGCTTGAATCTTGAACTTGATTAATGTTTGCAGTTTGATCCCTATGAGTTTAGTTTATGCTACTGCCCGAACGGGATCCAACGGCCCACATTTTTTTGCTTTTGAGATGTTCATCTCAAATACAAAAAAATTGGGCCCTTGGATGCATGTGCTGGCATAGACTAAACCGTGTGTATGATTCATTTTTAATTTGTTTTTGTTATAGACAAGGATTTTTTTATTGTTGCATAGACTAAATCGTGTGTATGATTCATTTTTTATTTGTTTTTGTTATACATGTGGATTTTTTTATTGTTGCAAAATCAACAGTTAGTTTTTCTGTCTAGCTAGAATATTTATAGCCTATATCACAAGACGCTTTTCCTCAATAATTTACTAATAACCACGACTTTGGAGGAGAAGTGTAGAAAAGAAAAGAAAAGAAAAGAAAAATATAGGCCAACCACTTTCTTGTGGCTCTAAATATTCCATCAAACAAATGACCAACGAAATCTTCTATTCTATCCCTTGCTCGATTTCATCTCCAGCACAAACAAATGGCAGCTACTTCGCTTTCTGCAGCTGCTTCTCTGGGAAGCTGGGGAACGTCCGTCGCCGGAGGCGAAGACCATGCCATGCTGCAGTCGAAGGCGGCGCCGCCACATTTCAGGGTGGCGCGGCCGGTTCGGTTGCGTCCGGTGATGAGGAACGTGAATGAAGGGAAAGGCATCTTCGCTCCGATTGTTGTGGTGGCGCGTAATATTATTGGGAAGAAGAAGTTCAATCAGCTGAGGGGCAAAGCCATCGCTTTGCACTCCCAGGTTACTAAAAAAACTCACTCTTAAACATCCAAGTGATCTTCTGAAAATTATATTAATTTTCTATCATCTGAAGTAATAGCTTTTAATTTATTATAGAAGATAATCATGTTTTCTAGATCTTTATCAAATAATATATAGTAATCAGAACTCCAAGGTACGTACGTGCCTGGACTTAAGTATTTGATGAACATTTTAACATGAATTTAGTCGATCTTTAGAAGAACGATAAGTTCACCACATACAAATTAATAATATTATTAGATCCGATAATGAGTTGCAATTACCAAAATAATCATGCACTATTTAATTGAATTCAAAATGGGGAAAAAACACATTTCATGTTGTATGGGCCGAACCCGAGAGTTGAGGCGGAGTGCACGGTGTCATGTGTTAATTATTTGTCTCAAGTTGGTTGGATAAGTAGTCTTAGAGTTTAATATATATAGGCTTGGACAAACTACTCATCCCTTTTAAGTTAGATTTTGGATTGAGTTAGGTTAGCTAGCTATGGGGAAACAATTGGGGTATGTGTTTGCCCCGCTACATCCTCGGCTTCCAATGGTCGTGGAGATTGCATGCAGGTGAAGTTATCAACACTCACAACATCATGAATTTCATCTCACCGTTGAACGTATATTTATTGATAGCAAAACATGTATCTAGTTCTTGTTTCATACAAAACTTATTATTATTGATTTTTTTTTTCTATTAAACTATGTCATAACTTTCTATGATTTGATGTTGCATTCAAACCTTTCAGGTGATAACCGAGTTTTGCAAATCCATAGGGGCAGACTCTAAGCAACGGCAAGGATTGATTCGTATTGCTAAGAAAAATGGAGAACGGCTTGGATTTCTTGCATGATTACAGTTCTCTCGAGTATAATTTGACTTCAATTTTGTATATCTAAGCAAGTAAATGAATTTAAAATTAATGGATTTGAAATATGTGTGTGTGTGTGGAAGGTGGAACAATTAAAAAATGGTTATGGATTTAATGTGAAATTAACTGGGACTAATACTTTTTACGATGTTAGTTATTATATATTAGGATAATTATTAACAAGTTAATTCTCCAACAAAAAAAAAGCCGAGGATTCAATTGTGTTCTCTCCATATTTGGTAGCACATTATAAATTCTTGTGAGACCAGTTTCTGGTCTCACCCATGGTATATGAATTCGCGAGACCGCTTCGCAAAATACCTACTAATTCGATATTAGGGTATATCACAAGATTTTACAAGACATGTCTCCATTCACTTGTATGGGGTATATATACACGAAAATACACGAGTTGTGCAATGAAGCGTGATTAATTATTATGACTAGCATAAGAGCATAAAAATAAGTAACTATTTATATATATGTTCTCTACAATATATATCAAGGAAAAAATTCACTTGGAAAAAGGCGTCAGTACTGTGAAACTCTTTTCTTTCAGATCCAAGATTGGATTGGGTAATTGCATTTGAAGGAATTAACTCCACTAATGTGGGCAAATATATCTGAGTCGTCTATATCATCTTCTTCCTTCACCAACACCTACATGTACACCCCCAAACAGATATTAGTAACATATATATTTATTTATTTAATTGATATACAAGCCAAACTATTTACTACAGTATATATTTATCAGTGAATATTGATGTAAATAAGATTAGAGACTAATGATCAAGAAATGGAGGCACCTTGCGTTGGTGATGATGAGGGATTTGGCTTGAAAAGAGGCTAACATCTTCATCTGTGTCATCTTCGTGGTTGCTACACCCACTTCTCCCGTTCATTTCGCCTAATTCGTCGTTCTTTGCGAATCGCCCCCTAACTCGAGGCCTGCTGTCTGCTAGTGTTTTGCGGCAAGCATACTGCATTTACATACAGGGTTGGAGCTAGCTTTGAGTATTAATAGTGAACCACTTGATACTATACTGTGTGTTGGATGCATGATTTTTATGTGAAAAAGAAACTTCTTACTTAATTTTCTCTGTTCCTTCATAATATATAGTCCAGACCATGTAAATACTTTTATATAAAGTTGCTAGTGACAAGTAAATAGATGATTGAGGGAGGGGCAGGGGATAATCACCTTGATTTTCTTGCTAAAGTTCCTCTCATTCCTTTTCTTCATGTATCGATGAATTTTCCTTTTCCTTTCTTCGACGGAGAGCTTTCCGACCTTAAACGTCGGATCATCTAACTCTGATGCCAGTGGATTTGTTGTACTTGTCCCTCCATGGACTAGATGTTGGCTCTCACTACTAAGCACCTGAAGTTGATGCCAAAAGCCCAGAAGAAATATCAAACCAAGTTTTAATTCAAGTTAAAGTAAAGCATTAATCTTGAAATCCAGAGCTGGAAATATCTACCTGAAGCTCATTCCCGCAGCTGAAGCCTCTTGGCATGGAATCAGGCATGAAAAGGCCACCATTTTCACTCTGGAACTCCAATTCTTGATTGGAAAAATCAGGTCCCATTAACAAAGAACCCCCGGTGAAAATCCCCGAATTCTCTGCGGAGAAGGGCGCGTTCGTGCTGCCTGGATTCAAATACTGTCCAATCATTGGATCCATGATCCCACAACCTGGTAAAGGTGGCCTCAAACGAATGTAAGGAGGCACAGAATTCAGTCCACATTCATTTTCATAACCCGCCGAAGCAAGTGGCGGCGGCCCTAGCATTGGAACCATCCCCACGGCCGTCTGCCGCCTCTCGGGCATGTACTGATGATGAGCCGTGTGCAGTACTTGCCCGTCGGACACGTCTAACAAAAACGGGTGGTTGTTCATCGAGGAGTTTGCGAATGGTTCTTGATTATTGCTGCTGATCATGTGTTGGTGATGATTTGGAATATTGGGAAAAGATGGGGAGAGGCTGAAATCTATTGATGCTGAAATGTCGTTGTCGTCGGTCGGGTCGAATATAACGGATAGGTGCTGGTTTCCGGGGGTGGATGGGGCCATGACGGACGCCTGGATTTCTCTGTCTTTGAAGGTGGTAATAGTGTAGTCATTGTTCATTTCGGGTGGGACAGAGAGATTTGTGGGATAGGAAGAATGCTCCTCGTAGCAGCAATTGGAACTTGATGCAACTTCTGAGTTTTGTAGTGTCTCGGGAAATAATTCAGATTCACAAAACTCGAAGATTTGAGCTCCAATGGGGCTTGTAATTTCATCCTGTCAAGAAAAAAGTGGCAACCAAAAAAATTATTATCATTGTTATTACATAATAAACAACAAGAAGTTGATGAAAGTATATATCTACACGGCCATTTATATTATACATATTAAAAATATGACGCTATTATTGACCAAATTAAATTATAATAAGTTTAAAAAATTTATGTTTTTATTGACCCATTTTGATTTTTTTTTTTTAATTTTTATATATTGCTTTACTAATTCATGCACCCAAGAAACTATATGCATGCCCACATATGATGGATGAAAGCCACAAGAAATGAAACGCTTCCAAGAAGATCTTGTAATGTTATTGGTGTTAGATTTTATTGCAGAAAAAAGGAAATTTGGCGAGTTTGTGGCGTCCATGTGGCTTGTGGGAAGTGAGAAATTAGGCTTTTGAAAGAGGAAATTCACAGTATTTCAAACTTTGGGAAGGTGGAACTAATGTCCTATTTATGGGCAAACATTGGGAATTTAGTGACATTTATGCCTATTAAATCACACACGTGAAGTGCTTCCATAAACTAAATTCCTTTCTCGGTCGAACTGAATAAAGGAATCCAGATTACAACACTTGAAAATGTAGCCCAAAATGCTCAATATTCCATCATGATTTCGAAAGAAGCGTGATAAATTGCTATTTTATTAGTCCGGTTGTGCATGTATGATTAATAATAAAGATCTCGATCGATAACAAAGTATATGTCTGGTGTCCTTAGCCACAGATCATATATGTACTCGTTCATTTTAGTAGCTAGAGGAGGATATATATATAGTCTATATTTATTTATATATATAAACAAAAAAATTGCGTACATATAATAAGATTTGACGAGTTTTCCCCTGAACAGATGCCATTTTCTGTTATGCTGGAACACTGGAGCTAGTCATCAAGAATATATGAAGGGGTTTGATATATATTGCAAATTTATACCAAAAGGTTAATTTTTATAAAATATAAACCGGTCATTAATCCACAACAATAGAACTCAAAAAATTGAGAAACAACATATTAATTATCATATATTTATTTTCAAAGAACTAATATACAATAAACTTTGAATCTAATTTATGTATGAAACGATTTTATTTTGCTTGTCTTGATACAAACATACACATGACCCGCATCCCAAGACCCAAATACTGGAATTAGCTAGAAATTTTTAAAAAAAAATGATAAACGAAGGTAAGTATATAAAAATAAGAGGATAATTAACGATCAAATCGCCCACTGAAAATTTTAAATACTTGTGCGTTAATAATGCTATTGTCTTTCACCATCTTTTGTGCATGAAACATCAAGATGCATGGATGATTAAACTCAAATACGTACATATATAAAACCGAATGACGTGTATATATCAAAATAAAAGTAAAAATGTGAGGATAGAAAATGGTAAATCAAGAAGGGAAGCAAAAACAATAGAATAAAATGCATGATTCAATTTTCTCGATCCCAAAAAACGTGAAAAACAATGGCAGATAAAAGGTAAAATAATTAGAAACCATTTGATTCATTATAAGGCAATATATATGTATATAATATATAAAAATTTACTTACGATGGGAAGCTGTTGATCTTGAGGATGAACCATGTCGTCCAACATCATGAATCAATCCTTGATCCCACGAAATCGAACGCGCTGCAAATTACGCGGAATCCTTCAAGATCAGCTTCCCTCCGCCAACGTATATAACCTAGCGATGATCAAATATTCATTCCGACAAATAAACCTTTCTTTCGAGCGGTGAAGATTGAAATCGATGGAAGAAGACAATTAAAACTTCATCTAGAGCAAACAAGAAGAGAAAGACCCTTTTTTAGAGGGGAAGACAGAGAAAATTTAGAGGAGAAAAGGGAGTAGAAAAAAAATTATAACTTGCATGCTATATTAAGCATGGGGGAGGTTGAAATTTATATGGCTGTTAATTTATTTTATGTTTTAAATAACGAGGAGAACAAAAACGAAGAGTTGGTTATATTTATATATATGGAATTTGGCGAGATATTTTAGTCGATGTAGTCAAACCGAGGTTGTCGGGGAGTCACAAATTTGACCGCTGTTTTTGTACGAGGTGGCATTTTATGACGTGGCGGGAAGGAATTGAAATTGGAAATAGAAATTTATTTTTATTTTTTTGTTATTATTATTGGGCTATTCAATACAATTTTAAATCATTATAATCTAGTTTGAGATGTACGTAATTTTTTTGAATTTAAATTTTATTTTTTATTTTTTTAAATCAGTTAAATAATAGTTTTGCATATATATAAACGAAACACCGCAAGAATTTTAAAAATAAAATAAGGGATGAATGCTATAAAAAAATGTTATTATCTAATTATTGTTGACATCTTCAAGTATTTCAACCTATCTTTACAAGCCCTACATGGTGATAGATCTAAAAACCATTATTTATCAATACATGTAGGGTTCACTAAAAAAATAATGAACCCCACACTTATTGATAAATATCAACCGTTAAATTTATATCAAACAAGTGTCTGTATAGGTAGGATCTTCTTAAGTAATATTCCTGAAAAATGCTATATTTCATTGATATTTGCACTTCATTTTGTGTTATTCACACTACATTTCATGTGTAAAATATGTGTCCAATTTACTCACAAATAGAGTGCAAATAACAAAAAATGGAGTGTAAATATCAACACTCTTTTAAATTTTAATGTTAACGATATTTGACTTTTAGTTCCAAAAAGAACTCTATTATATTTAAGAATTCCTTAAATAACACAAGAACACGGTTGAAGTATATAATAAATTAATTCCCACGTTTTGTCCCTTTCGGATGGGAGAAATAATATATGGAACGAGTAAAAGGAAAAGCGAAAACGGAGAGAATTGTCAAATTTCAAAAGTTAATATATAGTAATATCCATCCATGTAACACAAAATTTTTATGACATCATCGTCTTACGATGTATGTAGGATATATTTATTACTTGCTTCGACTCATGAAAAATATTACTTGTTATACAAAAAATATTACTTTTAATTCTATATATATCGGATCGATATGACTCATGAATAAATATTCCTGAGATCGTCTCACATGAGATTACTTTTTCAAGTAATTAAGTTATCGACGAGATTCTATATAATTTATCGCAACAAAATCTATAATATATCATCTGATGATTCAATTTTGTAAGAGTGTTTTTGACCCGAAATAACCCAACTCATAAAAAAAATATTACTTTCATCGTAAATATGTATCAGGTGGAATCGTTTTACAAATATAGATCGTTATATTGTATCATAAGACTTACTTATGATTTATTTTTGTGGGAGTTTAAATTAGCCAAAATAATTATTTCAATCTTATTTAGGAAAAAATAAATGAATTGTGAACCACAAGATTTCACATATATGAGACACGTGTACAGATAAAACAGTGAAAAGAATCAAACCTATTTGCTCAAATTCCAATTGAAAGGATTAATGTTGGATGCTTCCTATAAATCATGGACATCGAATGTCTTTGTGAAATAGGCTTCCATTATTTGTGTAACTTCTTTCTGTAAAATTTATACTGATTTTGATGATAATATAAAAACCAGTCACACTAATCAGTTGGTCTATCCATGGTAATAGATTGGATTCTATACTTAAAAAATTATAATTCTTAAGGAACTTTTTAATATTTGATGACTTGTTTCGTGGGGGAAAAAAGAGTAAAAGGTGAACAATTTTGCACGTATATGTCATGGTTCAAGAATTTTGATTGTTTTTTTTATTTGAATGACTATAAAGTAATGTAATTGATCAATTTTTCATTAGAAAAAAATATTTTGAAAGCAACGATATTTGTCATTGTTAAGAGAACAACTAATTAAGCCGCAACTTTTGTGCTTAGTTAGACTATTCTCATCAGTTATAGTTTTTTTGTAATACAACAAACACAAAAATCTTACAAATTCTATTCGAGTTGATGTCACGTGTTCAAATCATATTGATTATAATGATCAATGCAATTATTCATATAAGGATTGTTGAGGAACAATAATAACTCTGTTGGATGAGAGAAATCGAAATGTGCATAACTATTAATTCTTGAAATCAAATTAGTAAATATTTGAAGGAGGATCATTGTTGAGATAGAGAATAAGAATCAAGTCAAACAAGAATCTCTAGTTAATTTTTGTACATGAGATAATGGAATTCATTTTGAAAATAAAGTAAAATGGTTAGTGTTAGTAGCTGCTATTACGTCAAATCCTGCTGAAATTTGGGTGGATTTGTAATGGACTGGTTATGTCGCTATATGCTAGCACGTGGACAGTTCGATGTTAACACATGGGGTATTGTTTATGTGTTGTTTTTAACGATTAATTTCCCTTACTAATTCTATCAAATATATATGTAAAATTTATTAAATTTTTTTATATTAATTGGTTAATGAAACATGATGATTTTTTTTTATCTAAATACATTTATTTTGGCTGAATAAAAAATATTCTTGAAAACAATAAATTATTAATTCATCGTTAAAATAATATTGCCTTTAGTTTTCTTAAAATTGTAATCCAAGTTTGAAGAGTGAGAAGAAATTATTTTTCTTCCTTATTGATGGGTTATTACCCAATTTGACTTTCTCCCGGGCCCCAGCCCAATGACTCAATCCATATGGGTCCCATATTACTCCGATATTTATTTGGACACTTTATCAAGGCCTATAAATACCTCAAAGCCCATAAGAGGCTAAAGCCCATGAAACTTTCTGACTATCTATAAATAGCTCAAGTTCTCTCATTATTATGGTACGCACTCTATAGTCACATGTTCTAGTTCTCTAGAACTTTTATTGGACAAATACTGACTTGAGCGTCGGAGTGTTTTCGCCGGGCAACCCCCGACGTCACTCACTTTGCTTTGTGATGCAGGTGACAACCCACGAAGTTCGGTCTTTGGAACAGTTCGAGTATTAATCCGGCTATCCAGATCTCCACAAGTTACCCATATATTCTCTAATCGGGTAATATCAATTTTTTGCTACATCAGCTTGGCGCCGTCTGTGGAAACTTGTTCATTGCATCGTTGAGAATGCATACTCCATAACAAACATCTCAAGGAAATAATCGCAATGGAGACACACCTCCAATTTCCAAACCACCGCCTGAATTTAGTTTCACCCAAGAAACGTTGACAGTCTTAATGGAAGGAACAGGCGCACGCACAGCGACTGAAGCGGTCGCTCAGTTCGTGGAATCCCGTCAACGCCGATGCACCGACAAGAGAGCTCATAGAAGAGGGCTCTCATCTTATGACCCCGGTAACAAAGACCCAAAGAAAACTAAGTCTAAAGTGAAAGACAAAGATCTTGAGGGGACAAAAAAAATACTTTTCATAAAGAGAGTGAAACAAGTGCTCAAACAATTCGCGATGTCTTTGACGAAAACAAAACCACTAATCCAACCCGTGGAGATGGATCTCACACATATGCAACTGGAGAGAATTCGTCAGCAGTCTTGCCTGTACGTCGGAGCCCGTTCACTAACGTCATTCTATCTGAAGCATTGCCTAAGGGAGTCAAAATCCCTAACCTACTTGAGTTCGATGGAACTGGTGATCCTCAAGATCATATTGACAAATTCTACGCGAAGGCAGATTTATATGGCATCACAGATGCGTCTTACTGCAATATATTTCGAACAACATTATCAGGGCAAGCTCTCACATGGTTCAATAAGCTGCCGTCCGAATCCATCGCAAACTTGGAGCAACTCATCCAACGCTTCATCCAACAATTCTCAATTAACAAAAAATACCCAAAAACAACAGCATACTTATTCACAATTCTTCAAAAAGAAGGAGAAATTTTGCGAGACTATGTTAAGAGATTTACTCATGCGGTTCACGCAGTCACACACGTGAACCATGATATGTTATCTGGAATAATGCAGCAGAACTTGCGTCCTGGAAGGTTCAAGGAATCTATAGCATGAAAATCTCCGAATACCTTGGAGGAACTGTTGTCTAGAGCGTAAAAATACATCCGTCTCGAGAAACTGATGAGTTACACTCCTAGGAAAAAAGAAAATAAAACGAAGAATACAATGAAATATAACGCAGGACAAAAAGTCATGTCAATCAAAAGAAACTCTATACTCATAGAGCAAACACCTGCAAGCTAAAATAAATTGTCTGCCGCTACTTTATTTACTCTGCAGATCAAAACTTTTATTTAATTTTCTTTTATTTTAAGTTTAATAATAAACTTACGTTGATTTGTTTACTTTTCTATTTAATTATATAGGAAGAAACTCAGCTCCGTTAACGAATGTTTATCTCATACGCCATGACCCATGCATTCATTGAGGCTACTCATCCATCAGATGCTTGGCCAACCCTGTAGGACTACCTAAGCCACGATGCTGTAAGAGGTCAAGACGACAAAAATACAGTCCCGGGATACCTCACCACCTAGCAAATAGAGTGGGTTCAGGACTTTCCCATGAGACAAAATCTTAGGAACTTGATCCACTCCTAAGTACTTCATGTTAAGCAATACGTTATTTCTCCTAGAGCACAACAAAAAGCTATAGTGACTATAAATCATTCACAAAGTCATAGTGACTATAAACAATTCAAAAAAGTCATAGTAACTATAAATAATTCACAAAGTCATAGTGACTATAAACAATTCAACAAAGTCATAGTGACTATACACAATTCAAAAAAGTCATAGTGACTATAAATAATTCACAAAGTCATAGTGACTATAAAAAATTCAGAAAAAGTCATAGCGACTATAAACAATTCAAAAAAGTCATAGCGACTATAAATAATCCAAGAAGTCATAGCGACTATAAAAAAAAATTTCAAAAGAAGTCATAATGACTATAAAAAATTTTCAGGAAAAGTTATATCGACTATAAATAATTCAAGAAGTCATAGCGACTATAAAAAAAAATTCACAAGAAGTCATAATGACTATAAAAAATTTTCAGGAAAAGTCATAGAGACTATAAAATTTTTTTCAAAATAAGTCATAGCGACTATAAAAAAAAAATCAGAAAAAGTCATAGTGACTATAAAAAAATTCAGAAAAGTCATAGCGACTATAAACAATTCAAAAAAGTCATCGCAACTATAAAAAAAAAATTTCAGAAGAAGTCATAATGACTATAAAAAATTTTCAGGAAAAGTCATAGAGACTATAAAAATTTTTTTCAGAAGAAGTCATAGTGACTATAAAAAATTTATCAAGTCATAGTGACTATAAAATTTTTTCAGAAGAAGTCATAACGACTGTCAAACTTTTTTCAGAAGAAGTCATATTGACTATAAAAAATTTTCAAAAAAGTCATAGCGACTATAAAAAAAAATTTCATAAGAAGTAATAATGACTATAAAAAATTTTCAGGAAAAGTCATACAGACTATAAAATTTTTTTTCAAAAGAAGTTATAGTGACTATAAAAGAAATTTCTGGAAAAGTCATAGAGACTATAAAAAAATTTCAGAAGAAGTCATAGCGACTATAAAAAATTTATCAAGTCATAGAGACTATAAAATTTTTTCAAAAGAAGTCATAGTGACTATAAAATTTTTTTCAGAAAAAGTCATATCGACTAAAAATTAAAATAATTCAAATCGGGTCAAGATTTAATCCCAAAATATTAAAAGAGTACACACATTTAAACACGTGTACACCATTACACCGTTAATGACATTGTCACATCAATATTCATCGTCCTCACCATTCCCCATTCTCGAATCGTTTTCTCTCTCCTCACCACCTCCACGTTTCGCCGTCGTTCAACCGCTTGTGATGGTCGAAATTCGAAAGTAAATATACGATTGGACTCCTCGTGACAAGAGCTAGCCATTGACACCCATTTTGAATATTTTTAGAGCGATTGGGAGAAACCCGAATTCCACCGACCGCCACTTCTCGCCGTCGTTTGGCCGCCTCCGGTCGCCGAAACGCAAAACCAAATATACCGTTGGAATCGTCTCGACGAGAGCTATATATTGATACCAATTTTGCGAAATTTTATTGCGCTTTCCAGAAACCCATTTTCCAGTCGCCGCCGTTGCGCCGCCTGTTGCTGCCGGCTAGTGTTGGGTTGATTTAGTTTAGTTGTTGGGACTTGTTTCGAAGTTTTGGTATATAATTTCGACCACAAGGGTTTGACATCAACAGGCTAACTACGAACGAAGGCATGGAATCTAGGTCCTGACGTAGACTCGAACTAATACGTAGAAGGTTCCGCTAGATCAAGAGACATGTTAGTATTTCACTTCACTCCCAAAAAGGACAATACCTTATACCAAAACGGACACCCCACCAAATATATATATATTTAAAATATATATCTAGTACACCTTTTTCGCTATCACTCAATGCAAATAACTAAGTCATAATATTTTAAAATATTAGACAAAAGTTGTAAAAGTGAGACAATAAAAATTCTCACGATTTTATGGTGAAGCAGACCATGAATTTAAACACAAATAAAATAATTATTATCAACAACAAATAACATGCGTGTATGTGCATATGCGTGTATATACATGCATCTATCCATCCCTCTCACGGCCCAAGAAATTCATCATCGCTTCGTTGCAGCGCCATTGTCGTCGCAGTATCATCGCTGTCGTACCACGTTCGCCATCGCGCCGCAACCACCGCGCCCAGATCGAGCCTGAAAATGGAGCATCCACCGGCGGTGGACGTTCCATGCTGGAATTCGACTCCGAACACTGTTTTCTCCATCTTCTCGCGCGACCATGCTCCTTGAACAAAAACGCCACGAACGATGTAGCCTCTGTCGAGCCAGATTAGGAAAGCTTGGAAGCTAATCCATGGCTGGAAATCGACATGAGCCGTCGACGCCGTCACTGCCTCTCCTTCTCTCCATCGTGTCGCCGCCTCTCAACTCATCGGCGATGATCCATGGTGATGGTGGAGGATTGCTGTAGTGACCCTTACCCAGATCACCTACTAAACAGAACTTAGGCATGCAATTAACTTAATAAACAGATATCAGAATAAACTGCGGAAACATTACTAAAATTACAATCCCAAGGCAAGGAATCTGTAAATATCCAAAATAGATTATACAACCAAATCGAAAGCTGTATCAACCCAAAACAACAGAAATAAAACCTAGGCAAAGCTTCAGCTGGCCAACAACTGCCTAGCCCCTCTTGGATCCACCCGCCTCATCCAATCGCAAACCTGCCCCATGGAATAGGGTGTCCAAAAACACAGAGTACGAGACATGAGCATAAAATACTCAGTACGAGAGTATGAGTATACATGCATGCAAAGTGAACTCCCTATAAACTCGAGGTTAAGGATCAGATAACAGAGACAGACCGGGCTCTGGTATGTAGCACGCTGTGCCGTCGCTTCAGGAGGTGACTCCCATACCATAATACCAGTGGATATGCCGGATCCAAATCGATGGAAGTCCAACCACTAACAGGATAGGGAAAAACCCTACTAACAGACATCTCGAAGGAGATAGCTCAGTATGCAAATGAATGCAGCATAAATCAATGATATATAAACCATGCAGTCACATAATACATGCATATTCAGTCAGGATATCTCGAACATTACTTCCGCACCTTAAATCAGTGCAAGCTCTACCAACTCTAGGTCCACGCCTATAGTCTGCTCTTCGTCCGTCGTTAGCCCTTTGCTGTCGAGTGCCTCAAAACTAGGCCACAGCTTCGCTACAATGCCTGGATCGCTATGACACTTCCGGATTCCCTATGGGACGCCTAGAATTCCCTAGATCTGAGTTAGAAGGCTAAGGAATCGAGAGAGAAGAGGTGATTGGTGCACTTCAAAAATGAGCTCGGCACCCCCTATTTATAGACGGAGTTCGGATCGTCCGAACTGGGCTTCGGGTCGTCCGAACACGTTCGGGTCGCCCGAACTGGGCTTCGGGTCATACGAACCCGATATTATATCATTGCTTATGTCATCATGATGACGTCATCCATGACGACTGTCGGCAGCAAGTTCGGAGCGTCCGAACCACTCTTCGGATCGTCCGAACCCTGACTTCGGACCGTCCGAACCTTGACTTCGGAGCCTCCGAACTCGATGACCCTCAAACCATTTTCAAGTGTTCTGAATCCTATTCCGGACTCCGTTAACCCATTAAGATTTTCCTTAATCATGTTTACTCTTAACTAGTAGGATTAATGAATTGATTAACACTTAATCACTGATTTCGGGCACGGGCTACTACATTCTCCCCCACTTAAGATGTTTCGTCCTAGAAAACAGATCTTAAGTACTGAATGTAAAACAGAAATTAAAAACATTCTTTATTCCAGTCAAACGTTTACAGAGTTTACAACTGAATACAACTGAAACCGAAATTAAAACTACTCAGGATGGTCTTCACGCATCCTGTCCTCAAGTTACCAAGTAGCTTCTTCAGTGCCTCGGCGCTTCCACTGAACTAAAGCCAGAGGAATGACTTTGTTCCGCAAAACCTTATCCTTATAATCCAGGATACGAATAGGTTTCTCAACATAGGTCATATTCTTGCTCACCTGAACCTCAGACCGCTGCAGAATATGAGACTCATCCGCCACATACCGTCGCAACAGAGATACGTGGAACACGTTGTGAATACTGAAAAGATGTGGTGGCAAAGCTAGTCGATAAGCCAAATCGCCAATGCTCTCCAAGATCTCAAACGGACCGATAAACCTGGGAGACAACTTGCCCTTAAGGCCAAATCTGAGAATTTTACGAAAAGGCGACACTCTCAGATACACTTTCTCCCCGACATCGAACTGCAAAGGCCTACGCTTAGTATTAGCATAGCTGGCCTGACGATCCTGTGCAGTATTAATCCGTTTCTTGATCTGATCAACAATGTCTACCGCCTGCTGGATAAACTCCGGTCCCTCAGCCTGTCTCTCCCCCACTTATTCCCAGAAGAGTGGTGTACGACAACGTCGCCCGTACAACGCCTCAAAAGGTGCCATCCCAATACTAGTATGATAGCTGTTGTTGTACGCGAACTTGATCAATGGCAAATGATCCTGCCAGGCTGAACCAAAATCCATGACGCACGCTCTAAGCATATCCTCCAAAGTACGGATAGTGCGCTCTGACTGACCATCAGTCTCCGGATGATAGGCAGTACTCAAACTGAGAGTAGTACCCATCGCACGCTGAACACTCCCCTAGAATCTAGAAGTAAACCTGGGGTCTCGATCGCTGACAATGCTCACAGGCACTCCATGAAGTCGAACGTTCTCCTGAATGTACAACCGAGCCATACGATCGATATTGTACTCCCGGCTATAGGCAATGAAATGCGCTGACTTGGTGAGTAGGTCCACCACAACCCAGATAGCATCACAGTTCCTCGGGGATACCGGCAAATGGGTTACAAAGTCCATTGTGATAAAACTCCCATTTCCATTCAGGAATAGGCAGACTGTGAAGCAATCCTCCAGGTCGTCGGTGCTCTGCCTTGACCTGTTGACACACCAAACATCTCGAAACAAACTGATAAACACTGCGTTTCATTCCCTTCCACCAGAAATGAGTACGTAGATCCTTGTACATCTTGTTGCTCCCAGGATGAATACTCAACTTAGTGCGATGCGCCTGAGACAAAATCTCCTCTCGCAACTCTTCATCCTGCGGAATCACAAGCCTACCAGACAAACACAGAAATCCATCTGACTGATAATGAAATCCAGACGAGCTACCCTTGTTAGCTAGACGAGCTAAACGCTGGGTCTTAGAATCAGACATCTGAGCATCTCGAATCCGCGAATACAAAGCTGGCTCAGATAATATCGCAAACACCTGGATACTCTGCATACCTTTCTTATGCTTGAAAGTATATCTTGAAGTACAACAGTCACTGATCGCACTAGACATCGAACAAGTCTGAAGTGCGGATAGTCGCACCTTGTGACTCAAAGCATCAGCGGTGAGATTAGCAGCTCCCAGATGGTACTTAATCTTGCAATCATAGTCCTTAAGCAAGTCCATCCAACGTCTTTTCCTCATGTTCAACTCCGCCTGAGTGAACAAATACTTGAGACTCTTATGATCGGTGAAGATCTCAAATTTCTCGCCATACAGATAATGACGCCAGATTTTCAAAGCGAACACAATGGCTGCTAACTCCAAATCATGGACTGGGTAGTTGTCCTCGTGAAGCTTCAGCTGTCTAGAAGCGTATGCGATCACATGCCCATTCTGAGTCAGGACACAACCTAACCCCTGAAGAGAAGCATCAGTGTACACCACATACCCTCCAGATCCTGACGGTAATGCCAACACTGGCGCAGAATTCAACCGCCGTCGAAGCTCACAGAAGTTCTCCTCACACTCGGAGGACCACTCGAAATCCACACCCTTGCGGGTAAGCTGCGTCAAAGGTCGAGCTAGCTGAGAGAAGTTCAGAATGAAGTGACGATAATACCCTGCTAAACCCAGAAAACTACGGATCTCAGCAACCGTCGTCGGACGCGACCAATTAAGAACAGCTTCAATCTTACTCGGATCAACAGAAATCCCCTCCCTGGATATGATATGTCCAATAAAGACCACTCGATCCATCCAGAACTCACACTTGCTCAGCTTGGCGTACAACTGCTCATCTCGAAGAGTCTGCAGTACCAACTGCAAGTGAGAAACATGCTCTTTCGTATTACGCAAATACACCAAGATGTCGTCAATGAAGACCACGACAAACTTGTCCAAATACTCCCTGAAGACATGGTTCATCAGATCCATGAATATAGCCGGCGCATTAGTCAAACCAAATGGCATCACTAGAAACTCGTAATGCCCATAGCGAGTAAGGAATGCAGTCTTGGCTACGTCCTGATCACGGACTCTCAACTGATGATACCCAGATCTCAAGTCAATCTTGGAGTAAACTGAAGTGCCCTGTAGCTGATCAAACAAGTCATCAATACGAGGCAACGGATACTTGTTCTTCACAGTGACTCGATTCAGCTGCCGATAGTCAATGCACAACCGCATAGACCCATCCTTCTTCTTTACAAAAAGAACAGGAGCCCCCCAAGGAGATACACTAGAACGAATGTATCCCTTGTCCAAAAGATCCTGTAGCTGATTCTTTAATTCATGCATCTCTGACGGAGCTAGACGATACGGTGCTCGAGAAATAGGCGAAGTATCCGGCATCAACTCTATGCCAAACTCGACTTCCCTAGCAGGAGGAAAACCCAAAATCTCATCAGGAAAAACATGTGGAAATTCATCCACGACCAAAATACTCTCTATCCCAACGCTCTCAGCGGACAAATCAACTGCATAGATAAGGTAGCCTTCCCCGCCAGACTCTAGAGCTCGACAGGCTCTCAAAGCTGATACCAAAGGCATCGGGGGTCGCGCTCCCTCACCATAGAAAAACCAGCTCTCACTCCCCTCCGGATGAAAGCGTACTAATCTATGATAGCAGTCCACTGAAGCTCGATAGGTAGTCAACATATCTATTCCCAGAATGATATCAAAGTCGTCAATCGCCAGGACCATGAGATTTGCTAACAGAATGTTTCCTTCGAACTCTAAAGGGCAACCCATCACTAGACGCTTAGCCAAAGCAGATTGGCCCGTCGGAGTAGAAACAGACATCACTACGTCTAGTGCAATGCATGGTAACTTATGTCTCTTAACAAAATGTGCAGAAATGAAGGAATGAGATGCACCAGTGTCAATAAGTACAAGAGCAGGTATACCATAAAGCAGAAATGTACCTGCGATGACTTTCTCATTCTCCTCCACTGCCTGATCATGTCTCAGGGCAAACACCTGGCCAGAAGCTCGTGGCCTCAAATGAGAACTCCCAACAGGCTGTTCCTGCGACCTCTGCTGAACGGTGGCCTGAGAACCAGATCCTGAACCAGAACCAGAACCAAAACCGCCTCCCCCAGATAGTGGATAATCCCTCCGGATATGACCAGTCTCTCCACAACGGAAACAAGCTCCAGAAGCTCTACGGCACTTGTCGGATGGATGGTTCTTCCCACAGTGATCACACTTGTCCTTCTTACCGAAACGGACAACACCTCCAGAACCAGAGGAAGAAGTAGATCCAGACTTCTTAAAAGTTTGGGCACGGGGACCCAAAGAACTAGCAGGCCTCGATTGAGAGAAAGACCTGTTCCGCCGAATGCTGTCCTCCGCCTGGTGACAACGGCTCACCAAACCCTCGTAGGACATGTCGTCGCCAACCGCCACACGGTCATGGATCTCAGGGTTAAGGCCCTGAAGGAAAAGATTATACTTCATCCCAGAGCTGTCAGCAATCTCGGGGCAATAGGATAGCAGATCAAAGAACTTCTGCTGATACTCATCAATAGACATGGCTCCCTGTCGCAGACTCAGTAGCTCGCCCACCTTCGACTGACGGAGTGCAGGAGGAAAATACAGCTTCTGAAAAGCTGTGCGGAACTCGGCCCAGGTGGTCACTCCTCTCGCCGCAACAAAAGGTGCAGAAGTAAACCTCCACCACCTGCGCGCACGTCCATCCAGAATATAACCAAGGGTCTCCATCTTCTGCTCCTCGCTGCATTGGAAAGTCTGAAAAGTCATCTCCATGCGGTCTAACCAGTTCTCCGCATCCTCCGGAGACTCACCTCCAACCAAGGGCTTAGGCCCTGTCTGCAAGAATCGACGTACACTGAAACGGTCCTTATCTCGATGACGATGGCGGCGTTCTCGACGAGGCTCCTGGTCGGCATCACTCCAACGCCCACCAATACTGCCATGAGAACTCTGGTCGTCACGATCTGCCATCTACAAAATTAACCTAACGGTTATCTTTATGTAGAATCTAAATCCCAAGAATACTTTGCATGCTCTGATACCATAAATATAGTGACCCTTACCCGGATCACCTACTAAACAAAACTTAGGCATGCAATTAACTTAATAAACAGATATCAGAATAAACTGCGGAAACATTACTAAAATTACAATCCCAAGGCAAGGAATCAGTAAATATCCAAAATAGATTATACAACCAAATCGAAAGCTGTATCAACCCAAAACAACAGAAATAAAACCTAGACGAAGCTCCAGCTGGCCAACAACTGCCTAGCCCCTCTTGGATCCACCCGCCTCGTCCAATCGCAAACCTGCCCCATGGAATAGGGTGTCCAGAAACACAGAGTACGAGACGTGAGCATAAAATTCTCAGTACGAGAGTATGAGTATACATGCATGCAAAGTGAACTCCCTATAAACTCGAGGTCAAGGATCAGATAAAAGAGACAGACCGGGCCCTGGTATGTAACACGCTGTGTCGTCGTTTCAGGAGGTGGCTCCCATACCATAATACCAGTGGATATGCCGGACCCAAATCGATGGAAGTCCAACCACTAACAGGATAGGGAAAAACCCTACTAACAGACATCTCGAAGGAGATAGCTCAGTATGCAAATGAATGCAACATAAATCAATGACATATAAACCATGCAGTCACATAATACATGCATACTCAGTCAGGATATCTCGAACAGTACTTCCGTACCTTAAATCAGTGCGAGCTCTACCAACTCTAGGTCCACGCCTATAGTCTGCTCTTCGTCCATCGTTAGCCCTTTGCTGTCGAGTGCCTCAAAACTAGGCCATAGCTTCGCTACAATGCCTGGATCGCTATGCCACTTCCGGATTCCCCACAGGACGCCTAGAATTCCCTAGATCTGAGTTATAAGGCTAAGGAATCGAGAGAGAAGAGGAGATTGGTGCACTTCAAAAATGAGCTCGGCACCCCTTATTTATAGACGGAGTTCGGATCGTCCGAACTGGGCTTCGGGTCGTCCAAACACGTTCGGGTCGTCTGAACTGGGCTTCGGGTCATCCGAACCCGATATTACGTCATTGCTTACGTCAGCATGATGACGTCATCCAAGACGACTGTCGGCAGCACGTTCGTAGCGTCCGAACCACTCTTCGGATCGTTCGAACCCTGACTTCGAACCGTCCGAACCTTGACTTCGGAGCCTCCGAACTCGATGACCCTCAAACCATTTTCAAGTGTTCTGAATCCTTTTCCGGATTCCGTTAACCCATTAAGAGTTCCCTTAATCACGTTTACTCTTAACTAGTAGGATTAATGAATTGATTAACACTTAATCACTGATTTTGGGTACGTGCTACTACAATTGCATAGATGGGGATATACACATATTTGCAAGCATAGATACACATATACACACAATACATATTTTATCTTGGGAGAGGAGAAGAAAAGATGAGAGAGAAAAATAGATTTGATTTGTACATATCATGATATTATTTTGAATCTCTTTGATCTGTTAATTTTCCATCCGCGGCTGCTGCAATAAAAAAATTCAGAAATAATATTGAGTTTGTAAGTTGTGATGTAAACACTACGGTGTTGAATTTATAATAGTAATACAACCAGAGTTCTACTGAGTTTCTACATGTAGTGACCCTTACCCGGATCACCTACTAAACAAAACTTAGGCATGCAATTAACTTAAATAAAACAGATATCAGAATAAAACTGCGGAAACCATAAACATTATACAATCCCAAGTAAAGGAATCTGTAATTTATCCAAATAATATACAACCAAATTGAATAGCTGTATCAACCCAAACAACAGTAATAAACCTAGACAAAGCTCCAGCTGGCCAACCACTGACTAGCCCCTCCTGGATCCACCCTCCTCGTCCAATCGCAAACCTGCCCCATGGAATAGGGTGTCCAAAAACACAGAGTACAAGACGTGAGCATAAAATGCTCAGTACGAGAGTATGAGTATACATGCATGCAAAGTGAACTCCCTATAACTCGAGGTCAAGGATCAGATAACAGAGACAGACCGGGCCCTGGTATGTAGCACGCTGTGCCGTCGCTTCAGGAGGTGGCTCCCATACCATAACACCAGTGGATATGCTGGACCCAAATCGATGGAAGTCCAACCAATAACAGGATAGGGAAAAACCCTAATAACAGACATCTCGAAGGAGATAGCTCTGTATGCAAATGAATGCAGCATAAATCAATGACATATAAATCATGCAGTCACATAATACATGCATACTCAGTCAGGATATCTCGAACAGTACTTTCGTACCTCAAAACAGTGCAAGCTCTACCAACTCTAGGTACACGCCTATAGTCTGCTCTACACTGCCAAATGATACTACTATCATTAAAGTGCTCTAAAAGCCTTAACTAAGCTATTGCATACTCCTAAATATTTATAGGAAGCAAAAGCTATACCTTCGTCCGTCGTTAGCCCTTTGATGTCGATGCCTCCAGAACTTGGGCACAACTCCGCTACGACTACCGAACGCCTCGCCGACCACCGGGTCAAGCCTAGGAAGGCTAGAACAACTCGAATAGACTAGAAAGGAGAGGGAAATACTCGGAATTGGCAATTGGAAATGAAGCCTCGGCCCTCTATTTATAGACAACGATCGGAACTTCCGATCCTTGATCGGAACGTCTGAACCTCGATCGGAACGTCCGATCCTGCCATCGGAGCTTTCGAAGATCCTGATATGCCACGTGTCAAAATATCACTTGTTGACTCCGGATAAGGGTGATCGGAGCTTCCGATCCTGATCGGAGCTTCCGATCTAACCACACGTCATGGATGACGTAATATCATCGGTGCCTCCGATCGCTCATCGGAGCTTCCGATCCTGTTCGGAGTTTCCGATCATGCCTTCGGAGCTTCCGATCCGTCCGATACCCAATTTATTTAATTAGCATTAATCCTTTAATTACTCAATTAGGGTACGGGCTACTACATTCTCCCCCACTTAAGATATTTCGTCCTCGAAATCAGATCTTAAGTACTGAATGTAATACAAAAATCAGAAACATTCTTTATTCAAATCAAACGTTTACAGAGTTTGCAACTGAATACAACTTAAGAATGAAATCAAAACAACTCAGGATGATATTCACGCATCCTGTCCTCAAGCTCCCAAGTAGCTTCCTCAGTGCCTCGGCGCTGCCACTGAACCAAAACCAAAGGAATGACTTTGTTCCGCAAAACCTTATCCTTATAATCTAGGATACGAATAGGTTTCTCAACATAAGTCAAATCCTTGTTCACCCGAACCTCAGACCGCTGCAGAGTATGAGACTCATCCGCCACATACCGTCGAAACAGAGATACGTGGAACACGTCGTGAATACTGGATAGATGCGGTGGCAAAGCTAGTCGATAAGCCAAATCGCCAATGCTCTTCAAGATCTTAAACGGACCGATAAACCTGGGAGACAACTTGCCCTTAAGGCCAAATCTGAGAATCTTGCGGAAAGGTGACACTCTCAGAAACACTTTCTCCCCGACATCGAACTGCAAAGGCCTACGCTTGATATTAGCATAGCTGGCCTGACGATCCTGTGCAGTCTTAATCCGTTTCTTGATCTGATCAACAATGTCTATCGCTTGCTGGATAAACTCTGGTCCCTCAGCCTGTCTCTCCCCCACTTCTTCCCAGAAGAGTGGAGTACGACAACGTCGCCCGTACAACGCCTCAAAAGTGCCATCCCAATACTAGTATGGTAGCTGTTGTTGTACGCGAACTCGATCAATGGCAAATGATCCTGCCAGGCTGAACCAAAATCCATGATGCACGCTCTAAGCATATCCTCCAAAGTACAGATAATGCGCTCTGACTGACCATCAGTCTCCGGATGATAGGCAGTACTCAAACTGAGAGTAGTACCCATCGCACGCTGAACACTCCCCCAGAATCTAGAAGTGAACCTGGGGTCCTGATCGCTAACAATGCTCACAGGAATCTGTAAAACAGATATCAGAATAAAACTGCGGAAACCATAAACATTATACAATCTCAAGTAAAGGAATCTGTAATTTATCCAAATAATATACAACCAAATCGAATAGCTGTATCAACCCAAACAACAGTAATAAACCTAGACGAAGCTCCAGCTGGCCAACCACTGACTAGCCCCTCCTGGATTCACCCTCCTCGTCCAATCGCAAACCTGCCCCATGGAATAGGGTGTCCAGAAACACAGAATACGAGACATGAGCATAAAATGCTCAGTACGAGAGTATGAGTATACATGCATGCAAAGTGAACTCCCTATAACTCGAGGTCAAGGATCAGATAACAGAGACAGACCGGGCCCTGGTATGTAGCACGATGTGCCGTCGCTTCAGGAGGTGGCTCCCATACCATAATACCAGTGGATATGCCGGACCAAAATCGATGGAAGTCCAACCACTAACAGGATAGGGAAAAACCTTACTAACAGACATCTCGAAGGAGATAGCTCTGTATGCAAATGAATTCAGCATAAATCAATGACATATAAATCATGCAGTCACATAATACATGCATACTCAGTCAGGATATCTCGAACAGTACTTTCGTACCTCAAAACAGTGCAAGCTCTACCAACTCTAGGTCCACGCCTATAGTCTGCTCTACACTTCCAAATGATACTACTATCATTAAAGTGCACTAAAAGCCTTAACTAAGCTATTGCATACTCCTAAATATTTATAGGAAGCAAAATCTATATCTTCGTCCGTCGTTAGCCCTTTGATGTCGACTCCAGAACTTGGGCACAACTCCGCTACGACTACCGAACGCCTCGCCGATCGCCGGGTCAAGCCTAGGAAGGCTAGAACAACTCAAATAGACTAGAAAGGAGAGGGAAATACTCAGAATTGGCAATTAGAAATGAAGCCTCGGCCCTCTATTTATAGACAACAATCGGAACTTCCGATCCTTGATCGAAACGTCCGAACCTCGATCGGAACGTCCGATCCTGCCATCGGAGCTTCCGAAGATCCTGATCTGCCACGTGTCAAAATATCACTTGTTGACTCCAGATAAGGGTGATCGGAGCTTCCGATCTAACCACACGTCATGGATGACGTAATATCATCGGTGCCTCCGATCGCTCATCGGAGCTTCCGATCCGTCCGATACCCAATTTAATTAATTAGCATTAATCCTTTAATTACTCAATTAGGGTACGGGCTACTACACTACAATTATTATTCTGGCAGGACTTTGATTCATATCATATTACACCACAATCCTACTGCAATTCTACGATCATTATTCAGACAGGACTGTAAATCCAACAATTTTTAATTCAACTAGGACTTTGCTTCCTACTATCTGCGATTCAATTGCAACACATTCCTACTACAATTACTCTATAACAGTATCTAAATTTTCTACTATTGGTCATCTCGCCAAAACGGCATGCCCGAGAGTGGGGGGCTTATGATGGGTTATTACTCAATTTGACTTTCTCCCGGGCCCCAGCCCAATGACTCAATCCATATGGGTCCCATATTACTCCGATATTTATTTGGACACTTTATCAAGGCCCATAAATACCTCAAAGCCCATAAGAGGCTAAAGCCCATGAAACTCTCTGACTATCTATAAATAGCTCAAGTTCTCTCATTATTAAGGTACGCACTCTATAGTCACATGTTCTAGTTCTCTAGAACTTTTATTGGACAAATACTGACTTGAGCGTCGGAGTGTTTTCGCCGGGCAACCCCCGGCGCCACTCACTTTGCTTTGTGATGCAGGTGACAACCCACGAAGTTCGGTCTTTGGAACAGTTCGAGTATTAATCCGGCTATCCAGATCTCCACAAGTTACCCAAATTTTCTTTAATCGGGTAATATCAATTTTTTGCTACATCACTTATTATTTTATTTCATCTTAATTGTTCTTTGTTTATACTAATCGAAGTTAAAATGAATATTTGAATAATATTTTAATTACTTACATTAAAAAGGATATCATTT